>NW_023458559.1:48259838-48303541 GCF_013731165.1 Rhagoletis pomonella | reverse complement strand
GAAAATGGGCGTAGCCACGCCCACTTATGGTTACATGTGTATATCTTGGTAACCGCTGCACCACTTTCTTCCAAACTTGGCACAGTTGTTGGCCTTAGTACAGCATACTAAATGGCTGAAAATTTTAAAAATCGGACAATAACCACGTCTACCTCCCATATAACGGTAATTTTCAGAAAAACGAAAACTGCGATATTTTAGTAACAACTGAAGATAATTCACTCAAAATTGATATTTGTAATGAGTTTTAGACGAAAAATAAGAATATTACAAAATTTTGGCAAATGGGCGTAGCCACGCCCACTTATGGTTACATGTGTATATCTTGGTAACCGCTACACCAATTTCCTCCAAACTTGGCACAGTTGCTGGTCCTCGTACAGCATACCAACTGGCCGAAAATTTTTGAAATCGGACAATAACCACTCCCACATCCCATATAACGGTAATTTCGAGAAATACAAAATCTTCGATAAATCAGTAAATATTGAAGCTAATTTATTCAAAATTGATTGCAACAATTCTTTACCAAGAAATACGTTTATGACAAAATTTTGAAAATGGGCGTAGCACCGCCCACTTGTGATCACACATATTTATCTCGCTAACCGTTCTAGCAATTTGTACCAAGCTCGGTATGGTTATTGTGCTTGCCACATAAAAGCAAACCGTTGAAAATTGTTGAAATCGGACTAAAATTGAAGCCGCTTTTCATATAATGGTAAATTTCAGATATGCTTGAAATTTCAATATTTCGAAATTTAAGGACGCTAATTTACTTAAAATGTATACACCCCGGCTTATCATGTAGCGGTAGCTTTCGGAAAGGTGGAAAACATACATTTAATACTTGCGCCGGGTATTTAATGTTCGGCTCCGCCCGAACTTAGACTTTCTTACTTGTTTTTTAATAAAATTATTAAAATTTTTTTTAATCACCTCTGATGATGGAAAAGCTTAAGCTTTAATTTTCAAATCGTCTAACTTACGTAAATCTTTATATTTTTCCGAAAAATATAACAAACAGCAGACTTGTGTTTGACTAATGACCCCGTAAAGAATGTACGTGGTGGCCCAAAAATGCATGTGAAAAAGTAACGTCGGAATTTATATCCTCTCAACCCCTAGGATTGTTCGATACCAAAAAAATAGACCCCTATTTTTTAATTTGAAATCAAAAAATATTTAGAGGTCGCACAAAGCGCTAAAAGTTTTCCATGTATGTATTTCATCTTTTTCGGGAGCGCTTTTAGTTTTTAGAATTGTAACCACATATTTTTGAGGTGTTGCGCGAAGGTGGTAAATTTCTATTCCATGCGTAGCAAAGATTTAAAAAAAATATATATAATTTGTACCACCTGAATTTATTTATTTTATTTTTTATTTATTTATTTCTATCTAGGTTTTTAATGTTTTATTTATTTTTAAGTTTTGATTCATATTCAAAAAACTTTTACTGTTAAAAACAACAAACCAAAAATAAATTTTCTTTGGCACTTGAGAGGCTTAAAAAGCCTTGAAATTTTAGGCGCTCAAACAGTTATATGGGAAAAAACAACTTTTCGTAGAAATGGTATAGAATTCTTAAAAATCAATATTTTTCGTTCGGAAAACTATGTTTCTTTTCAGGAGAGTTCCAATAATAATACCCAGTTATTTATTTAACCACATACACAACTTCGTAGTCTACTACAATTTATCATTAAAAAAGGCACTATCACACAACATTGAACCCAAATAAACCGATACGAACATTTTTAGAAAATCACTTAAAAATACATTAAATTTCGCAAGTGTTAATTGTTGAAAAACAATAGATATATTTAGATAGATATAAGATATAGGCAAAATAAGTAGCTTGGTAAAAATACGCTTAATCTTATCCGGTACGGTCAATTGCATTTTCACATGTGCGCTAGTATAATGTCAATATTGTCAGATGGCTTGATGAGTAATCTACTGCAGGAAAGCGTACTTAATTAACTGCTAGTTAATTACATACATATGTAGGTACAAACATAGGAGGTGTGCGTTTTTGCGATGTGACTACTCTCACATAGCCACAAATTCAGCAACACCGAACAAGTATGGTTTATTGGGTGTGCTCAAGGTCATTAGGACGATAGATAAGAGAGAAAGGAAGTATGTTAGTTAAGTGTAGATAAGCATTTAAGCATATAAATCAATCCAATTAAATATGTGCGGATACTATTATCACAAACCTAAACTTCCGGACAAGCTTTAGTTAATAATAAAAAATTTCAAGAGATGCCATTTGGCTTACATATCGAGCCCTAACCGTCAAACAACGTAAGCGAATTTGTTTTTCAAAATTTTCTCTTTGATACAAAAATGTATATAGTTGCTCTAAGAGCACTTCTGCAACCAAAAAAAAAAAGAATGGAAAAAATTTCATCCGATATGTTTTTTTTTTAGTCTATCGGATTGTCGTGTTTCATATCTATAAAGAGCTCTTCCAAATCATACGTAATTATCGTGATAAGCAGCAACATTTTTATTTTCAGTCCCAGTAGTTAACTCTTATGACAATATGCAAGTATGTACATGCAACATATTTATTTATAACAACTTAAGCTATTCAAACATATGTTAGATTGTATCTAAAATGTTCAGTGAAAATTACTTTATGTTTTCTACAGCAAAAGTCAAGGGGCAAAAAAAGTTGCTACGAAAAATAAACACGGTAAACTATTCATTGAAAATGGCACGTCTGTCAACTGTGTCACTTCCACTTGACAATGAGTTCATATTCAGGCACACAGCATGCTCACGTACATATTTACATACATACCTACAGTATATATAGATACAATATTCATTTATTTGTAGTTATAAAGTAATTTTATAAATACATATTCCATATGGACAGGGAAAATAATGTCAACAACACTTTTGAAATTATGGTATGCATATTCACACGTTCAACAAGTAAAAAAGTTTAAGTTCGGACGGAGCTGAATATTAAATACCCGGCGCAAGTATTAAATATATTATTTCCACCTTTCTGAAAGCTACCGCTACAAGGTAAACCGGTGTATCAATTTTTAGTAAATTAGCGTCCTTAAATTTCGAAATATTGAAGTTTCAAGCATTTCTGAAATTACCGTTATATGAAAAGCGGCGTCAACTTTAGTCCGATTTCAATTCAACGTTTTGCTCTTATGTGGCAAGCACAATAACCGTACCGAGTTTGGTACAAATTGGTAGGACGGTTACCGAGATACATATATGTGATCATAAGTGGGCGGTGCCACGCCCATTTTCCAAAATTTTATCATAACCGTATTTCTTGGTAAAGAATTGTTGCAAGCATCAATTTTGAATAAATTAGCTTTAATATTTACTGATTTATCGAAGATTTCGTATTTCTCGTGGCGTGGCGTGGGCGTGGTTATTGTCCGATTTAAAAAAATTTCGGCCATTTGGTATGCTGTACCAAGGCCAACAACTGTGCTTTTGGAAGAAATTGGTGCAGCGGTTGCCAAAATATACACATGTACTTTTTTGTATGTAAATTTATAATATCCTTATTTTTCGTCTAAAAATTATTGTAAATATCAATTTTGAGTGAAAAATCTTCAGTAGTTACTAAAATATCGCAGTTTTCGTATTTCTGAAAATTACCGTTATATGGGAGGTAGGCGTGGTTATTCTCCGATTTTGCCCATTTTCAATACCATCCGTCCTACGCCCGAAAGAAGTGCACGTACAAAGTTTCGTCAAGATCTCTCAATTTTTACTCGAGTTATCGTGTGCACAGACGGACGGACGGACAGACAGTCAGCGCTTAATCGATTTCTCTTTTCATTCTGATCATTTATGTATACATTTGTCTATATCTTTCTCGATTCGTTTTGCCTGTTACAAACAACCGTTATGTGAACAAAGTTATAATACCCTTGTGCACAAGTGCGCTCGGGTATAAAAATGTTGGCACATACATATGTATACGTACTTACATATATATGTACATTCATATATGTGTATAAACATGTACCACCGATTCGACGAAGCATAGAATTTCGCGTTGCAAAATACAATAAAACTAGAATTCAATTGTCACACCTACTAAGGCACTTATGTACATGAATGCTGTCATCCCAGTAGGAAAATCGTAACGGTTGATGGGGTGAGTACTAGGGAGGTCCAAAATAAGCAAAGTCGGAATTTTAATGCTCTAACCCCCTAGGATTGTTCTATGTCGGATAAAATTTACCTCTATTTTTTTATTTTGAAATCAAAAAATATTTAGAGGTCGCTTAAGGCACTCAAAGCTTTTAATGTACTTTATATAGGAAAAAAAACTTTTCGTGGAAATTGTATAGAATTCTTGAAGATCAATATTACTCGATCGGAAAACTCTGCTTCTCTTCAGAAGACTTCCATTAACAACACCCAATTATTTATTTAACCATTTTTTAGTTCTAAACATTTTTTATTTATCCTTCATTGCAGATCGAAAAATATTGATTTTGAAGAATTCTATACCATTTCTACGAAAACTTTGAGCGCTTTGAGCGACCTCTAAATATTTTTTATTTCAAAATAAAAATATAGGGGTATATTTTTTTCGGTATAGAAAAATCCTATTTGGTGAGGGCATAAAAATTCCGACTTTACTGTTTCACATGCATTTTTGAACCACCCTAGTGTGTACTCATTTCATTAGTCAAATTTTAAAGTTAAATATGCATGTTATATTTATTGGCTGAAGGTTTCCGAAGGGTGGTAAAATATTCCTTTTGTATGATTTTATAGCACATAAAATACATATATGGAAAACTGCAAAGCCCCAATAACTTTCCAAATTAGAAAGCCGTCATTTAAAATTTTTGAAACCTGCTTTCAGAGTCGTAATCAGCTACTATAAAAACTCCTACATACTACCAAAACCCCCAGAGTAACAAGTTTCGAGCAATTCAATACATATTAAAAAATTAATTCCGCCATATTGGATCTAGCAAATACGAAATGGTTTACAAATTCATCAACGCGAATCTGTTGAAATCGTTTTTTCCCGCTAGATTCTCTATTCAGACCACTGTGCCTCGGCACGGTTAAATGTTAACCGATTTCGAAATAAAAAATACGAGCCACCTTTTTTTCGATATTCTTCAATTCTGCTGGATTGCTGGAAAAATAATTTTGATCACCCTAATATAAATACATAACATAGAAAATCCCCGCTCCTGTAAAATTAGTTGATGCTCCTTCCTTACAGAGTTTATCAGCAATATCATCATCTTTATAACGATATAAACCGAAAGTCAGGGAACCCTAACTTGATTGGTCATTGGTGATTGAGAGTATTCAAAAGACTTCGTCATTAATTTTGCCTCTCTACCTCTTGGCTGTATAGCTCGGGTTCAAGCACTTGAACTTGATAATGAAGCCCGCTTACCTTTCGATGGCATACAAAGATGGACATACATACATATGGCTTAATGTTTTTGACATTAGATTTCCTTAGCCTCAACCCCTGCGTCAATGCTACTATAGTCGAAGATATCCCATATAAATTTTGGTCCCGATTGGAGACGGTTAAAGCGTGTCGCAAAGTTCAAGAATTTTTAAAAACAACAGACATGCCAAACAAGGGTTTTGAAAATGAAAGCCTCTTTTGAGGTCGATGAGTTTAAATGCCTGAAAAGTAAACATCTTACAACAGAGCTTTCGCAATTCCATCAGAATCACTTCACGATGTCGTGTACATAATAATCGACTGTATTAGATAAAGGCAAAACTTTGTGGGGGAACATCTGTGACAAATATATGATAGGGGAAGACGAAGGTCACCTCAGGACTAGTTTTTGAAGGGATCACTTAGGATTGAAATGCTTGCACGTTACTTGTATTTTGCCGACCAAGGTTATTGTTCCATAATAGAGGGATTATCAAGGAAGACGCAGTTGATTTACATAACAATATTCTTGCGTTATGAATACTGACCTTAAGGCATTAAATTTCCAGCAAGGGTATTCAAAAGAAACATACTGACTTTAAAGTTGTTTAAACCAAATGCATTTTAAAGTAGATGAAATTAAATGCAGAGTTGGCCAGTCGACTTGCTGATTGCACACAATTCAAACTGAACACTTGAAAGCACATTTATATGTCTGGCTGTAGCTGAGCGTGCAGAGATGCTTGCTGTTACTTGTTAGCCTCCAGAAGGTCCGAGTTCGAGTCCCAACAGAGAAAAAATATGAAAATGTTAATAATTTTTTTTTGCGTCCTTTAAATATGAAAAAGTATCTGTGAAGCGCAGAACAAAAGCGCATTCAAACGAAACAAACTGCCTTTAAAGTTGTTTAAGCCAAATTAATTTTAAAGTAGTTGAAAATATATGCAGGAAATTGACTGCTTCCTAGAACAACGCCATGTTAAATAAATGAGTTCGTTGCAGGAAAAAAGTGGGAGTTTCAATTAGTTATCATTGAAAAAAGTAGTATATAAATTACTCTCAAATTAATTAAATTTCCTGCAGGGATTTAACTCGAAACATGCAATGAACTATTTTTTTTTATGAATTTCTCTGAACCATCAAAAGTCAAGTGTTACAGCGACATTTCGTAAAGTTAAAATTAATACATACAAATTCTATTGAAGTGCAGTGATGAAATGTTTGTGTATTGTCAGAATGAAGAATTGAAATTCTCAAATTAATTATTATTATACTAATACTCGTACAATGAAACTCTGTCACATTTCAAGCCACTTCCGTTGACAAATTTTTACACTGACACTTTAATTATTGCTTGTGACTCGTTGTTGTATTGTCGATTTCCATTAGCAATTTAAATGGAAACCTCTGACCCGATTAATTACGCTTGTTAGGGAAATTATAAGAACTAGCAAATAAGGCGCCCCATTGATTAAACTGCAAGTTGCGGAGGCAAATTAATGCAGTGTAACTTATTTTTAACATTTCTTAACGTCTATATATGTACATACGTACTTACTTGTTTAGTACTGATGCTTACTGTAGTCAGCATTCGAACCAGTATTGCCAGAAAAACATATCGTTTGGAGCTAAATCGGTAGAAAAAAAGAGCTAAATTATACTAATACATAGTAGCTAAAATGAGGAGCTATTTTCCTTTAAAGTTGAGCATTTATAGACGTAAAGTTGCTTTTAAATTTTCCACAATTTTAATAAAACTAACGAATTTTATAAATTTAAGTGCCGAAAAAAAACTTTTACAACCAAAATAAGGTGCTATATTTCGAATTCATTGCTACGGCACTTATAACACTTGTATGTATGCATATTCTGATATAAACTAGGAGATGAACTAAGATACTTTACAAACTGTTAAAATCTGCAGTTTCAGATATTTGAATTGGCCATAAAAACTCGGGTTACGAATAATTTTTTCGCAAAAT
Source organism: Rhagoletis pomonella (assembly GCF_013731165.1). Taxonomy (NCBI): domain Eukaryota; kingdom Metazoa; phylum Arthropoda; class Insecta; order Diptera; family Tephritidae; genus Rhagoletis; species Rhagoletis pomonella. The sequence continues at coordinate 48,296,137 of NW_023458559.1, read as the reverse complement.
TTTTCTGAAAAGTTTTATTTCTCCTTAAGGTAAAATTAGTAAGGTAAAAAAACAAGATCCGCGCATTCAGAAAAAGGATTTTCTTCTAATTAATTTTTGAATTCTTTAACCTAGATCCAAGAGTTTATGGTGGAGTCTGAATTTGCCCGTGAATACAAATGTATATTTTTCCACTGCATTTCGGAATTCGTAGTTTTATCAACGCTTAAGTTCTGGATTTCATTTCCAACCAGCTTATCGGAGCTCGAATTACTGCCCGGTATAGTTTGTGTGCCCCCGCGCACGTGGTAGAAACTAATCGACTTACTTGCCCATTTTCCATTTGCTTACTTACGCGCCATTTGCATTAGGAATGGAACTTTTCTAAGTATTAATCGAAATAGAATGACATGAAGGTAGGCAGAGTTCACCAAAGCCAAATAAATTTTTGTATGTACAATGAAATTACAAATTTTTAATTTTAATATATTGCCAAATGCAACTAAAACTTTCTGGAGCTAAAAAAAGTGCTAGATAGCTAAGTAGAAAAATAAAGAGTTAAATCTAGCTCCAAAAGCACCAAAATGGCAACACTGATTCGAACCGCTGCACCAAAAGGTCCAACTAACACTTTCTGTGCGAGAAATTAAAAAGACTTTCAAAATCATATTATGCAAAACAATGACCTTAAAAATAAATTAACCCATTCACGACCAACATTTTTTATTAATCTTTTCACTACCTATAAGACAAAAATACGCATATTTATTGCACTACTGAGTTAGCTACCTGTTTTCTAAAAGTGCGTTCAATTTTATTTCTCTTCCTTCCTTCTTACTAACAAGCTTCAAGCAAGCAGCTTTTTTCTTGCAATAGTTCCTTAGAAAAAGCGATATTACTCGAAAATCGCAAAAACATCGCCTTTTCATATAAAATTAAAATAAATTATAAAACATACATATATCAATAAATAAACTGTTTAGTATTTTAAGGGGGTTAACAGGAAAAAGCTTGTAGAATGTTACAATTTAAAATCAATCGAACATTTGTGTAGTTATGCCATTTAATGATATTCTTTCACTTACAGCGTTGCAAATAAAAAAAAAATTATTAAAAATTTCAGTAGTTACCTATGTTTTTCCGCTTTTTGAATTTAAAGATTTTTAATTATTGAACTGAAAAGCATTTGCATGGTAAGAATTTTATCAAGCGTTTTTGACTGTACTGTATTTTTTATATTCTACAAAAACAAAATCCAGGCAGTTGACTTTTGAAATATTTTATTTGGGTAGCAGCACCCAGAAAACTGGCGTACTTATCATTGCTAATTTTTATCTATGGCTTAAAGTAGTTTATATAAATAACGATTTTTGTAAGAAATTTATTTGTTTTTAATTCAAACCCTTGGCTCTATTCGAAACATTTCATTAGTTGGAGTACACAAATTATGGAAAATATTTAAAAGCAAATAATGCCAAGTAGACCACAATCAATAATGAAATGTCAAACATAACAGCTGTCTATGAAATGACATCGGATTTTTTTTCACAATCAACGTTTGTCAATAGTCGTCTATTTGTGTATTTTTAACCACAGAAAAAAGACAGGAAATTGAAAATGATAAAAGTAAATTCATACACATGTACATATATTTTAGGGCGGGTCGAAAATCAAATTTTTCTCAAATCCCTTGGTAATAATGAAAATATATATATTGTATCATGATGTCAACAACAAGCCTGCAAAATATTAGTCTTTTATTTTATGTAATTGTAAGAGCCCGCGCATCGACCGCCAAGTGACACAGAGCCCACTGGTCGAATAAGACCGATTCTTGTTAACAATTCTTTTCTTAATAAAATTTTAATTGTTCTCTAGATAATTGCACTGGCCTATAGTCAAAATATGTAAAGAACTTGACTTCATTCGAAAACTGACCAAATCGGCGCCACCAAGTCCATGGTCCTTTTAATATTGTATAAACATCCGAAAACATAAAAACTTTTGAAATAAATCTCGTCTCATTTTTTTTTAATTTTTCACTTGGTTGCTGAAGTAATGAAGAATTGAAAATTCATAAGGGAGAATTATGGTTCTTGTATGTTTTATCTTAATATTTTAAAAACTCGTAGTCTTATTGAAAATTGATATATGAACGTGAGATACTAAATTTAATAACCTTTAATTTGATATATTGTCCCGTTTATCACAATTAAAGCTCTCCATAGATATTACCAGCCAAAGTTTCATTTTCAAAATTCATACACTTTGAATCAATTGCGCGGGCTAAAGATAAGTTTTAAATTAATCTTTCGAGGCCAATAACAATTGGCCTAGACCTAAGATAACATAATATTACTATTGCAATACCGTAAAAGGCATTTATTTTCCGCCATACAAAATCGATCCAGCCTAATGTATATGTATATACTTAAATAAGAGCTTGCTGATTCCCGAACCATTGAATATGTGAAAAGAAGATTTTTTCAGCACAGTCAGGGGCACAAACGGCGTGGCAGCCTTTGCGACACAAGATATCAAAGCAAAAAGCTAAAAAGTAAGCGAATGTCGTGATGAGTTTTCGAAAGAAATTGTGTCCTTTTACAAAAAAATTTACCATAAAATTTTCTTTAAAATTTCTATAACTAAAACTAAAAATTTTCAAATTTAAACTTCGATTAAACGAAACAATCACAATTTAGTGATTTTATTTGCTCACTTAAACTGACGTCAACAACTATGTATCTGCAAAAAAAAAGTTGAAATAAAAAACAGGTTTCTAAGCAACAAAAAAGTACAAAAACCAAAAAAAAACTAAAGTCAAAAAGTGCTGATCATTTAAAATTCCATACAAAAAGTCGGCGAAATAAACGGTAGCAAAGGCGCGTCAACTGTATAGAAGTGTAGATCGCAATCTAAAAATGCTATTAAGATCAGCAAGTGACCTTTGGGTACTTGAATAACATACATATACAACTGTACATATGTACATATACATTCTTCGTTGTATTCTTTAATATGAATATTTATTTCCTTGTTTATGAGTAAAGCTGAAAGACGGGACAGCAGAGGCTTGAAGAACTTCATATTAAAAAAAAGCTTCGTAATATAAGTAATATAATAAGTACTTTTTTCTAGGTTTTTAGAGTTTCAAGTCTTTAGCAGCTGGCAAACCAAGTTTTAGTGGTTTTGAAAGATTTTTCATTGATATTAAACATCTTTCCGGTAAGGTAAAATTTTTCTTCGGTTTTAACATTCCAAAGCATCCCTGCAGTGAAAAATTATCAATTGTTAAAACTAACCAACTTATAGTTAGCTTTTTGGCGAGATTTCGATTAATACCTCACTTTTAATTAGCTATGACAAAACCAACTTAAAGTGAATTGTAAAGTCGTGCAGGAGTCATGCAGACGCAATCGGGAGTTGGTTTTCTTTACAAGTTTCTATTAAATATCCTCATACAAAAATTACTTTCAATACACTTTTTTTCTGAACTTCGCAGATTCTTTTTCATATTCAGGACAAATAAAAGGAAGATCGAAATTTTATACTATCATTTTGAAGTTATGTCTGACGGTGTTCGAATATGGGGCCACCCAGAGCAGAATATGTAAACAAATATGAAAGGTAATAAAATAAAGTAAATAACTAAGTAAATAAAAAAGTAAAAAAACAAAAAAATATTTTGTTTTTCTTATTGATATTTTATGTCCAAAAGTAGTTAGTTACAAGTTAGTTGACATGTAATGCAGAGGTATCCAGGTCTGCCTTTTTTGCGGCCATCGCCCCACAAAAGTAGTTAGCTTTTTTCGAACAAAATACACAGTTAATAGTTAGCACTAGTGTTCGCGTAAACAGACTAAAGTTAGGTATAAGCTAACGTCACTCCCTGCAGGGATGTGACGGCTTTAGCAGCTGCAAGTAAGTTAACAGCGTTTAACAGAGCAAGTGCTTCAGAGCAAGTTTAATTCAATTTAGCATGGTTTCTTTTTATGCAAAAATAGAAAAAGGAGGAAAATACGAATAATATTCTAACATGTATGGGTTATTTTATCGATAAATCAATGAAAATATCGATGAATCTGCAAAGATATCGATTATCAAACTCATAATGGTATCTAAAAGTATGCCCTTGAGCAACTGTGGGGGCAAATAAATCAATTTCGCTTGTATCGATACCTCATGGGGTAAAAAAATATGCCGTAGAGCACATATTAAGTATATCGATTAAGTTAACGATAAAATGTCCGATTAATATATCTCAATATCGATACATTCGTTATTAGCTATGAGCGTACGTACATAAATCGATAGTGATAAATTTATAATTATACCGATAAAAATTATATATGTATGTAAGCTAGTGTGCCTAGGAAAAAACGCATCCATTTAGTTAGCTATCGATAATTTTTTCCGTTAATATATAATTAATATCAATACATTTTTTATTACGTACATATTATTATTATTTGCGTACATAAACCGATAAACATATCGATAAAAATTAAAACTGTAAGTTAGTATACCTAGAAATAAACCCGGAATATCGATAAAATGATATCAATAAATATAGTGAAAGGCTTGATAAGTACGCATGAAATGATATCGCTAAATATAACGTTATACTTACGGTGACCACCCGTCCTGTATTATACGGGACACTCGCTCTTTTTTGACCCATTGTCCTGGTAATTTATTTATTTTATACGGGACGCCAAATGTTCTGTATTTATTTTAATGTCCTGTATATGTCCCGTATTCGGTATTTCGACGCCTTAACAGCTCATTAAAATGTCATGCCTATGAACGAGTTTTAAGTTATGTTGGTATATGATCGTAATTTTCTCCATAAACAGTTGTTATTTTCTAATCTGAATGCCTGTGATTCGCATCGAAGAAATACATACGGTGACGAAAATAGAAATTAGGACTCGAAATTTTAGTAAGTTTAGGCTATTTTTCCTAAGTTTATTTAATGTTTATTATAGCTGCATTTTTTTTTGTAAGCGAGCACCAAAAGAACGCTCAACTCGGGTAGCATTCCCTTTTAGCTACTTAAGCAACCCTGTTGGTAGATGGCATGTGATTAGTTTAATGAGATTTAGATACAAAAACCTATTTAAATGAGTAATTATGCGAGGTATTTGCATAATATATATACTTGTTTAAAATATAAGTCTCGTATATAAGGAAACAAAAATTTCCCTCTCCACTCATTTAAGCGAGTGTTTTTTTGTAGCTCGGTTGCAAAAGAATGCACCTTATTTATTTTATGAAATTAAAGCTCTTTTCCTAAAAAAACCATATATTACCAAATTTCCAACTTTGTGCAAAAAACTATAAAAATAAATTCTGCAATGTTTCACCCACAATTTCAAATTTTTTAATTAGAAAAAAATTGGTTTGCAGTTTTGTAACTCACTAAAATTGAGTATAACTAAGTGCGAGTGGAAACAGCTGCTAATTTGCTTCTCTTTCAAAAAAATGACCGAATATACTTACTTTGTATGAAAAAAATGAGTAACATCGTCAACAAAAAAAAAAACATTGCCAAAATTAATGGTAAGCCTTAGCGACTTAAAATTGCACTTTATTATACAAAAATTTAACGATTTTTTTTTGTGTTGTGTTGTGAAAAAAATTTTCAAAATTATTTTTTGTCCCGTATTCGGCTCTCATATGGTCACCGTAGTTATACTATACAACTCGTTCGATTGTTAGCATTTCGCTTCAAAAAATCTCTCTTAAAAACTTCGAGCTGCTTATATCCATGAAGTTTTAAAAAGTTACTGTTACACTTGTGGTCAGCTGATTAAATTAAGTGAGATTTTGATCTATTTTTTCTATTTTTTATTTTATTCTTGTAATATTTTTTTATATAAATTCAAACTTCGTACAAAAATTATCAAAATTTGACAAGATTTTTATTCAGAATTTTCAGAACAATTTTAGGTATGCAGTTTTTCAGCCCATTAAATGTTAGTAGGTAAAACTACAAATTTCAAGACGCGAGAAAATTGTGTAGATTTTTAACACTTTTCTTTGCTGACGGTGCTAGGTATTCTCTTTCATTTAAAAGTAATTGTCGAGCATAAACAATAGATAGAAGAAAAGTAGCTAAAAATGGTCAAAATGTCACTTGACTTAATCAGCTGACCACAAGGGTGGTACATCCATATTTACATACCTCCAACGCTAATCGTTTTTTCCTGCGAATCAATACTACATACAAACATATGCATACACCGACATATGTATATACATACATATATGCATTTAATTTAGCACCTAATCACTAAAGACTTTTGCATAAAACCAGTTTTATCATTCAAAATTTCGATATGCTGTGATATGTATTAATTACCGATCTGTACTGATTTACTTTACATAAAATTTGCATTAAATTAAATAAAAACTAAGCAACATGGTTGGTTGGCAAAACAAGTTAGGAGTATAGAAATGAGATTTTACTCCCACGCTTAGCAGCTAACTAGACAACCTCCAAAATTATAATAACTGGCACAATGAAATGAAAATAAAATCGAAAACTATTTAGCGGTATACAAGTTTCGCGTTGAAATATGCAAATAACCGAAAAATTTGTAGTTTTTGAGTGAAAAAATATTTGAACAAGTGTATGTAGACTTGCATATAAATTCCACAAAAAAAAACATGCTGAAAAAAAAACACAGAATACTCGTAGTTTTAAATAAATTGTTTACATTGGCACGTTTTTGGATTTATATGATAGTTTTTTTTTTGCAAGGTGTTCGTGTTGTTTATTTCCACAAGCACTTATTTTATAAGTCTCCGTGCAATTGTGTGTAGCACTAAGTTTGTTTAATGTTATGCTTTTTGCGAGTAGGTATTTAATTATTGCAATTGTTTGTGCTGAAATTCAATTCATTGACTTTTGTAAATGCATGAATTGATTCAGTGAGCCAGTGATGCCAGTGGTTTGTATGGCAAATGTTTTTATATTTTTACAAGCTTCGGACAGGAAAAAGCTGAAAACCAACAAAAATATTTAAATTTTGTTTGAAAAGTGAAAATTTGTAAGCAAATTACTTCGTATTTCTTACTTTCCTATGTTGCTGACAACATCCAATACTGCAAGCAGGCATTTCCTTGACGCCTAACCGCCAGCTAGGCTCGTCAAAAGTTAAAGGGATCTTAAAGACAAGGTACAGCAACACGTAAATTGATGTATGGCATCCGGCATATGACAGATCCAACAGCAAACGCTATGCGGGCTGTTGTAGCGAACGCTTCGTGATGTATACAGGCGGTCCACCCGCTGCACAGCGGCTCAAAATTTGAGCTTATACAATTTGCAAGAGACGAGTGGAGCCCGATTTTTTTTATTTGTTTTTTAAATTCTTTTGTACAAAATGCAGAAAAAGTAGCAATTTTGCAGAAAATCGATTCTCCTGTACCAGTTAATGAATGTTACATAATATAAACTAGTTGAAAATAATTGTAGGGTTCCTCTAAAATGAAAAAAAAATATCGCAAGACAAACCGAAATGTTATAAAAAAATTAAACAAAATTCAATTATTTTGGTTTTGAGTTTTTATAAATATTTTCTGTATGCAGATTTATAGATCATTCAATTTTAGTACAATAAAGTGCAAGATTTCGCGCTGATTTTTATTATATTTATTTTTTTTTTTGCTGACGGTGCTGTGCATTTTCTTCCATGTAAAGTATATTTGACAACTTCAAAATTGTTACTTTTTCTGCACTTTGCCCTACAAAATTTACTATTAACAAGTCAAAAATCAAAAATTGGGCTCAACTGGTCTCTTGCAAATCAACTCGATTAAAAAATGAAGGCTCCGGTGAATTATGAACATTAAATTATAGTTTTGAACTAAGCAACGTAGAGCTGGTCCTCTTCATGAGAAGGTATAAAATACCTTCGGTTACTCTACCTGAGCTTAACGCCGTCCAGTTAAGTCCTATTTCAAAAGTCAAATTTCTGGGCGCTATTTTAGATAAGAAGCTGAACTGGAAGGAGAATATAGCTCAGCGTTATGATAAGGCTTCTGTAGCCCTCTATACTTGTAAAAGGGTCATAGGCAATAAATGGGTCCTTAGTCCCTGGATTTGTCGATAGATATTCATAGCAGCTTTAGGCCAAATCTCCTGCATTAAAAAAGTGTTCAACCTCAGGCTACTCAGCAAGTTGAAAAGGTCCACTGTGATTTGCATAAAGGGAGCCCTCAGTACCACGCCATATGATGCTCCAAACGCTATTTTAAATTCTCTGCCACTGTATTTGGCAGGACAACAGATGGCAGCGCTTGCTGTTTTTCGCTTAAGAGAGGCTCCCTGTGGCAAGCAAGAGCACAAGGACACTCTTGTATATTAAATAAACAGGATTCACTTAGAGTCAAATAAAACCTTCGTCAGCTCTGGGTCCGCAGATCACCTGCCTCAAATATCTAGTAGCCGAAGAGCTCCGGTATGCTTCGTGAGGATCGCGTTATTTAGATTATATTCTGGCATATCCAACATACAAGGGCGGTTAATAGGTTAACGACATAAGGAAATAAATTATTGAAAAGTATGGCTCTGGTGTAGCGGAAAAGGTTTTGTTTTGTTCATTTCCTTACCAATAATATTCCAAGTTTGCGTATTGCAGTGTGCCACATTGCTTATATTTTTTATTTGTCAATGCAATCTCCCTCAAATTCATATCGTGTAAAAATATCTACGTCCTAGTAACTCCTTTTTTAAATAAGAAAGAGGAGAAAGTCACTGGTAGCCAGGCACGGGCTGTAGTGTTCCACGCGCCAACTTGCCACGACTCCTCTGTACGATTGCCTTACTTCGTTGACCCAGTAAATCAGCATAGTACTGGCACGTGTTACAGGAGCTCAAATGTGCCCAAAAACCGTGATTTTTGTACTTTTAGGTTAGAATATCTCGAAAACTTATTCTTTTTTTCAAATGTTCATGGAAAGTCACTCTAATTCGTGCTTTGCTATTCTGTGCTATTTGCTATTCTGCTGGGCGAACTGGGTGGGGGTCATCTTCACAGTTCTCTCTTCCGTGTTAATTTTTTTATCATAACATTTTATTTCATATGAATTTTCCGTTTCCATTTGCATGGGGTTTTTTCTTGTTCCAGGGATAACTGTTAATAAGCCAAATAAGAGATATTATCAGTAACGAGATCGCTGGGTATCTTAGGTCACGAACCAATCAGTATTTCCAATATTTAAAGACGTTCTGTAGAGTGGTAATAATTTTTCCATATAGTCGCTCAAAACGCCAAACCGCCAAACCACTCTTCTGTCGAATATGATTTGAATGAGCGCGTCATTTTCTGAACCTAACCTTATATATTAACAACAACAATAACTACATCAACAGCAGATAATTAGACTTCTCCTTCACTTAAAATCAATGGGAGGTAGTGGATACGCTTTTGACTGGCCCACATCTAAACACCACGTTTGCTTTTGAGGTAGCCTCGTGCGCGGACTTTGGTAAAATTTCTAAGCTCAGCTCAGAACGTTATAGACGACTTGTAACATCTTCACAGCTTTAGAACATTGAACCTAACCTCAATTTTCATATCTAAATAACTATGTCGCCACACCCAATTTTCCTTTGCATCCACACCAAACAAACATACGCAATTCGGTACCTAATGTTGCCAGATGTTAATAGTGCTATTTCTGTAATTTAAATACTTGTGTACATATTTACATACATATATATACATATCTAAGTAGATATTTTCATTAAATTCCACTTTGTATTCGTGCCATGCGGTTCTCAACAATCAACAACAATTAAATATTGCATACAATTGTAAATATTCACAAATATTCGAGCACATGTACCTTTTATATAAGTAAATGCTGCAGTGGGTTTGTATATACCCTTTAAGAAAATCGGTGATCATTGTGAATGATTTGGTTTTTAAGATCGTGCACTTGTTTTTCAGTCTTGCGAATTGAGCGCCTGCAGTTGGTTTTCCTCGAAGCACAATGCTTTACATACTTCCTGAAATAGAGAAACGTTGCACTTTATGTTAACCTTTGAAAATTGAGGTTAGGATTTACTCTTGGCGGCCCTGCATACAGGGTATGTGTATATGTATGTAATCATGTATTGCCGTTAATATATATGTGTGCCTGTAATTGCATTCAAAGTGCGGCTCAGTGCTAAATTTTAGCTTAGTACGTACAGAAATAAAATTCAAAAGTAAAAAATCAAAAACAAAAACAATGCTTACAGCTATGATATTCTGCGTCGCGCTTGCTGCAATAATAACGCATGTCAAAGTGCCCACTCACAATTTGCGTTATTTTTAAGTGCATTTTATTTACATATGCACTTACATATGTAGATACATATGTACATGCGCCTGCATATGCATGATTATGCAAATAAATTTACAGAAATATATTCACACAAATACGTGCACACACACGCAATGCAAAAATACCATATGGCACTTGGTGAGTAAATAAATGATTTCCGTTGCAAAATGATAAATTAAATTGTGGCTAGTGGCTCAATGAGCGCCTGATTGACTAAATGTTTATCTGTTGGCTGAAATGCAAACCTACATACATATGTACGCAGTGCAGAATTGCATGTAAATTTTGTTGTAGGTACAAACTGAACTGCCAAACTATTTTTTCCTTAACATACCTATTTAAAATGCATAGATTTTGATTTTATTCGCTGCAGTAAAGTATTTTTTGTGCTTTTCCTAGGTTACCAAGTTAACGGAGTTGTATTTAAATTCGATTTTATTTGTGATTTTTGAGCACATCACCACTTAGAAGACAGACACTTGAAAGTTGGACTAGCAAAAGAAAAGCCGCTCGTGAAAAAATACAAGGTTAACACCTTCGTTCTTCTTTTATTAATTGTCATCAAGTCGGCCGTCACGCTAGCTCACTCACCTTTCCAAATACTGATAAAAATTATTTAGGGCCAAAAAAGTTGTTTTAAATGCTCACCTGGTTTCCGGAAAATTCGCGTTACATCACGCTAGCTGACCCACTTCTTAAATTTTTGTCGAACACTGATAAATATTGTTGAGGTATTAGGTGCTCTGCAGATCCTCCAAAATAAATTTATGCGCTCATTTGGTTTACGAGAAATTCGAAAAAATGTGCATTCGTCAGCTGGCTTGATGTTAGGCCAGCGAATTTTTGCGAATTTCTCGAAAATCTAATGAGCACCTAAATCTATTTTGATGACTCTCAAAAGCACCCAAACATCACATAATAATCTTTATCAGTGTTGGGCGAAAATTTAATGTGTGGGGCAGCTAGCATGATTTCATCACGTGATGTCACGACAGCTGATTCATGCATATTATTGCGAATTTCTCGGAAACCTAGTGAACGCCTGTGGGGTAGTGGTAAGCAGTAGCGCTTCCACTCCGCAGGGCCTGGGTTCAAGCCCTGATCAAAGCAACGTCGCAAAAAAATGTAGAAAAAAGGGGAACAGCGGTCACCCTCGGCAGGCAATGGCAAACCTCCGAGTGTATTTCTGTCATGAAAAACCGCTTGTGATAAAAGTACAATCGCCGTTCGGAGTCAGCGTAAAACTGTAGGTCCCTCCCCTTTGTGTGACAACATCAAGGCCACAAATCGGAGGAGAAGCTCGGTCAAACACTAACATATGTCTTAGAGTAATCTATTAAGTGAACGCCTAAATTAATTACCGACGCACTGAAGAGCACCTAAATAGCACTTAATTCTTCAATAATATTTACCAGTGTTCGAAGAAATGTTACACCAGCTAGCGTGATGGAAATTAGATTGCATTAATGCATAAAGGTCTTCTTAGCCAAGTTTTTTCTCGTTTCAAAACTTGTAAGACGGAAATGAATTCGTGAGTCTAAACACATTTCATGAGCTGTTCTATATGTATGTACATCTAACCACTTTGGAGTGATACTCTCTTCATTTTCTTTTTGGCGCTGTAACCGTCTAAGCGGTTTTGGTCGAGTTCAATAAAGCACTCCAGTCGTTTCTCTTCACCAAATGAATACGATTGGATATGCCAAGTGAAGCTAAGTCCTTCTCCACTTGGCCTTTCCATCGCAAGGGGGGTCTCCTCTTTCTCTGCTGCCACCAGCGGATTCTAAGTTCACTACTTTCTGGGCTGAAGCGTCTGTGTGCAGTCAACCAACTCATCGTTCCATAGTCTGCGGTATTCATCGTCGCCAGGGTTTTTAGTCCCGTGAATCTTCCGCAAACTTTTTCTTTCGAATACTTCAAGAGCCGCCTCATCGGATGTTGTAATTGTCCATGCTTCTGCGCCATACACCAGCACGGCCATAATGACTGACTTCTAGAGTGTAATTTTTGTACGTCGAGACCGGACGGACTTTGCTCCTTAGTCCATAGTAGTCCATTGTTGGCAAGTGTGGTTCTGTGTTGGATTTCGGTGTTAAAGCTTGTGGGCTCTGAGGTAGGAATGCGCTGACTGATTGTTTGTTATACTTCGTCTTGTTATCGTTTACTTAACTACATATGCACGTAGTTTAGACAGTTATAGAATTTCACAGAGCTTAAAAAAGCGCCTGACTGTGTGGTCTGCACATAATGATGACTTTCTACTACTGATAAACTACTGAATATGCGGAATAAAGCTTAAATTTAGCACACTTCACGTGGGGCATACGAACATTTTGTAAATCAGCAGCGTAAGTTCCAAAAAAAAATTTCGCTTAAAAATTAAATGCTAAAATTCTTATTGGACCGTACAGAAAAAAAGACATTACGTAGCTTTTGAAGTTTAACAAAGAATTATCTTCGGCACAGCAATGAATTAGCGACATTTATTAACAGCAGTACGCTTAGTATCTACCGCCGCACCTCATTCTCACATTCCGTAATTCTGATAAAGCCTGCTGCTGCTGCCCGCTTTGCCCTGTCTTGCTTTGCTTGCTTTTGAAATCGTCACCACACTGCAGAAAAGTCAACAACCGAAACAGTAGCCATACACAGGCACTTCCCCGCCTGCCGCCTGCCTACCGCTTGCATGCGTACGGCGAACGTGTGCATCATCAGCTCCAAGCCCTCGCCAAGCGTTAAGCCGCGCGAACCGTTGCGCTGCAGTGGTGCGTGACTGCGTTTCATCGTCCCATGGTCCTTCTTCGCGCTGTTGGCGCTGTTGCGTTCTTTCTTTCTCTTTTTTTCTTGTGTTACGTACAAACGATTTTAGTGCACTTTTGTCTTGTTTTTTGTTTTTTTTTTTTGCTTACGCAGAGCTACATAGCGAGCTTCAAAGCGCGCTGCATAGTTTACGGATATCAAATTGACGTTTACGCATCAACAGTTCATGTTTTCGACGCGCGGTCGTCGTTTGGTGGGTCGGTCGGTTGGCTCTTTGGCTTGCTGACTGACTGCTTGACTGGCCACAGCGCTGTGTTGTGAGGCTTTCCTTTTGTTGTAGCTTCTTTATTGCTTTTCTGTCTTCTCTTGCAGCTGCATATTGCTTGCTCCACGGTGCATGCCTTCTTCGATGTACGACGTATCGGTCGTCTTCGGTGTCTCAAACGGTGCGGCCATAAATGTCGATGTTGCTTTTGTGCCTGTTGTTGTCGTCGGCATCGTCGTCGTCGTCTTTGCCGTCACCGTCGCCGTCGCCGTCGCCGTCACCTTCGTCAAAGTCCTCCCATTTACAGAAATTGAACCCAACATGCTCCGTCAAAGGCCATTGGAATTTCAATGCGACTTCTTGGCTTCTACTTCATTCCGGTTCTTCCCTTAACGCATTCTGTTATTGGCATTGCTTTCTTTCTTGCTTTATTTGTTCGTTTATTATTATTTTTTATGGCTGTTAGTTTGAGCCAAAGTCGTTGCTTCGTTTTCTTTTTTTTTCCTACGCGCCTGAAATCACTGTTGACGCTGTCTAACCCCCCCTCGCTGCCTCTCATTGGCAACCTGAGTGCGTGACGACTCTTCGCGGCCTTTAGCTCACGCGATTTTTCAAGGCAACTCACACACTTCATATTTACATACATACATAGCTACAAGTGCTGTCTTCTTTTACTGCCGTGTTGTTGCTTTGGCTCTTGTTGTTGCATTTTCATTAGCCATGTCTTATCGGCCAAGCGCGTACACACCTTTTACGTCGAGTCGTTGATACCAATAACGGATAAGTTGGTCGCTGTCGCAATCGCCGCTGAACAGCCATTTTTGGTTGCTCCACTAAAGCGTTGAAGTATTTGGTTGTTTGCTTCCAAAACTTCATCCGGTATGACCATCCAGCTAACGCATTTCATTGACTACTTTTCTCTATAGCGAGCTCGCGCGCGCTTTCTTTACACCTTAACGTGATTTCTATTTCAACCAAATTTAGTTCTTAGGCGTTTTCTTGTTTTCGTTGTTGTCGGCTGTGTTTTTTTCATGCCACCAACTAAAGTAAAAATTATAATTTGGCTGCGTATTAAAGTACTTTTGCAGACACTTAATTTGCGTTGAAGGTTAACAGATACCCTTCTAAGTACTTTCAGTTTGTGGCTTGCTTTTCGTGGTGCTTTTCGGTGGTACTCGTCAATGTGAGCACAAAAAAAAATTTCTTAAAAAGCTGATGCTCAGTTTCGATTTAAATTTACAGGCCCCAGCTTCAGTATAACTTTACCTTCCTAATATAAAAAAAAATTATGTTTGTGTTTTTGTTTTAACAATGTAAGCGCAGCAGTTTTGAGCTCCCTTTAATATACAATTACAACAAAAGTCGCGCTAAGCAGCAATTACTATGACCAGCAACGATAATATGACCAGCAACAAGAAAGCATTTATGTTTCCTAAGGGCCGTTTTCTAATGTAAGCAGTAAAGTTGCCTTTACTAACAGGGCAGATAAATTGTTCCTCACTTTAAAGTGTTTTCGTTTTCTTACCTTGAAGGTAAAAATAAATTTGTTATTCCGTAGAGTGAAACTTCACTACATTTCCGAGAGTGAAACTTCACTACATTCGTCATAAAATTTCAAAGGTTGGCAATGCAACATAAGCAAATATAGAGCAAGAGCAACTGTTAGCAAAAACCAAAACCTTGGTTGAAATATCTAATATATCTGACTCATGAACCAAAACCAAACCAAAATTTAAAGTTGGGTACAAATTTTAAAGGTTGCATCGGGTGAGCAACAGTTTATCGATTCGAGAAATTAATGCGCTGATGAGAAAACGAAAACTCGTATATCGAGACGATAAAGTGGCCGGTAAACTAAAGGTTAGATGAGAAAACGGCCCTAAGCCGCTTTGTTAAGGCTTAATTGCGTTGACTCTTGGAGCATAGACTAAAAAACATTTAGACTTAAGTTCAGCTGAAAAGCGTGCTAAAACTGGCGCGTGGAAATCTTTATACCCAACACACATTGAGAAGAGAATAGAGCCACATTCATAAAATGTTTGATGTGCCTAAGTAATTCGCATAGTAATTCGTGTTTCCACGGCACATTCGTAATTCGTTTGGCAGCTCTACTTCTTGTTCTTCGCTATTTATTATTATTCTTGTGTACTGCAAATATCGAAAATGGAGAAAAAATGTAAGTTATCATCAAAGATTTTAATTTACTATTTACTAACTACGGTAATAATACGGTAATTCGTTCGTTATTCGCATGGTGATTCGATCTGAATTACCGACAAATTAGGTAATTCGCTCAAAAAAAAATTCTATGGCGAATTACGTAATTCGAAAGGTAATTGGATGGCGATTGACGAATGGGAGAGCGAATTACGAATCGTGGAAATGTCGTATAATAGTTGATGCTATACATGGCATTATAATCGGCTCCGGTCCAACTAGATGCTCCGAACACTCGAACAAGTAAACATATATTTGTTAATTTTTCATAAAAATATTCTTGTTGATGGAATCAAAACAATATGAATCAAAGTTTCAAACTTTATGAAAAGTTTAGAAAAGAAATTAACAAATTTTCATTAAAATTTCTAAATTCATAATATAAATTTTTAGGAAATTTTTGGGTTCCTATGCAGTTCTATAGCTCAAATAAATCGAACATTATGAAAACGAGCAAAAATTTTTATTTATTTTTTTTTAATTTTAATGTTAATCTGAAACAATGACAATCCGAAATGCAATTATTCAACTAAAGAGCTGTATTTGGTTAAAAACTTGCATTCCAGATCGTGTGACTGGCGCTATAAAATAGTTTTATGTAATTTTTGTGCTAGGATGAAGTTTCCAAATAAACAAACAAACTTAAACCTTCAAACAAAAAAAAAACATATGCACATATCGTCATTGAAATGCAAAAAGTCGTAACTTATTAAAAAATTTAAAATTCACTTTTTGACTCTATGATGATGATTTCATCAAATTACAACTCCCCACATCGTTTTATGAAAAAATAATATTAATTAGTCACGACTTTTTTCATTTCAGTGGCGATGTTGTTACGTTATTTTGCATTTCAGGTGACGATATATTGCTCATATTCAGTACACAATGCCTACACATCTCATAGGACGTTTTTAAAAATTTCACTGAATGGTATACATATGTATGTATGTACACTAGGGTAGGCCAAAAATACAAAGGAAAATCACCTTTTTTGATTTTTCCTGCTGCCACCCCCCAGAACTGACGAATATCAAAAATAAGGAGACATGTATTTTTTTTATTTTGAAATCGATTAATATTTACCCGTGCCGCCGAGGCTTTGAAGTTTCCCATGTATTTTACATAGGGAAAATACATTTTTTCGTAAAATTGCTATAAAATCGTTAAGAATAAATATTTTTTTAATCGAATAACCTATTTCCCTTCAGAAGTCGTCAAAAAATAACACTATTAAGCTTATATAACTTAAAAATTTTACTAAGTGTGGTTTAATAACCGATAATTCTATCTGTTATATATAAAATTAGTTATTTTATGTTTTCACGCACGAACAGCTCAATAGATGTGTTTAATTTTGCATTCTACTCGATTATTTCTGTGGGTGTGTGGTAAAGAATTAAAAAAATAGGGTTACCAGGTATTTGAATATTTCATCAAATCAAAAAGCGTTTGAAAGTATTTAAAAACATTTTTGTACGTGGTAGCCACCTTTCTAAAAAAGACAACAATGGTTATTAAAGATTTAAGCTTACTTAATACCAAATTATGGATATCAATAGAACTTGCCGCACACGTTTGCTCGCTACGCTAATTAACTCATTGTTGACTCGGTAAAAGCTGTGCGTAGTATGAAATTTATCGGTACGTAAACGAAGTATTCGGCACTATTATGGTTGTCAACGTCGATGCCATTTTTTCCTCAAAAAATAGCCCTCGCAAGTCCAACGCCAACTACGCTGACCACAGTATTTTTGCGGAAAGGTGTTCCTCGCAAAACCCGAGTTGGACTGATGAGGGCTATTTTTTGACGAAAAATTACATCGACGTCGACAACCATAATAATTAATCTTAAAATTTTGTCGTGGTCTGAGAGAACAATCGCATTAGTTAAGGTTTAAAATCGCCCTATCATAAGTATATACATTAGGCTGGTCCAAAATAAGTAAAGTCAGAATTTTAATGCTCTCACCCCCTAGAATTATTCGATATCGAAAATAAGTATACCCCTATATTTTTATTTCGAAATCAAAAAATATTTAGAGGTCGCTCAAAGCGCTCCATTTTTTCCATGTATTTTGTATCGGGAAAAACAACTTTTCGTAGAAATGGTATAGAATTCTTGAAAGTCAATATTTTTCGATCGGAAAACTCTGGTTCTCTTTAGGAGACTTCCAATAACAATAGCCAATTATTTCTTTAACCATTTTTTAATAATGAAGATTTTTTGTTTATCCCCCCATTTCATTTGCTAGCATTTTCTAGAGGTTTTTGGCGGCCCTAAAAAATATAGTTACTAAGAAAAAATTGTTAAAAAATTAATTGGGTTTTATTATTGGGAATCTGTTGAAGAGAAACAGAGTCTTCCGATTGAAAAATATTGATTTTCAAGAATTCCATACCATTTCCACGAAAAGTTCTTTTTTCCCATACAAAATACATGGAAAACTTTAGGCGCTTTGAGCGACCTCTAAATATTTTTTGATTTCAAAATAAAAAAATAAGGGCATATTTTTTCGGTATACATATAACAATCCTAGAGGGGGAGAGCATAAAAATTCCGACTTTACTTGTTTTCATGCAATTTTGGACCACCCTAATATACATACATACATATCGTCGTTTAAAATACAAAACAGCGTATCGGTCGTTCTGCAAAACCGCGTAACTGACATTTTTTGCCAAAAATTGGATTTGCTCACACAAACTCTTGGCTCAACCCTTGTCCAGTCGTCCTGAAATATACCAGCCAGCAATGCGATTGCTTTATAAAAAAAGAGAACCATTTTGAAATATTAGTGTTTTTACTCTCTAGAAAATAAATTATGCAACCTCACATACGTGGTTTTGCATTATCCCGAGCACAATATTCCATTTTGTTGATACGCGGTTTTGTACTTTAAGCGACGATATAAATTTAGTGCGTAGTCGCACCTGTGTCTCATATGCTGTGTAGGTCCATACAGCCATTACACACAACACGTGCTAAGCCGGTGAATAGAAGTAGTTAAAAAAATTTAAGAAGATAAAAAACAAATGTAAGAAGATAAAAAATACTGAAAAGAACTTGTAATGGCCATAGAAAAAAATAAAAAGCTTGCTTATAATTCGTACCTACATACCTATCAGAGAACAGCTTTGAGTATGATCGAGCCTATTTGATCACACTCACTAAAAATCAAGCACAAGCGAACGCCACACTCGGCTACTATGTGTTCGATCGAGATGCATACCCGACAGCTGCTTTGGTTACGAACGAGTCTGTTCGATCACCCTCGCTATAAATTGAGCACAAGCGAACACCACACTCGGACACCCGCAGCTAACCCGAAAATTTGTGTAACAATGAAACGGACACCCGAACATTGCGATAAAATGCAGGACAACAAAGAAATTTACGCTGAAGGTAACTGGCGCCAATATGTTCCCACAAAGCATACGAAAATGTTGTTGCTTTGTGCTTGTGCATACGCAATGAAAAAATTAGAAGCGAAGTAGACAAAAATGTTTTTGCATCTATTTCGTATAGTTTCGCGTGGAAAGCTGTGTGTAAATATATTAGAACACAGCCTAAAACTATGTAGGTACATAAGTACTTTTACAAAAAATAAATGTGCACCGAGTGTATAGGGCTTGGGCATTGCCGATCTACACACATTTATACCTAAATGGATGTAGGCGTCGTGATGCCGCATTTTGTATGAGCAAAAATATAAGAAATGGTTAAATGTACACTTAAACAAACTACCGAAAAATTCAACCTTCTCTTTACCCTCTACGCACAAAAACTAAGAACACCGCGATGAGAAGGCAACATTTTTTGTAGAAACAAAAACGTCATAAGCCAATCAAGAAAATTTTGTGCACACTCGGGTTGAAACTCGAACACCCGGGTATATTGAGCTGCAAAGCACCCGAACCCAATCAAGTATGTATGAAAAGCAATCGGGTGTTGTGGCCAACATGTTCGTCTTGAGCTCAGTCGATAACGAACAATACTTCTGCTCGTATACAGAGAACGATGCAAAACGGGATTTGTTAGATGATCGAGTATACACGAAAATCATGCACCCGCTGCAGATGTCTGATACCTATGTATGTATGTTAGCTTATTCTGCGGGCTGAAACTTGTAAAACTTTCAAACAACAAAGTTCTTCGTCTACATACATACATACATATATACATATGTAAAAAGAACGGGAGAGCAACTATAAAATTAGAGGGGAACGCTAAAAACTTACATGTTTTTCGATTCATGAAATAAACGCCAAGCGTTTTTAGAGAGGGTTAGGAGCTGAAGACTGAAAACTGTAAACGATTAACAGCTTTAGTTAATTACGTGCATATTTAGTAATATTGATAAATATATCGAGAGCTCTAGCGTTAATTAGTCGGTAAATATCATCAAAAAATATCGATAATGAATGTTACATTTTTTAAATGGACAAAAATATTGCTATGCACAAGTAGATACAAATATCGAGGATAGCAATAAATATATAATAAATATATAAAGTATGTATGTACATATGTCTAAGACTGCTGTAAACGCTTCATTCTTTCTCTTTGTTAGTTATTATTCACGAATCTCCTCTTGGCACTCAGCAAATTGTCTTCATTTAAATACATAAATAAATATGTGCATTAGGGCGGAGTAGTTTAATTTCGAAAAAAGTGAAAACACGTTTGACCGTCCCAATTTTGAAAGGATCGAAATTAATTTTCCATTTACAAACTTTTGTGTTTTCTTCATATTTAAAAAACTATTATTTCAGAAAACCGGGGAAAATGGAAAATTATGTATGTCAAAATAAATTTCGACCAAAAAACTTACAATATACTGCTTGGGAGGCTCACACGTCATTTTTGGTATATAGTTTGTGCGCCATTTTTCTTTAAATTAATCGTAGAATTTGAACTTGCCATACACTTTCTTCGTAAATTTTACTCCGAGCAAATTACTACGCCCTAATGTGCATATGTATATCTACTATCTGCATATATGCGTACAGACATATTTAAACAAAAAACTGTTTTCTATGAGCTTAACGTATATGGTTAAAAAATGTTAGCTCGTTTGACTGTTAATGGGCCAACAATGAATGAATGCGACCATATTTGGTTACCACAACAAATCATGATTGCGCATATTTCAATACAGGTTAACGAGTAAAAATAAAATTTAATTTTCCTTGAATAACACACCTAAGAATTCTGGCGATTCGAAATGTTAACTTTGATAACAAGCTACGAAGCTACATACATACGTAAATACATATAAAAACTAATACACACATGAACTTATAAATTTATGCTTGCGAAAACCATCAAAATGATGCTGTATTTAATTTTAAATTTTGTGGCTGAACTAAATAATTACAGTTTTTCAATTAAAAATTAATTGTTGTATGTATGTATGTACATTAGACTGCATCATCAAAAAAAGTTGCGGTTTTTCCGCCGGGATTACAAAATTTATTATATTTAAAGAAGTCCACCAAAATATTTCGGAAAAATATTAAGATTTAAGCGAGCTGGATCGTTTTGAAAATACCTCCAAAAATTTAAGTTTTTTATGAATAAATATAGTTTCTTAAAGAACTTTTTGAAAAAAGTCCCCTCAGATGACAAAACAGAATAGGCTTAAAAATCTGCCTAAAAATATTTAATATCTTTTCCACGGAATCGTAATAATGAGATTTTTATGCTGTTCGTTTTTACTTTTTCCAAAGATTGATTTACGAAAAACTTAAATAACTGGGCCAAAACTATTCTGATTTAGAGTTATGGGATCTCGGTAGAAAGGTATTTTCCCACTATTTATATAAATGTGCAAAAAGAAGTCATTCGTGTCCCAATTTTTTTTTTTTCAAATACCAACACATCTTAATTCAACTTTGGATGAGGTTCGTTCATCCTACCTTTCCCTTCCATCCTTTGAATGAGCTTATTAGCAAAGAAAAGGATGAGAAAATGCCCTTCCAAGGATACCTCACAAGTCTAATTAGGTTCAGTTATTCAAGTTTTTCTTGTACCAATCTTTGAAAAAAATTAAAAAAAACAACATCAAAAATCTCATTATTACGATTCCGTTCAAAATTTTTTTCTATTTTTTTTTATATTTTTATGTAAATTTTTTAAGTTTAAACCGTTTTGTCATATGAGGGGATTTTTTCATAAAAAAACTCCATTTTTGGAGGCATTTTCAAATCGGTCCAGCTCGCTTAAATCTTAATATTTTTCCTAAATTGTTTGGTTAAAATTGTTGTGTTAAAACTTAATAAGTTTTATAATTCCAATGTTTTTTTTTTATGGGGAGTGATGCAGTCTAATGTACATATACATATGTATATCTACATATGGCTGATTTAATTAATAGCTGTTCAGTCTTACTATTTAAACAATAACTTTATTTAATGTATCGATTTATGATGCAATTAGTAATCAAGTCAGACTTAGTTAACCCATATTTGGAATGCAAAAAAAAAAAACAACGAAAACAATTTGTGTTCAACTTGTACATACATTCATTCATCTACATAAATATGTATGTAGTAAGAAAATGTTCTCGAATGCAATGCATTGCGGCTCTTGCATAAATGAGTTGTATTATTTGCGAACAATGTTTGCCATTATTCCTCTGTTGATGGTTACTACATTAAATCCAACCATATATGTATACGTTATACCTATAGACTTGTATCCATATGTATGTACATATACATAAAATTACTCTTATAAATACACACATCATGCACACATGCATATATGTATGTATGTATGAACTCGTGTATTAAGGTGTTCCTTAAAAATAAACTCCATAGGACAACACTTTATTTTTGTTCCACGTAGAAAATAAAGACATCCACGAAAATCTCTAAAATTAAACAAAAAATTCTGGGTTCGCTACCAGTGTTGCCAGTCTAACCGTTTTCCGGCTAGATTTAGCCGGTTTCGATAGCAAATAGCCGGAGAAAATTCGGTTTAACTGGCAGCCGTTTTGAAAAAAAAAAATAAAATTGACGTTATTAGCCAATTTTGCTATTTTCTTTGTTTTCTTAAACCTCAATGTATATACATGTTTCCATTTCTGACTAAGCGACCCAAAATCTTTTGGAAACTGCTACTAGCCTTATCTCAGAGAACATTTTCATGTCAGGCAGTGTTATATACAATTGAGTGCCGATTTTTTCTAATCCGAAAAGTCTTAAAATACTGCGCTGATCTCGATTAGTTTTATTTTAAGCGACAATATTTTTTTCTAAAGAAGGCCGTAGCGGGGATTTTCTTCATACAGTGTTTGTTATGAATGTCTTCAATTTAAGTGTGAGGTTTTATTCGCAAACTAAGAAAATAAAAAATTGTTACACTGTTGGCTTAACACGCGTTTGTATTTGGATATTGTGCCAAAACATAGAATAACTATTACAGGTATTGTCTTCGCAGATAGCGCATATTCAATTCTGCCTTAATTACAAAACATCATTGTTGGCCACACTTAAAGGTTTAAGGTAAGGGCAAAATGGATATTTTCAAGCACTATATACACATACATATGTATTTTTTTAAACAAACTTTTTTGTTGAGAATTTATTTAAATTCCAAAAACCGAATATACACATTTAATTAGTAAAAAATTTAAAATTTTAATTCGTAACTTTTTTTAATTGTTTTTTTTTTTTTTTTGGAAAATTATAAAAATTAAATTGAGCAAAAACTAAAGGCAAATCTTAAAACTTATTTTTTTTTATATTTAAGTAATACACACATGACATGTGATGTAAAGTTTAGCTCCGTTAGCCTTTGTTAACCAAAAATAATTTTATGAATTTACTAGTTTTTCTACTTGGGAAATATTTAAATAAAACATGTGAAATTTAGTTGAGACTGTTTAGCCCCACACAAAATTTAGATTTTGATATTTTTAAGGACAGCCCTAATCTATTTTTATACATAAATTAATTAATACATGCCCTAATGCGAATATTGAATAATATAATTGACGCTATTAGACAAAAACGAACTAGTTTGGCAGTGATAAAATTTTCACTAGTTAAAATTTCACCAATAAGGAGTTCAAAAAAAAGAGCAGGTTATCAATTCGTCGAAATATTTTTTCTATGTATGTTATCGCATAACTTTGGACCACGTCAACCTATTCCGATAAGTTTTTATTTTCTATCTGAAAGATAGTGTCACATTAAGACTGGTGCAAATGAATACAGAAGGGAATGCGCAAAGCTTCCATGCTGCTGAGCTGAGAAACAATTTGTTTTTGCAAAAAGTTTTATAGCTAAATAGGAAATAATTTATATATCTTTAACATGAAAAAAGAGGTAAAAAGCTTTAAGATTACTGCGAAGTGTTGTTTTGTTAAAAGGCAAAAATTCCACTGAAAGCGTGGTTTTTTTACTCCATAAAAATTCATTTGGCTATTTTCTGTTTGTGGTTACTTAATGCTTAATTTTTTAAGTATAGTTCATCATCTAACAAAAACCGAATAAATCAAGTTTAAAACTTTGTGCAAAAATTATGAAAATTCTTCAAGGTTTCTTCTAAACTGCAGACATAAGAATTTCTAGAAAAGTTTTGGTTAATTTTTGGCAGTTTTTTCTTCTCCAAATTTCTTGTATGAAAAAATGCGTAATACCCTCATCAAACAAAAAAAAATTTATAAAATCAACGCGATCAAGGCGAAATTGGAAAAATTTTGATAAACTTATTTAAGGTTTGGACAAGTCGTGAGTCTAGTCGAGTAGACAAAAACAACACACTCATAATTTTGAATTGACACTCAAAATCTTGGCTTAGTGTTGAAATCCTATTAATTAATAATGTTCATTATTTTTCTGTAAAAGCATATAACATATCGAGCCCTAACCGCTAAAATAACGTAAGCGACATTTTTTTCGAAATTTTCTTTTTGATGCAGAAATATTCCTAGAGCATCTAGATGCATTTCTGCATCAAAAAGAAAATTTTGAAAAAAATGTCGCTTACGTTATTTTGGCGGTTAGGGCTCGATATAACTCCAAATTTCAAACTTTGTACGAATATTAGAAAAAATCAACAAACTTCAACAAAATTATATTGCTTCAAACTTTTTAATCAGAACTAAAAAAAAAATTTAGAATGCAGTTTTATAGCTCATTTAACTTTAATGTAAATATTTTAAAATTCGCACCAATTTTTAATTTTTTTTTGGCGGTGATATGCATTTTCTTCCACATGAAAACATTTTTTATATAGACGAAATTATAACTAATATAAGACATGCCATTAAACTCAAAAATGTTTGCAGTTTCACCATAGTGTTGCATTTTTAGACAAAGTTGTGTATTACCAAACTTACAAACTGCTTTAGTAGATTTTGTACCGCACCGAACCATTTTTATAAGAAGCTTCAGAGTATCCTTTTTGTTATATTTCTCCCTCCAAAAGTACAATATCGCTAGCTTAGAAAGAAAAGTTGCTAAGTCCCATTTTAAAAATTTTACAGGAGAGGAAAAAATCTTCCTATAGCCATTTTCTTTAACTATTTCGCAAGACTTTGAATCAAACATTTTGGGCGTTTAAAGCAAAGCAAAACTCCATAAGAATCAGAAGGATTCGATATTTATTAAAAGATGTCGTATTATTTTGGCCTTATCGGATTTGTGGTGCTTCTTTTGGACTTAGCAAATTTTCCTTTTAGGGCTTATGAAGAGGAAAAAATAAAACAAGTACCTTTATAATTTTCGAAACTATGCGTATTCAATTTCTCTAGCCTCCTATATCAAAATATGAGTTATCATAAAAAGTGGACTTAGCAACTTTTCACTCTAAGCTAGCGATATGTAATTGTGTATTTTTTCTGTATGTTTTTCAAAATCAAACATCAATCAATGATATACATACATACATATTCTCCGCTCTGTTCGATAACCCTGCACCATATTTCGGTAGGCTTCATAATTCTTCGTTCGTAGAAGTGCCTCTCGTCATTGGCGAAAAACTGAACAAGACAATCATTCACTGTCTCATCATGCACAGTTTTCTCCATAGGGAGTTTTGAAGTGCACGGATCAAGTGGAAGTCTGGCAGCGAAAGGTCAGACGAGTATTTCTAGGTGTAATAACATATCGCTACCTAGGTGAAAAGGTGCCAAGTCCACTTTTTTCAAAATTTATATTTTGATGCAGTATGATAGACAATACGAAAATGTGTCGATTTCTCGTCTCTCCTGAACAAAAAAAAAATAAACTTGGCAACTTTTTACCTTTAGGTAACGATATATATTTCATTCCAGCTTCAGTGATTTTCTACGGTTGGCTGAAGATGTGTGAGGTGCTGTTGCAATGGAGCATAACTCCTTTACGATTGACAAGATCCAGTCGTTTTTGGATGACACATTCGTTTAATCTTTCCAATTGCCGTTTCCGTTGTGTATTTTTGTAAAGAATCAACTTTTCATCACCAGTTACTACATACAATGTAAATGGTAGTTCAAAAATCGCGTATCTCAAAGTAGGTATTAAGTCAACTGTTGCAGGCGATTTTCGCCTGTAAATAAATCGTCTCATGTAATTGCATCTTAATGGAGATATGTACTAGTATTTTCATGCCTCGTCTTATGCATTTCTTCGAGCTTGCTGCTTTCCTAGCTCAAAGTGAGCTCGCTTTTGACTGTTTTTCAATACTTCTATAATCTCTCGTATCGTGTAATGTGGGTTTGACGAGGCCAAATTCAACAAGGTAGAAGTGACAACCCAATTAACCTCTCTTTGTAGCTGACTATAACTTCAAAAATATAAAAAGTTTCAAAACGATTTGAAATATTTTGTTTTATGTTTGACATAAAAAGGGGAGAGCTGTTGACATCTCTTCTACCTTATTGAATGTGCCCTGGGTTCGACTTGATCAATGACTTTATATTTTCGTCATCTACATATAGACTGCTTAGTGGAAGATCGACCTATCTCGGTAGCCAGGTCGAAAACGTCCTATCTCAAAAAACGTTTCAAGAACGCCATATTTCAGAATTTGGTTGAAGAACGCCATATTTCAGAAGTCGTTTCAAAAACGCCCTATCTCATCACTTTTTCAATACATTTTGAAGTGAGATAGGGCGTGTTTGAACCGAGTTCTGACATAGGGCGTTTTTCAATCAAATTTTGAGATAGGGTGATTTTCAATAAAATTCTTAAATAGGGTGTTATTGAAAAGTTTTTTGACATAGTGCGTTTTCAAACTGGCTGCCGGTATAACTCAGCAGTCCATATATTCTTGATTGAGAAGTATCATTGGCATCTACTTCTTTTACGGGATTAAAAAAGTAAAGTATGGCAAAGTTGCACAGTCTGGTACCCCATCAGGAACTTGTTGTAAAGTCTCAAACCTTTACGAGGATGAACTTCAAACAGCTATTAAATGACATATGTACATATGTGTATGAGTGAATGACTCCAGTGCTTCCAAAACTGTATTACGTAACACTTGCCGTTCCGGTCGCTTAACGAAAAATTTTGCATGTGAAAGCAACAACAAAGGTAGCTAGCAAAGATGGACGATAGCGAGTTTGGATGTACCTCATTGAGTTCGTTCGTTTCGCTACTCGCTAACTGTTGGCGAGTCGGTGACGGCCACTATCTCTTCAAACATATGCAATGACTTCTTACTTCACCCAATATTTCCTCTTAATTCTGGAACGAACAGAATTTTATTGCAAAAGGTTAAATGTTTTTGAGTTTGGTTTGGAGACAAACCGGTGTCGGAGTTGTGCCATTTTTCATTTATTTAGTATTGTACGACCCGAAAATGTATGAGTTAATAACATATGTATTTCTGTGTTTTTTTATATTAGTATCGCGGCGTTAAAATAACTTTGTATTCCCAGAAAATGTGAAATAAAAAATTCGCAAAATCAAAAAAGAAACCAACTTATTCTACGCCCTCTAACACGCGCGCCGCCATCATCACGCCAGCCACTACCACCACCAGCGCCACCACCACTCACTTTCTACTCACAACATGTTCAGACTTGTTTCGCGCCGGCCGCCACGCCATTTGGCGGCTCAAGTCGCGCCGCGCTGCAAATAAGACAGGAAATATGTGCAACAATTGACGGCGTTGTTGGCGATTTCCGGTGGCGAGGTCTTCGCTGTGGTCACGTCATTCATACCTACGCGCGCGAGCAACATTATGTTGATAGTGCCGCGCTACTTCGCGGCGGCCGCAACCTATGCAAAATGTAGCTACACACATAAATGCAAAATTCAATGGAATGAAAGCGTGCGTGAATTCAATAGTTTTCTTTGTTTTTGAACGTTAATTTTCGAGCATCGTTTAGTGGACGAGAGGAAGGCGTTAAGCACATGCATTCGCCGCTCCTAAAATTGGCTTGCAATAAAATGCTGCCTTTCTAGTTATATATGTATGTACAAAGCTTTGCGATGCAAATGCAACCCTGCGCGCAATTCTTGAATGCAAGCAGCAACAGCAAAGGGCGACTGCAATGATTAGCTGGCACATTTGGCGCGTTTCCTGTGGCGCGGCGACGCGCTTCTGCATATTGTTGCTGTTGCTGCTGCATGTGCGCGTCCGCTTGCTTGTCTTGTTTAATGTTTATTTACTTTGCGCTGGTGTGGTTTTTCATTTTGTTGTTGCTATTAAATTCATGTTGCTCATTGCTTGCTGCTTGGCTTTAAAGCGCCTTGGCGCGCCGCAACGCGCGCGCACTCTCTACCAAAGTTTTTATGTATTTCTACGAGTACTTTTTTTGCTTCTTAACTCCACGTTGTTGTTGCTATGCTGTTATTGTCGTTGGATGTTGTTGGCGTTTGGTTTTCGCGGAATTAGCTATAAAATATAAAATGCCAGTGTGCATACATAAAATTTACAACTATAAAAATAACAACAGGAGCAGCTAGTCTCTTGATGCCAGTGTCTGTAGTGATACAAACGTAGTAGGTATGTATGTAAGTAAATATGTATGCACACTTTCAGTAAGTGCAAATTAAAGTTGAGTTCACTTTCCGTTGTTGTCGTTTTTGATACTTTGCCATTCTTCGTTTTCATCTTCTTAAGCTTTCATTGTCTACAATCGTGTAGTGCCTGCTTGTGTGTTGTTCTTTAGCAGTTGTTCTTCACCTGCAACCGACTGCCTGCATTGCCTTCATAGCATTACGCCATCTACGATCCTTGTTGCCGCCATCCGTTCACCTAACCAATTGAAGAGTCATGATTTCCTGTAGCTTGTGTAATATTACTGGTGCAGTTGTTGTTACTGTTTTTTTTTCTTCTTCTTTTTTTGCTATTACTTGCCTCGGCTGATCTTAACTTCAGAGCATTACAAATTTACTGGCAGTTAAATGTTTACTCTTTCTTTACTTAACTACATTTTGCTAACGTCTGTCTGAGCTTAACTCATCTACAAGAAACTTTATGAACTTTTCTTTCCTCTGCCTTGCCAGCTTCAGCTTCAGCGATAGTTGTTGTTTATATGTCTAATGTTTCTTTGCTAATATTTAAGTTTATGTTGTTTTATTGTTTCTTGTTCAGTTCTTCACTTTCAATTTCGCCTTCTACTGCAACCAGTATTTTTACTTTCACGCTTCTTTTTATTGAAAAAAAGTACAATGTCGTTCAACTAAATAAGGCTTAATTGCCTAGCAATTATACACAACTATCAACCACTTACTCTTATTCTCTTTGCCAAGGACTTGTCGTCAGATAAGTGAAATAAAACCGAAAAAAGATCTTCCACTTCTCCAGTGCCTTTTCTTGTTTGGTCTTATTCGCATGGCTGGCCTCTTCACAATTCGGAGCTTCCATTTGTGAGACATTTTTCTTTGTAATATATCATTCTTCCATACTCGCACCACAGACGGTTAACGTCTAGTTCATATAGGAAATTAGTAGACCCAAGCCGTGTGGTTTTATGCCCAGTTTTTTGTAATTTCGCTCTTTTATTACCAGAGACCGAAAATCACCGGCCCATTTATTGCTGTGCCACAAATTGTCATTTATTTCTTGTTATAAAAAATAAATCACTCACAACAACTTTTATAACAAGTTTTTGGCTTACCTGCATAGGTTAGACTTTTATTTGGTTTGATGTTTTTTTACGTTTCGAATTGACCTTTTGTTTTACTCTTTTGTTTTAAGTGCGACGGTATCCAAGGTATATTAAAAATAGTGAGTGAAGTGCTACGGAAGTTTGCTTCTAGTTAGTATATTTAGTTTATTTATTGAAGGGAAGAAGATGGGCCGAAAATCAAGCTTTGAATTCCGCAGCTTTTTTGACTTGGATACGAGTAGTGATGAAAAAGTTTCAGTGTGTAAAGTTTGTAAACAAAGTTTATAAAACGGTGATCATTTGAGTGAATAAGATTAGTTTTACCTGCTATTCCTTATAGTTTGTTTTACTTCGTTGCATTTTCATCATATATTTTCTCTGCAGCATAATTAAATTTACTAAATCACCTTTTCAACAAAAAAAATACATAAATGACTGCGGTTGGCCTTTATTTTCGTTAACGACTCCATTTCTCACAGTCATTAACCGTAAGCTCCCTCGCATAAAACGCTTTCACAGTGATATAACACAAAAAGTAAAAACTAAATGGTTGATGATAGAAAAAGTTACAATGTGTTTAATGTGGACCAGTTATATCGAGCTCTAGACAAAAAACAATTTTCAAGACAACCCCAGCCTTTCTCCTCTAATATCCTCGCAAGGTATGAGTGCATGTAAGGCAAACGAAGGAAGAAATGACTGACCATCTTTTGTCATAAATTCTACACCAAACTCAAATTTAGTCTTCCAGACTACTGTGTTGTGGTTTAGACAGAAGAAGCTGTCATTAAGACACGTCGGTGAGGTAGGTAAACTTCTACTCTTTCTGCCAAGCGGCAATCGGGTTTTAAGCCCACTTAGGTTAAGATAGGCTTAAACGGTCGGCCATGCAGGACATATTTAGACTTCGACACTTTGTGATACCGCTTGCGTGGTTTGGGTGTGTGCCCACCCCCTTAACACCAGTTCGTTTGAGCCGTACTTCTAGCAAGAGGCGGGCAATGACTGAGAAAATATGATATAGTCTCCTTCTCCTCTACATCGAACAGCTTCTACAGAAATCACTCCAAAAAATATATAATATGGCTATAAGTGCATATATTAAACAGTGACCTATGCGGACTGCTTTTGTTAAACGAATTCTGGGAGTCTAATCTGTAATGCGATGCGAAAGAGAAATGCGATGCGATAGGCAATGGTTACAGCATATTACTTACGGCGTATTTGCCTTTCGCACTTCATTGCTCTTTCGTATCGCATTACAGAGTAGCCCCCCTGGTTTACTGTGACCGAGTAGAGCTTCCTTGCTTTGAGCAAGTCGGCCGGCAGTTCTACTTGTCGCAGGTGGGTTATACTTGTAAACGCCATAGTTCCTCTGTAATTACGAGAATTTTGTATCGCCTTGAAAGTTGCAGATAGCAACGGTTACACCAGCTGCATGAGTAATGTTAGTAGTGGGAAGGGTGGCGCCAACACTAGCCATCCTATCCACATAAATGGCAATTACCCTGAATACCCCAATGGCCTGGAACTCAGACGAAATGTTTACAAAGCGCAATGCCTTTAAAAAACAAGCGGCATATGACGGCTGCTTTAGAGGTAGGTGGCGCTTTTTCAAGGGATTTGAAGGCCTGGTGGTCAGTGAAAATGTAGATCCCTTTGCAAGAAATCTTACTAAACCTTTTAAATGAACATTAGTTCGGCCTGCAAGACGCTGCACTAATCAGGCAGGCGAAGAAGGAATGATCTTGTCGTTTGGTAACGTCAAAAAACTTTCTACTCGAATCGAAGTAAGATTACAAAAAAACTGGTAGCCGTCGGGGTGGCCTCCTAAGTTGAGAAAGTAGCATTGCATTCGAATACTTGCCGACTTCTCTTGAAAATATAGGCTTATTTCATCTCAGCGCTGGACGTAGCCACAAGGTCTTTTTGGTCCAGGATGCGCCACAGATATTCAAGGAAGCTTATTAAGCTCACGAAGATGCAACTCTCGATATTGTTCGGGGTTTGCCAGAACTCTATCCGATTGAAATTTTCGCGGCGCGACTAAAGTCATATCTGTTCGACACTGTCGCAACTTTTGGCTGCATGATGAATCGTAATCATCTCCGACCTATCCAGGTGAGACTTAAATATCTTAGCTCCTAAACTGTGCTGTGCCTGCTCTCTGGGAATCTGAGAATGATATCGGCCGCTTGGGAAAACTACGTTCCCCACCATTTACCATTCAAGAGATAATGGTATCAAAGAGGAGAGCTTTTCTTAGTTCGAAAGACTTTTGTTATTTTAGCGCAAAAGTCATAGCAAAAAACTCTCTCTCATTTACCACTCGTGGTGAAAATTTATTTTGCGAGAAAGCACTTGTATATCATTTAAAGCCGATTTACATGACTCAAGTACTTGAAAGCAATTTTTGCTCATTATGTTTTGTGTGTTTTTCTATTTGCTTTTACACGCTTCAATTCTGTTGAATTCAAGTTTTTCGTCCCTTAAATGGAAAAGCACGAAAATGTCAAAAGCAAAGCAAGAAAGTTGAAACGCAGAGTGGGAAATCCGAGTTCGAGTCTTGGAGCAGCGAAATTTTTGCTTTCTTTTTTGAATTTATTTCTTTTAAAATATTATTTTATTTATTTTTATTTTAAATTTATTTTCTTTTTAGTTTCAAACAGAAAATATATCTAATTTTTTTGTTTAATTTAATTTTTAAAAAACTTATAACAGCATAACGCTAAGAGCTCCTCGTTAGCAGAGCTTTCTATTGGTCCTTTCAAAAAAAGTAAAGAGCTTTCCAGATAGTTGCCAGAATTGACAATTGTCTTTTTCTTTCGAAAGACTGTGGTGAGTTGAAAGCCAGTTGCCATAGTCGCCCTGATAGTCTGACGTTCAAAGATTATTTCCAGAAGTATTCATATATCCCATACTCTTACCACAGTGACCATGACAACTTCAGCCAAGCACATTGACATTGGCCTTTGTTTATTTGCAATTCAATTTGATACCACTTTGTTTTCCTAAAATTTTTTTTTTGGCGTTTGGTTTCAAAATAAGGAAATTTGCGAATGCGAATACACATTTAGACAGGAGTACTCATCGTACGTCTGTACGTAACGATGAACGGGATTTCGTTTGTTTATTTAGCGATCTAACGTGATGATTAAATTTACATACATAAACAATGGTTGCTTTTGTTTTAATTTATTTCTCGTTTTTATTATGCCGTTATTTAGATAAGTAAATGTGATAAATTATGTGCAAAAAAAATTTAATAATATCGCGATTTATTTTTTTTCAAGATACGCAGTTGGAGAGTAGACTAGCCAAGGAAGAACAATCGAAACTAAAAAATAGCTTCAACAATTTTTAATGATTCGTGAGAAGTTTCGCTTTTGAAATTTTCGAGTCTAAAGTTAAACAGCCCTAAAACGAACAGAAACTCCAAATTAATTTTAGACTAATGGTTTCTTCAGTAAAAAATTTGCTGAGAATTACCTACAAGTAAAAACCATCTGTGCTGTACGCGCATAGTCGAAAAAATCTCCCATGCAAATTGACCCGCCCTAACATATGTACATATGTATATTTTTTGAATTGCCAAAAGCTTATGCCCCGTTTTTAATCTATCAGAAAAACTATATGTACAGGTTTTAAATAATGAATCAACTAACAAAACACATATGTCTTGGTTTTAATCAAGGAATGAAGCCGAAACCCAAACCGAAACCGTAACCGTTTAAAACCGTTTCGTTTTTCAAAACCGAAACCGAAACCGTAACCGTTATCTTGACCTGAAAAGGAACGATACCGAAACCATTTCAATCACAGGTTTCAATCGGTTTCCAGAAATTTACAAAAATAATAAATAAAAATTTCTTTGAAATAAATGATTTATTTAACAAAATCAGCAACATTTTGCTAAAATTCTTGTTAAGTAGTAAATAAGTATGGCAAGGTAACTTTTCGCAAAAATCTGCTGATGACTTTGTTGTTGTGAATCGATAATCGATTAATTATATTTAAGTAGTTTCTTTCCCGTACGCAATGCGAGATCCCAAAATAGCCCAGAAATCATGCCTGTCATCAACAAAATGGGTAATAGAGAGCGAAAATTCGAGCGTATTCGATCGTAAGTGTACTCTTCTTCCTGCCCGAAATAGCCCGAAATTTTCTCCGAGTAAAAATGGATAAAGTGTCAAAGTGCATATCAGCTGTATTGTGTTTACATGTTGCCTGCATTTACTTGGTGCTTTTAAGGAAAAGTGAATGGCCTGTTGATGTATTTTCAATCTATGTACTTAAAATCAAATTTGTGAAACCAAAATTCAATTTCCAAGTGTTTGCATTTAATACCATGTTCTGACCGACAATCAAAACATTTTCCCTTCATTTTCTTTTCATTTACAACCTTTAACTTTCATTCTTATTTTGCTTTGGCCAGGCAATTAACAATAAATCCGAAATGGCGTATTAAAGATGATAAAATATGACTTCCACTTCGATAAATAATCGAAAAAAAAAAGTTTTAGCAACGAAAACATGTTTCCGATGTCGGTCAGAACATGGTATAAGTGACAAAAACAAGAACAACGTGAATCAGCTGTTTCTCGACTTGTGGGCACGAAATGTGGGGGTTTGCGTTTTCGTACTTCTGAACTTTGTTCCATTTTTGAAAGAAAATGTTTCTCTTATTCTCTAATTGCCAAATCCGGTCCGGATTGTCAGGGAAAGAACCTAGTGTTGATATTATCAGTGAACTGTAATTTTCGATTTTCTTTCCTCAACGTTTAAGACATTGTGATTTAAATAATATCAACAAAATTTCTGTGAAAAACCGAAACCGGAACGAAACCGAAACCAAAACCGAAATAAATTTTGAAGAACGAAACCAAAACCGAAACCGAAACACTTGGCAAAACCGAAACCCAAACCGGAGCGTTATTTTGAATCGGTTTCATTCCTTGGTTTTAATTGATCAAAAAATGTATGTCCAGTTTTAAAATGACCAGAAATGTATAACTACTCAGCTTTCAAAACATGAAAAATTAAATTTAGTTCCAGTTTTTGAATCCTAAAAAACAATAGCAACTTTGTGTACAATTTTTAAACTACCTAAATATATATCCAAACTTTGTATTGGCAATATGTGGCTCAGTTTTAAATTGGCCACATATGTATGTATATAATTTTCCATTACCTAGAAAGTGTATCCATTTCAAACTACCAGAAATCCAGTTTTTATATGACCAAAAATTTTAAATTTATGTCTTGTTTTTAATTTAATAAAACATGTATGACCAATTTTTTAAATAGAAAATATAATGTCCCCGAAATTTATATTCTAATTTTAAATTGTTCCTAAATGACCAAAAAATTATGTCCGATTTTTTTTAATACCAAAATACTATGTCTAGGTTTGCCACTAGTAGCATTCGAGTTTTGGCACTCCCTTACAAGAGGTTGCACACTAGGGTGGTCCAAAAACAGTAAAGTCGCAATTGTAATGCTCTCACCCCCTAGGATTGTTCTATATCGAAAAAAAGTTTACGCCTATTTTTTATTTTGAAATCAAAAAATATTTAGAGGTCGCTCAAGGCGCTCAAAGTTTTCCATGTATTTTTATATGGGAAAAATAAATTTTTTCGTAGAAATGGTATGGAATTCTTTTTGGTTGTTTGAAGAATTCTTGAAAGTCAATATTTTTCGATCGGAAAACTCTGGTTCTTTTCCCAACAAACAGAGTTTTCTGGTAGAAAAATATTGATTTTTAACTATTCTATACCATTTCTACGAAAAGTTGTTTTTTCCCCATATAAAATACATGAAAAACTTTAGGCGCTTCGAGCGACCTCTAAATATTTTTTGATTTCAAAATAAAAAAAAATAATGCCATATTTTTTTCGGTATAGAACAATCCTAGAGAGTGAGAGCACAAAAATTCCGACTTTACTTTTTCACATGCATTTTTGGACCACCCTATTGCACACACACACGCACCCACATACAGCTTTTGAATTATCAACCTTTTTTTTCATTTGGTTGCAGTCGTTATGGACCTTCATAAAATTTTTGGATACTAAAAGATGTTCAGTGCACTACTTGCATACTTACGAGTACATATGTAGTTGAACTATTGCCATGTACAGAAGGGTGGTCCAAAAAAAATTTAAGTTGGAATTGCAATGCTCTGACTCCTAGAATTGTTCTTTACTCAGAAAAAATTTACCTGTTTTTTTTTATTTTGAAATCAAAAAATATTTAAATGTCGCCCAAAGCGCTGAGAGATTTCCATCTATTTTATACGCGTAAAATAATTTTTCATAGAAATGGTACAGAACTCTTGAAAATCAATATTTTACTGCCGAAAAACTCTGTTTCTCCTCAGGTGATTTCCAATAATAATTCCCAAGTGTTTATTTAACCATTTTTTAACATTAACTATTTTTAAAAGGTTCCCAAAAACCCCAAAAAATGCATTGCGGGCCCATAAAAAGTCGTTAGTATTAAAAAATTGTGAAACAAATAACTGGATATTATTTTTGGAAGTCTCCTGAAGAGAAAACCAGTTTTCCAAGCTCTTTGAGTGACCTCGGTAACCTTAAAAAAATATATATATATAAAACAGAACAGTATGGAACAAACGTCCGTCACGCTAGCTGACCCACTTCTCCAAAAACTGATAAAAA
>NW_023458559.1:48235825-48249838 GCF_013731165.1 Rhagoletis pomonella | reverse complement strand
GCTTCTTTTTCTCTTCTCTTGCTTTTCTTACTTCTCTTGCCAAATAAACAAGGTTCAATGTCACAGGCAATCCATCACTGCCAGGGTAATGAAAAATTATCAGCGGGAGTTGGTTGAATTAAATTCATCTTACTTTATTGCGTTTTTGATGTAGAATACGTCTTACGTTTCGATATGGAGGCTATGCTCAAGTGTTGTGGTTGTAATTTTTAGAGCTTCACGAAAACGCTTATTGCACGAGAACTAGTGAAGCGATTTCAAAGAAAAGTATGGCGTTCCAAAAAATTCCAAACCTATCGACGGATAGAAACAACGGTAAATATTGGCTTATTTTGGGGCCAACTTTGAGACTATAAAGCGCTCTAGCAACTTATGATTTGCAGATATAAATTTAATTTTCGGGATATATGTTCTTTGAAGCAGTAGAAATATTATCGTGTACAAATTTTATACACATTCAACAAATATCGAGCATTTTAAGGCAAAAAATTTTTGAAAAAATTAGCAATTTTTTTTAATTCCAAAATTCTCGAAAATTGCTCGAATGATTTTGTTTTTTGTTTTCCTTAATGAGAAATTCAAGCTTTTTCCTTTCGTTTGGTATATTGGAAGTATTTTAAGCATGTTTATTTTATTCAAATATATGGGCATACATGACTTTCCATACAAAATCGCTTCGTCATCATTTTGCAAATACGTGCATGCGCTGCAAGTGAGAGAAGGGACAAAAAGTATGTGTGTGTAGGTATTTCGGGTTTTGAGTAACAGATGGCGCTGTATTTATAAATGCATACGTACGTACATATGTTGGATTGCAGTTAATGTGGATCTGTTTTACTTTTAGTAATCTATGTATGTATGTATGTACATATCAGGGATGTCAATTTTTCGGCTTTTTCCGATCCCGGGACTTTTGGGATGGCGTTTTCACAACCCCGGGATCCCGGGATTACTCTCGGGATTTAGATATTCATTACTTTTCAACAACTTAAATCGAAAAAATTGCTTCTATATTGTTTGAGAAGCTTACCTGCCATTAAATAAATAATAAATAAATGGGTTTGAAACCTACTTTTTTTATTTAAAGTGGCGTTTTTTTTATTCTCTCTGACCGCAGGATTTATTTTGAAGGACTTTGTAATTTCAAAGATATGATTCATTCCAAAAATTTTTTAAAAAATTCATTGCAATGTAGAATAAAAATATGGGTAACAAATGCAATAGGAAATTTCTTCAGAATTTAAAAAATTTAAATTTTTTGGATTGACAAGGACGAATAGGTAATTTTTAAGCTGACAAAGTTAGAAGAACGAAATTCGAGGATGTTATAGAGTTTATATTAGCCCTTAACATATAAGTTTTTCAAAAACAAATATTGCGAAATTCCGAGGATAAAATTTTAAAATGACATTTTCAATATTTATCAGCTTTTCTGCACCATCATTATTTTTATACCCATACTTCTTCTCTAAGCACATTTCTCTGATTTTTTTAAATCAATTTTTGGATTACTGACGTCAATTATACTATATTAGGCCCAGTGTTTGATATTTGTGTTTAAAGTTTACTATCGCGCGGTGTTATATGTATGTATAATGAGCTAGACATTTACAAAAAAATATTAATTATTAAATAAAAAAAGAAATGTAGCCAATACTGGTCAAGAAAAGGAGTTTCTATTATTGCCATCAGTGCAAATTACAACTCCCGAAAATCCCGGGATTACTTGCCAAGAATCCCGGGATTTTTGATAAAGTAGAAAGTCCGGGATCCCGGGTTTAACATCCCTAGCACATATGTACATTAAAGTAGTCCAAAAATGTATGTAAAAAATAAAGTCGGATTTTTAATGCCGCCACTCCCTAGGATTGTTATATTCCGAAAAAAATATACCCATATTTTTTTATTTTGAAATATAAAATAATTTAGGTAGTGCTCAAAGCGCTCAAAGTTTTCCATGTATTTTATATGGAGAAAAAACAACTTTTCGTAGAAATAGTGTAGAATTCTTGAAAATCAATATTTTTCGATCGGAAAATTTTACTTATCTTCAGGAGATTCTCGGTAATAATACTCAAATGTTTCTTTAACAATTTTTTCATGGTAACTATATTTTATAGGTCCTCCAAAGCCCTTAGAAAATACAATGGGGGGGACCAATAAAAAATCTTTAATCATAAAAAATGGTTAAATAAGCAATTATATATTAATACTGGAAGTCTCCTGAAGAGAACCACAGTTTTCCGGTCGAAAATATTGATTTTCAAGAGTTTTATACCATTTCTACGAAAAATTGTTTTTTCTCCATATAAAATACATGGAAAACTTTGAGCGCTTTGAGCACTCCCTAAATATTTTTTTGATTTCAAAATAAAAAAATAGGGGTATATTTTTTTCGATATAGATCAATCCTAGGGTGTGCCGGCATTAAAACTCCGACTTTATTTTTTTGGACCACTCTAATGTACATACATATGTGCATATGAATGCTAATAATACGCGAAAACTTTTTCGTCACATCAGATCTGTAAAGGGCTTGGCCTGTGTATGTGCAATAACTTCTTATTTTTACAAAAAGAGTTGCCACCTGATAAAACAATGAAATTCACATTATTTTTAATTTAAATGAATTATTGCACTATGAGTATCGAGCGAAATGGTTTTGAAAAGGCTTTATTTCTTAATTACATATATGTAGGAGGGTTTCCACCTGTTTCAAAAGTTCGGCTTAAATAAAGGTAGAAAATTGAAATGTATTTATATCCTGATATGGATGTCAGACGAAAGAGGTTGTGGTTTGAAAATATTTTGCAGAGCGTTGCCATCTTGTTACAAAGTTAGATTCAATAGAAGCAATAGGTGAAATAAATTACTCAAATTTGAATATAAATCAAAATTGCTTTAAAGAAACTTTATTTCCAAACTGCATGTAGGAGTGTTGCCACCTGATTTTATAATTAAATTCAAATCGGATTAAGAGGACTAGATAATTTAAATATGTATCACAATACAAGTGTTGGTTTAAAAATAATTTGAACAGGATTGTCATCTGTTTGAAAAATCGAATTAAATGAAATTATATGAAATATTGAAATATTGGCGTCAAACTCAGGAGTATTAAGAAAAATCTAGTTTCAGCATTTATAACATTAAAGAGGGCTTCCACCTGTGTAAAAATGTTAACTCAAATTATTTAATAAGTCAAATGAATTACTAAGGTATGGGTATAAATTGACATTCGTTAGAAATGTTTTTTTTTCTTAATTTTATTTAAGAGGGTTGCCATATGTTTTAAAAATTAAATTCAACTTGAATTAAGGGAATTATATACACAATTTAAATTTATATCGTGATATGTGGGTAAGTCGAAAAAGGTGTAACAAGGTTTTGGTTTTAAAATATTTTGAATAGGGTTGCCACCTGTTTTACAATAAGAATTTAATTAAAGTATGCATAAGTTAAATGAAATATTAAAACATGGCGTATAACGAAGGTGGTCAGATATCCTTACTTTAAATAATAATAATATTAAAAAGGGTTGCCACCTGTTTAAAAAGCTTAACTCAAATTATTTAGTAAGTGAAAGCAATTATTAAAAATTAGGGTATCAAATGAATGGGTCTAAAAATGCTTTATTTCTGAACTATATTTAGGAGCCTTGCTACGTATTTAAAAAATAAAGTTTAACTTAATTCATCAGGCACATAAAATATGTAGGTATCACAATATCAGACGCAGGCTGGTGGTGCATATGATTGAAGTGGATCTGCTTCTTTATTGCTAAGTATTAATATTTTGCAATTCATATTGATTTATTAAATTCAATTCAATAAAATCAAAACGAATATTCCATGTACCGTTTTTAACTTGAATGTGATCTTAATAATATCACGTATTCTACGTTTAAGTTTAGCGGCTGTGACTCCGACACAGCCTCCAGACCAATACGAAGGCGCTGGACTGTTCCTTTTGTTTGTAGTACTACATAGTTACTTTGTTATTCCAATAACTTGTTAGAGTCAGGGATTTCAATGTTCGAAAAAAAATTAATTGGCCAAGCCGCTGTAGCGCTAAGGGTGATCCACAGATATTGCTTTAAGGTTCTGATAAACGATGAGCATAATTTTTATAAGAATAGAAATGTCTCAATGGTGCAATGAAAAAGCAGCATACAACTTTTTATGTATTAAGCTTTTCCGAACCTAAACTAATTAACCTAAATTGCGCAACTAACTTAACCTAAACTTTTTCTTTCAGTTGTTCGAGTAGTGCAGCATCCTTAAGTGGTTCATTGAAATCAGACTAAATCTGTTTAAACTTTCAAGGAACTTTTTTCCGGCAAATAGTCCTTACGTAACCTTTATTATGCTTTTACTGTCCCTTGTTCTACCCATTTTTGTGTTTCTGTTAGGGCTGTGCGATTAATTGATTACTCAAAATTTTAATTAATCATAAAGTAAATAACTCAATTATTCGATTAATTGGAAATTATGATTACTCAAAAGTTCAGTTACTCGAGTAATCAAGATTTTTGATTAACCAAAAAAAAAAATATTTGAGTAATTTGCTTTATGATTAATCAACATTTCGAGTAAAATGAGTAATCAACATTTCAACTCTTTACATATGTATAAAGTAGTTAAAGTTCCTTGATACTTTGAAAACAACGTTTCTGTTTTTAAAAATTAAAACGAAAATTTTTTTTCATATACAGAATGTAAAAAAGAAAATAAGCATTTTCCAAAGCAAACTCTTTTAACGAGCAAAATTATTATTTTTTGGGTAATCATATTTCAAGTAACTCGATTAATCATCGTTTTGAGTAATCAAAATCTTGATTACTCGAGTAATTGATTAACCAACTTGCTCGAATAATCGAATAATCGCACAGCCCTAGTTTCTGTAGAACTTTTTATTACAACAGAAGAATGGGGTACTATTATTACTTATTTAGGTATACCAAAATTACTACCTAGCTATGTATGTAAATTTATTTTGTTAACGTTCAAAGAGTTACTCAATCTGTAGATGACACAGGTCCACAAAAAAAAATCGATGAAAGGTCCCTTTGACCAAACCTAGTTTATCGTATGGTTTTGGGGTCGCTGAACACGAATCTGAAGTCCGTTTTGCTCCATCGCGTCTAGATTTTTTCCTAACCTCAAAAAACACCTGGCATACAGGGCAAAATCTCTCTCTGATCGTCACTGGTCTGGCAATGTGGTGCACAATGTTGGCAGAGTTACCAATTGTATAACAAACGCAATGCAAACTGTCTTGCTTTTACGGTCGTAAAAGCTCACACACCACATGAAAGCTCGACGAAAGCTCCGTATGACTCTCATTTGTTTCACTGGTCTAGACCAGCGACGACCAGTACATACCCAATACAATAAAAGATTTTCAAAGCTTCTTTTAGATTTAGTGATTGAAAGCTCTCGAAAATTGTCATTAGTTTAGAGCGGTGACGGGAATCGTCATGCTCGCGCGCAAACCCTTTTTAAGCTTTCTCTATATTTCGTGTACACGTATGTATACGGAGTAAAAGCCTGCTTGGCTCACTACTGACCTAGAGCAGTCAGCACTCAGGACCAAACACATATTTCGCGGCATAAGCTCTTTATAAACTTCTTAAACATAAACGCACGCAAAGCAAACGCCCCCGTCTAGAGCAGTCATGTTAAAAACAGCGCCCAAGGGCAAAGCCAAGGCGTATTCAATAAGGTGGTATCGGTACGACAATAATAAAATGTACATGTATTTTGTTTTTGCTTTTGCGGCGAGGACTGTCAAAAATTTCATACGAAGGATGTGAAAGGGAACAGAAAACAATCAACTGCTCCAACCAATCAGCAGCAGCCATTTGACATATGAAGTCGTGAGGCGAAGAAAAATAAAAGGGTGCTGCTATCACCTGTTAAATACGCCTTGGGCAAAGCTTTTTTAAGCTTTCTATACATTTTGTCCGGTTGTGCTCAGGGTAAAAGCTCTCGCTGATCGTTACTAGTCTAGAGCAGTGATGCTCAAAACAGCGCCCGTGGGCAAAGCTTTCTATACATTTGGTCCAGTTGTGCACAAGATAAAATCTGTCTCTGATCGTTACTAGTCTAGAGTCACCTCCATATATTGTGCACAGTCTTCGTCTCTTCCAATTGAGAATTAAGCACTTAGTTGCCTTTGGCTTCAATGAAAGGTATCTAAAAATGTTTGTGTATCAAACTCCAATCCTCTCCTATGCTATGCAACTCTAATGAAAGCAGAATTTTAGATCTAAATATCGCCCAACTATTATTTTTTTATTAACATAATACTTTGGAAACTTTTAAAATATTTCCAATTTACCTGAAAGTATTGCTTATTTTTAATTAAAACCATTTTTAATTTCTACTTTAATACATATATATATGTAAGTATGTATACCTCTAGTGCTAGTCTATTTTTTCACCCTGATAAATTGCAAATAAAAGACTTTGCACTTGGCATTGAAAATTAATTTGGAATTCTGACTACCAACTTTTATTTAACTGGAAACAAAATTTCTATGAATATTATTTTATAACAACGAATTGATAAGTGCCCACGAGCGCACAAACACACCGTCACCATCACTGCTTACCATGGGCGTGGCCCGGTAGGGGCAGGGGGGATCGATTCGCCCTAACTCCCAAGTTTTACTTATATATATAAAAATAGTACCCCGAAATGCTAGCTTAATAAATTACGCTTACGAATGCTTTCGAATACCCACAGCCAAATATTTACTTTCAGGTATTTAATATTTCACATTTTCATACATACATACAGGAGTAAGAGCGTAGCGAATTTTTAAATTCTAAATCATAAAATATAAATAAAAAACAAACAAAGTAATGGTTAGAGAACGCGCGCATGTTGCCACACGCTTGGATAAATGAAACAGCAAAGAGAAGCAAGAAGTGCGCAGAAATAAAAAACCGCGAAACAAAACACAAGCTGCCTCCAGCAAAATATTTAGGAAAAACATGACTAAATTAAATACAAAGCCGCATATTTCACAGTCAGTGCGCGCCTGTGTCCGCCACCACCCACCGCCTCTGTACATCCTTGACATTGTTTATGCGAAATTGTTTTCTTTTTTTTTACCCGTGCGTGGAATTACAAACAATTCTATGCAAAACGCCTACACGCAAGCCAAATACGAATGCTGTGGGTTTGGAAAATCATTTGGATTATTTTAAATAATTTAAATTACAAAGTTTGTGGGAAA
Source organism: Rhagoletis pomonella (assembly GCF_013731165.1). Lineage (NCBI taxonomy): Eukaryota > Metazoa > Arthropoda > Insecta > Diptera > Tephritidae > Rhagoletis > Rhagoletis pomonella. The sequence continues at coordinate 48,242,592 of NW_023458559.1, read as the reverse complement.
TTTTTGCGTGTTCTGGTATAATAGGCAAAGAAATATTTTAATGTTTCTAAGAATACGTGTACTTAGTTGCCACTAAGTAATTAGTCTACAGCATGTCTTTGAACTTGTTAGCCAGAGCGACTTAGGGTGGGAGGTTACTCACAGCGTGACGTAGAGTAAACACTTTGTACTTCACTTTTACCTTTTTTTAATTACCTGAAATAAATCTTATTTTGCACCTCACAATATTCTGTGCGCTTTTTGAAATGTTAACTAGACTTAAGCTGCGTCAAAAAGAGCTTTTAAGAAATACAAGGGCATCCTACATATTTCAATGCTCGCAATTTAATTAAACATTTCTTTATTGTTCACTTTTTTGTTTACAAAGTTTACAATAGATCAACTAACTTGGCACTCAATTTTAATTAAATATGCATTACCATGACATTCAGCTGAAATGCTAGCTTCTTAGTACATATATACTACGCACAAAAAGGAGAAGAAGTGGACCCTGCAGTGAAAAATTATCAATTGTTAAAACTAACCAACTTATAGATAGCTTTTTGGCGAGATTTCGATTAATACCTCACTTTTAATTAGCTATGACAAAACCAACTTAAAGTGAATTGTAAAGTCGTGCAGGAGTCATGCAGACGCAATCGGGAGTTGGTTTTCCTTACAAGTTTCTATTAAATATCCTCATACAAAAATTACTTTCAATACGCTTTTTTTCTGAACTTCGCAGATTCTTTTTCATATTCAGGACAAATAAAGGAAGATCGAAATTTTATACTATCATTTTGAAGTTATGTCTGACGGTGTTCGAATATGGGGCCACCCAGAGCAGAATATGTAAACAAATATGAAATGTAATAAAATAAAGTAAATAAATAAGTAAATAAAAAAGTAAAGAAAACAAAAAAATATTTTGTTTTTCTTATTGATATTTTATGTCCAAAAGTAGTTAGTTACAAGTTACAAAACGCGAGCTAAATATATAAATAATTTCAAATATTAACACATGGGTATCAAATGGCAGGTACTGAGAACAGTTTCCAAAAAAAACGTTATCAAAGAGCTAGAGTTCCCAACTATGTACATAAAAATAATTAATAACTGTACGTATAATTATTAGTATGTTAAATTCAATACTAGTATAGAACTAATTATCAATATTTATTAGAAACTAAGTAATCCGTATCATTTTTCAACCGAGTTGCCACCACTTTAAATGTTAAAACAATTAATAAGTTTGGAAAATATAACCAACTTCGATTAGAGCATAAAGCTAATTAGATGAAACAAAAAACTATAATCCAGAAATTGTTCTCAAATTAAGTTTGGTTAAACACAAATCTATTACCATATCAGCATGAGTTAATGGGTATTGGAAATAACTTAAATCTTAACGCCTTTTGTAAGCGGTTGGTAATAGAGTTGCCAACTGTTTAAAAATTAAAAATGAAATAAACGTCTTAATTGTGCAAAATACAAGAAGCATTCTGTCGTGCCCAATAGGGTGTTCGATTATTCGGCTTTTTCCAAAACCGGTTTTCGAGTTATAAGAAAAATTGCCATTAAAAAAAAACTGGTTCCGATTTTAAAATTAAGATAAACTGGCTTTATTTGACATAGTTTACATACAAAGGAAATGCTTATGTTGGTATGAAGTCATAAAGATAGCTTTTATTTAAAAAAGACAAATGAAAAATAAGTTCAAATTTTTTTTTTTAGATCAAAAGCAAAACAAATAAAAATCAGTGAAAATTCTCTTTATTCTCTTTGTTGTTGTTTGTAACAGCCACAAAGAATCGACATAGATATAGACAAATATATACATAAATGATCAGAATGAAAAAAGAAATCGATTAAACGATGACTGTCTGTCCGTCCGTCCGTCTGTGCATACAATAACTCGAGTAAAAATTTAGATATATTAACCAAACTTGGTATGTGTGCTTCCTTCCCGCATAGGACGGATGGTATTGAAAATTTGGCAAAATCGGCCAATAACCACGCCTACCTCCCATATAACGGTAGTTTTCAGAAATACGAAAACTGCGATAATTTAGTAACTACTGCAGCTTAATCGCTCAAAATTTATATTTACAAAGATTTTTAGACGAAAAATAAGAATATTATAAATTTTTGAAAAATGGGCGTAGCCACGCCCACTTATGATTACATGTGTATATCTATGTAGGTAACCGCTCCATTAATTTCTCCCAACCTTGGCGCAGTTGTTGGCCCTGGTACATCATACCAAACGACTGAAAATTTTTCAAATCGGACAATAACCACGCCCACATCCCATATAACGGTAATTTAGAGAAATACGAAATCTTCGATAAATGAGTAAATACTGAAGCCAATTCATTCAAACTTTATGTTTGCAATAACTCTTTAGCAAAAAATACGTTTATAAGAAAAGTTTGGACAATGGGCGTGGCAACGCCCACTTATGACCACATATGTTTATCTCGGCAACCGTTCTATCACTTTGTACCAAACTCAATTCAACTATTGTACTTACCGCATAAAAGCAAAACGTTGAAAATTATTGAAATCGGACTCAAATTTCGCCCACTTTTCATATAACGGTAGTTTTCGAAAACGCTTGAAACTTCGATATTTCGTAATTTAAGGATGCTGATTTACTCAAAATTAATATGTTCTCACAACAATTCCTTGAAAAGAAGTACCATTATTACGAAATTTTGGAAAATGGGCGTGATACCGCCCGCTTATAACTATGTACGTTTATCTCATTGAGTCTAACTGAACATACTATCGAAATTGTTAAAAATATGGGTAAAACCACTCTGCTTACCACGTAATTGTAGTTTTCAGAATGGTGATAAACTATATTTAATACGTGCGCCGGGTATTTAATGTTCGACTTCGCCCGACCTTAGTTTTTTTTACTTGTTTTTATTTTATTTTCGCTGAGTCGGCAGCGGCTCTGACTTCTCATAAATCACGTATAAATATTTTCATTGACAACCAAACAGGCGTTTGCAAAGCCAGTAACGGCTAAAATGGCAAACTCGCTTTGTGCTAGACATTGTAAGAAAAGGATAGACGAATTTCGCTTTAGCAGTTAAGTCACTACATATTTACTATCTGCCAACGCACAAAGCCATATATTGAAGGGAGTGATCGGGGTGATGTGTTAACAAACAACTACCCCTCCCTCAACTACCTAATGCCGAATTTCCACATTTTGTGAACATTTTTTCATTTAATGCCTAGTGGACATTCAACATTAGGACAAAATTATAAATGGGCAGAGCATGTGTGTCCAGCTTTCGGAAGGTCGCGACTCCCCTTCCTTCGCTCTACTTTCTTCTCCTCGCTGAAGTAAAAAGCAGACCAATGGACTTGCAAATTGCTAAAAAAAAGTGCATTGTGACTAGGGTTTAAACCTAGGCCTCCACTTTCTTTGCCACACGAAAGACCAACGTATGGTACCTCTTATCGGGAATATGTAGTATTTAAAAATTTATTTTTTTAATAAATATTTATTTGCTTTGGTTGCACTGTGGTTTTGGTTAAGGCACATCAGCCCTTGCCTACATAGTGATAGAACGATACGAGTACCGAGTACAGAATATCGATACTTTTCATGAGTACTGAGTAGTATCGAGAACTCGATACTTTTTGACAAGTACTGAGTAAATATCGCAAATACCAAAAAGAATCGACGTGTTAATAACTTTTTAGGTAAAAAATAAAATTTTTTAATTACAAAAAACATTTCATTCTTTCACTTACATTAAACATTTGTTAAGAATTACCAAACAAACATTATGCCGAATGTTCGAAAATTATCTTCGATATCGAATATGAATGACGTGTAAATGAACATAACACCCATTTACTTCAATGACACTCAACAAACCAAAAATGCGAAAAAACAGCTTTAAAGTTCTGAAATTTAAATATACTCCCATAGCAAAAATTAATATATATTTTATTCAAGCGAGCTACTGGTAATCGGCATAGCAATGAACTTTCTACACATCATAAAAGAAGAGCTAGGGGTCATTTCAACACTGTGTTTGGTTACAATTCTTTAATATTTAGAAAACGAGTCTCTTGTCTCACCTTCGATAATGAATGGGTTAAGACCGTGAACTTTGGCTCGACAACTTGCCTATTCTCCATCGTAACAGAGCATTCATCATTTAGTGTATTCTACCTTCGTTGTAAATTCGAAATCCAGCAAATTCTCAAAAAAAATTTGTGGAAGAGAGCTTATCTTTCCTTTGGAGAATGGGCTTCGCCACAATTGCTTCTAGTTTTCTACATTTTCATTTCATTTCCAAAGTAAAGTGTACTGTATGAGTACTGGCATCAATTATTCTATAGACTATTTTAAAAGAGTACCAGTATCGATACTTTTCTAAAAAGTTCTACCACTATGCCTGCATATATACTTGTGTGTGTATGTAGTATTTATACATACATACGCCTACGCCTTTTAACTATTTCTCTACGCAAATTCTTCAGCAAGACATATACTTACATACAAATTCTCATACATATGTACATATTCAAACATTTATCCCTCTGCGTTGCTAATGTGACGCAAAAACATCAATCATTAAGCCATCAATCAAAACGTAACGACTATTGGGGCCTACAAATTTCGTAGAACTATAAAAAATGCACAAGCACTTGTATTCAATGCTAAAGGCCAGTATGCAGCTCTCAAGAAAAGCAAAACCTCCATATAAAATGACGTACAAGAAATGGCTAAGAAATTTTCTTGTGTAAAATTTTATTGAGGCAGTACGCAGTTCTTAAGAAATTTGCTATGCTTTCTACTACGGTTTTCTAAAGTTTTTTTGTGAAAAAACAAGCACCAGGCAACCCGTGCTTGCAACAGAGATATATGCCTTTTCCATTATTTCTTGAGTAAAGAGTGAGGCAATAGGCTGGTGAAGTATCAAATGTCAAAATTTCCTGGACACACACACACGAAATAATGGAAATTTTTTCTTGACCGTTTTTGTGAGAGCTGCATACTGGCCTTAATGTACATACGTCAACCAAAGCATCCTTACGCAGAAGTGAGATGCTGCTTTTATTTGACATGAGCTACGAAAAAGTAAGAAATTTACACTTTTGATATTTCTACGAAAAACGCTCAAATGAAAAATGCTCTTCTGGTAAACTAAGTGAATAATTAAATGAGCGATTTCTAAAATTATTTTACTAAAATGTGTCTTCCTCGTTTTGGAAGGCATAAATTAAATTCAAATAATTAAAATTTTTAAACATCTTTAAAAATATTTTAACTTAGGCAAGGACGGTTAATAGTTAAAGTAATTCGAATGGGCAGATTTTTGGGGTTCACTTTGAAATATATTTAAATTTGTTCAATATGTACTCATAATAATGAAATATCTTAGATTATTTTTTAATTGTAATTATTATTATTTTTTTCTTTTCAGGTAAACATCTTATTTAACATTGATTTTTCTTAAAATGCGGTGAGTTGTTAGAATAAACACATATATCTTCTTATAATGAAGTCACGATTGGTTTACTTGTTTATTTCCCGGGCGAAGCTTATGCGTACGAAGTGCGTAAGTAAGTGTTCGTTACGGTGAAATGGAACACTTAATTCTGACTGCTTCTGTCAAAATATAATTACTTAAACAAAATTTTAATGCAAAATAATTTCTAAGGTCTTTGAGATAACTAAGCAATGTAATTTCAGGACAGTTTTCTTCATCGTGCGCGTTACTGTGACTCATAGTGTATGCTAACAAACCAAGTATGTATATTACATATCATCCTGACCCGAAGGTACAGTGGACCAGAATGCGCTCGCAAACCTGTGTCAGCTTTTGCTTAAACACTACCAATAATGGGCTCGCAGTCGTTTAATGTGCTGATAATATGTATGTAGGACGATGTCGGGCAACGATATTGGGGATTTGTGTTCAAAAGTAGATAAGCGGTTAGCTCTGCGACTGACTGGCTGTGAGCCTATTTACGACGTGGACTTAAAGATTCAGCTTAATTCCCCTTTGAAATAAATTGTTTGGGTCAAGTTCGGTAGGAAATCGGGCTTAGTCTGCACACTGATCATCACATGGCTAACGCCAATATATGCTATGGCCCCCAGTAGGATACTTATAGTGGACGAAACTTCAGAACGCTGGCTTAAATACAGCCATGGAATGCGTTTTCATGGAAAACGAAATGAAATTCGAAAATTAAAGGGAATCCTCGCGAATGTCCTGACGAGAATTGGCTCTATACAAACCAGGCATTCGTCTCGAAGATCTCATAGAGCAGTTGGCAAAACGAACTCTACATCATTTATCTAGAGAGCGAGAAATATTTTCCTGGAGCATGGAGGAACTACGATTACAGCTTCCACTAGCTCTGCTTCTCAGATAAAATTTTGTTTAAGCAAAAAAACTCAGTATTGAATTGCGAATTTTCGAAAGGTATCTCCAGTTTAGTACCTAACCTGCACTGGTATGGTAACGGCTCGCAAACTCCTGTGACCATGAAAGCAGGAGGATATGGCTCCAGAGCTTGAATCCCGGTGACAATTATCACATTCAACATATTTCAAGCATCAGTTTCTGTGCATAGATAAATCTAAGAAGAATGCAGTGTTTAAAAAACTTAAGTCGAAGTAGCAAAAGTAATAAAATTTTCGCTTCTCACTGCTTCGACTTATTGTAACTGTTCAAAATTTACTTATTGCTTGTGCTTACGCTTATGAGACAAGACGACAGTCGCAGTCGAAGCTCAAGCAAAAA
>NW_023458559.1:48081109-48230825 GCF_013731165.1 Rhagoletis pomonella | reverse complement strand
GCTCTGCGCATTTTGTCGGCAATCAGTTTCTGCTTGTGCTTCGACTGCGACTGTCGTCTTGTTCCGAAGCATAAGCATAAGCAAAAGTTAATGAAATAAAACTCATTACAGTTTTTTAAACACTGGAAGAATGTATCACAATTATGGAATTATTATCCTCAGTAATAGCAGTCAAGGCCTTTTCGTCTTTTTAACAGAGCGATTCTGGCAACTGTCTTTCAACTCACCACAGTCTTTGGAAAGACAAAAGTCTACCGTAAGACAATTGTCAATTTTGGCAACTATCTTAAAAGCTCTTTACTGTCTTTCGACTAATTGAAAGATCTGCTTACGAGGAGGTCTTAGCGGTTTGCTGTTCGCCTGTTAGCAATAAGTTTTTTTTTCTTTTTAATGAAATTAAATTAAAGAAATTAAAATAAAGCTAAAATAAATAGGAAGTATTTTTAAAAATTTAATTAAATTAAAAAATATATATTTCATTCTTTTTATAACAATGAAATCTAAAAATAACATTGGAAAGAAATCAAATCCAAAAAAAAGAAATTGGTACTTAAAAATTAATGAAATAAACAATTACATTAAATTTTAAAACAAAATCTAAAAATTAAAAAAAAATATTAAAAAACGACAAAAAAATAAAATAAGATACTAAAAATGAAATGAAATAAAAAAATCTTTAAATATAAAAAATATTCAAAAAAGAACCAAATAAAATAAGTTCCAAAAAATTAAATGAAAAAACAAACAAATACACATTTGAAATTTTAAAAGAAAAACATCTAAAAATTAAAGAAAACAAACTAAGAAAGAAAAAGTTATATTAAAATAGGAAAAGTACATAAAATAGGTCCAAAATTAAATGAAATTAAAAAATATAAAATTTTCTTTTTATAACAATACAATTTAAAAATTAAAAGAATGTTCATCAAAAAAGAAAAAAGTTTCACTTGAAAAAAATATATATACATATAAGGAAATCCGCTGATCCAGGACTCGAACTCGGATCTCTCGAATCGCTCCCTCGGCAATTGCGACTGTTGGAGCGATGCGAGCTAAATGATATACAAGTGCTTTCTCTCAAAATAAATTTTCACCACGAGTGGTGAATGTGAGGCTTTTTTAAGACTTTGTGCTAGAATAACAAAAGACTTTCGAACTATCTTGGCATCTGTCTTTCATTTGTTTTACGAAAGAATTGTTTACTATCTTAGCCAGAACTGTCCTGTATATCTCGTCAAGAGTGCAGCAACTGTTCCGAGCATGCTTTGCACTGAACGTGAAGGAACTTAGAGCTCTAATCGAAGCTTGAAAATTCGCCGTCTTTAAGCTGCTCCAGTGACGGTTATTTCCAATAAAATAGTCTCAGCTTTTATTAATCTTTTAGCAAAAACTAATGAAAGTTAAATGAAACATCAATGAATCATTAAAATACACACGAAAACGTCAACTAAGTACATATGTGTGTCGCCCGTATTGTGTGCAAGAATTAGTTGATCAATTAAAAAAATTCATTCAAAAGAATGCAAAATGCGTTGGACTGTGAAACAAAAAAAGCAAAAAAAAATCACGCGATATAAGAAAAAAAAGAGGCGTAGCGGTGGCCGTACGGGTGACAGCGCATCCACACAATAAATAATAAACAATATTTAGAATTAAGACGAGGCCATGCCATGACAAAGGCAAAGTTGTTAAAAACAATACACAGTGCATGTGAATGAATGAATATTCTTAACAAGAAAATGTGCACAAAAAAAAAAACAAGAAAATAAGCAGCACACAAAAAGCAATGAGCAACACACGCCGTACGCTGCATAGCACACAAAAATTATTAATAAACGCATACATGTGTATGTATGTATGTACATACATAGGTTTTTTCGTACACGAGGCGACAAATGAAAGTGTACACCTTTTCTAATATAAAATTAGAAATTATTTTCATTCAAAATTTTTTGCTTTAATTATTTATAAAAATATAGTTATTTTATGATATAAACCATATAAATCCAAGTTTCACACTTTATATAAAGTTCACAAAAATTAAAAAGAAGTTCACCAAAATTCTCAACTTTTTATTCAGACTTTCTAAAAAATTTTCAAGTATGCAATTTTGTAGCCGATTCAATTTGCGTCTAATGAAGTAAGTGCAAGTTACAAATGGCTAAATAATCCCGTTGATTTTTGAGAACTTTTTGTTGGTGACGGATTTTTGCACATTTTTCCATATAAGCATGAATTTCTTATGAAATAAAATTCGGGAGACCGTTAGCAATAAAATTTCGAAAGATCAACGCCAGTGGTTGTAAATTGCACTTGTTATATAAAAAAAAATCGCAGAAGCAGTATAAAAGAAAAATTCTCAAAAATCTGCGCGAGTGTTTAGCCGGTTGAAACTTGCACTTCATTATACTCAAATTGAATGGGCTATAAAACTGCATACTCGAAAATTTTCTAGGAATTCTGAATAAAAAGTTGAAATGTTTGGTTTATATTATAGAATAAACTATATTTTCATAAATAATTAATCCAAAATATTGTTCATGAAAATAATAATGTGAATATTATGTATGTATATTAAAACAAGGTGTACACTTTCTTTTGTCGCTTAGTGCATATGTAAATATACGTACGTGCTTATAAAAGCACACCTTTGGATTTATATCTTTGTATATTGCGTATGCAAATATACAGACACACAAAGCCCAGCGCGCTACTCAGTCATTCAGTAAAAATTGAAATGAAAGCGGCATCAAAGGTAGCGGAACTGCAGAACAAAAATGCACATTTTTACATTTATAATTATACGCTTGTTTAAATAAACATTTGTGTGCTACATATTGGCATGCCTACATATGTATGTACATACATATGTACAGGCATACGTGTTTTTATACAGGTATGCGTGTGTTTATGCGATGAAAATAAACAATGATTCCATGAAAGAGTTAAACAATGTGGCTTTTTGCTGCTTTCCAATTACTTTTCGCTAACGCGTTTCTGCGCTGACTCATGCAACATGCAATTGACTAACTGACTGACTGACTGACAGTCGGGCATACTAAGAATGAACATAGTGTATGCATGTATGTATGTACATTAGGCCGTTACGGGAAAATAGTTCGCCATACACCCCTGAGTCTAAAGTACATACTTTTGAAAGGGAATTTCAAAAAAAAAAATTCCGAACCTAGGGGTCGCTTTTTTTTGTATTTTTCATTATAGGTATTTTCGGCATTTACAGTCGGATCTTAAAGTACGATACTATCGGTATTCTCATCTAGAGAAAAATTTTTTGTTCCAGAGTTCATTGATCGCAAGTACCCTATTCTAGTACTTACTCACCAGGTGATAAAAACTGATTATCCTAACGTACCACCCTAATGTCAATAAATTAAATCTCACCAAAAATCATTAAACTTTTGCTAACGAGGTACATATTTTGATCATTCCAGTAGAAATATTTCCAACAAATTTTTTTATTGCCGGATGTAGGTGTCACTGAAAAATGTAAAAATGCGACCGCTAGGCTCGGCCAAAAAAAAAATCAAAATTGCCTTGCATAAATGCTTTTGACCCAGGGGTGTGGGCGAACGTTTTTTGTTTGCGTGTAAGGTGGTACGGTCTAATGCAAATACATACATCTCTATGTTTTCGGTTGTGTTTTCGGTTTGGATTCAGCTTAGAATAAGTATATCTGTTGCCTGTATTTATGTGTGTGAAGTTATTATATACCTCACCCACCTGCCCACGAACAGTCAGCGGTCCAAAAGCATTTACTGGTCATTAGGCGTTCGAAAGAATAGAGACAGCCAAAACTTGCCGGCAGATAAACTGGAAAAAGAGGCAAAGAAATATTGTATATTTATGCATAGTACGCACATGTCTACACACATACATACATACACACAGATTTTTCTTGTTTCGAAATTAAACAACTTGATTTCGGACCATATCTGCTTTATGACAGCGTAACAGAATTTTCCCGTAAACAAATCTAAATAGTTATTCCAAAAACCCCATCTGCTGTTTATTTTCATTGCGTTAAAAAAGCAACGAGGCAACTCATCTACAAACATATAAACAGCTACATAAGCAGGAAAAGCGCTGCATTTACCACACACACACAGCCACGCGAAAAAAAAACAACACAGCTCGCATGAAAACAACGGAAAAAGTTGAGAGTGAAAATTTCGAAATTCTTGGAGGCGCACATGAGTTTTACACACAAACGTTTTCCGCTATTAAAAAAGCACCACCAACAGCGAAAAACAGCAAATAGCAATAACAACAACACTTACCTACAACAATAAAGTAATAATTCAGTTAACATCTCATTGTATGATTTTGTTTATATTTCGTAATTTAAGCAAATCAAAGCAGCAGTAAAATTTTACGGTAACCCAAAAAGAAGAATAATAAGAAGAAAAACAAAATATAATCGCGGAAAAGCGTATAAATTATCAGCACACTTGACGGAAAGATATTCATACTTCAGCTGTGTTTGCTTTCTTTTTTGAAATTTTTTATTGTCGTTTTTTTTTTTTTACGCTGCTGGCTATGAGCAATAATAGCCAACCAGCAGTTGATGTGAGGCAGGCGCTATAAAAAAGGTGTATAAGCAGACAGGCATCAATGAAGATGAAATGGCTTTTGCTTCTTATTATAAATTTTTTTGGTTAAATTTGGATGATGAAATTTTTCCACAAATTGCACAAAAATCGATTGCACACTGATTTATAGATTTTTAGCTATAATTACTAACATGCAATAAGTATTTTGGTATATATGTAGCTGGAAAGTATAATAAGTATTTTAGCAAATTTCTTGCATATGTACATGCATACATACATGCAGGGCCGTCGAGAGCGAAATCGAAACGAAGAAATTTAGTTTTCTTCTCAGATTTCGCAATTTTTTTTATTAAAATTGGGTCATACATATTCTGAGGTATCCCTCTCTCAAACATGAGAACTAACTTAATCCAGAGACACCTTTAAATTAGTGAAAATTAAAAAAGCACAACAAAAAGTTAAGGGTTGTTTATATATATATATAAAGACCACCATTTTTTGCATTATACTTGCTTCTCTTCGCTTGGCTTGTATTACTTTGAAGTTAATAAAAAAAGTATTCGACAAAATAATCAGTGATTAGATTTCTAAATGACAATAAAGTCGACAGGATTTTTTTTTAATGTAAAGACACAGTCCAAAATATCAAAAAGTTTTTTGGCGCGGAATCCATCAGGCAAAAAATGGAAAAATCTGGTTTTCTTCGAACATTTTCGGTCGTCTCTCAGAATAAAATAAGTCAGTTTCCTCATCTCATCCGAAAGCACAATTGTAAGCTATTCATCGTGCTATTGACCCAAAGTTAAAATCAGGGACCGATCATAACAGTTATTGATGAAAACTGTCATCGAAAAATTCACTATGAAGGAAATGTTCTACAACTAAGTGATACATACCCATCTATTTCCTTTTTCACCGAGACTTAAATTTGAAAATACATTTTTATTTGCAATTTTTACGCAAAATTAAAAAAGTAACAATTATTTTTGATTTTTATAATTTAAATCCAAAGTAACAATTATTTTTGATTTTTATATTATATATCTAAGATAACAGTTATTGCAGACTTCTATTTATAAAAGTCATCAATAAAAATCAGTCAGTGACTTTTACTTTTAAAAGTCATCAATATAAATCAGTCACCGACTTTTACTTTTTAAATCATTCTTTATAAGTATGATTCTTTTTATAAGTATGATTTAAAAAATAAAACTCAGTGACTAATTTTTATTTATGACTTTTATAAGTAAATGTCTTCGACAACTGTTATGTAAGCCATATAATTTAAAAATCATCAATAACGTTAATTGCAGATTATTTAGACAAAAATCTAAAATAATTATTACTGTGGATTTTTAAAATAAAAGTCAGAAATAACGGGTATTCAAGGAGTAATTAAATAAAACTCAAAATATAATTGTTAAAGAGCTATTTTTGTTTTAAATAACAGTTGTAATTGTTACAGTCCCTGGTTAAAATTTATATTCTTTCGGGCTCAAATAGGCCCAGAAAATAAAAATTACGTAGAAAAATAAAAAAACGCGAGAATTATTTTATTTGAAAAAGAAACGAGGCCAAAAGAAGCGAAATAAGAAGCTAAAAGAGAACAAATCGATAACAAAATCGATAAAAATATTGATAAGAAGATCGATAACAAAATCGATTACAAAATCTGTAAAAAATCGATTACAAAATCGATTAAAATATCGATAAAAAAATCGATAAAAAATATCGTTTATTATATCGATAAGTTTCGAAAGTATCTATTAAATTTCGATAACAAAATCGATAAAAAAATATCGATAACAAAACCGATAAAATATCGATTAGTATATCGATAAGTCCCGAGAATTTCGAAAATCTTTCAAATCCCGAAATAGCCCCCAGATTGAGTCTCTGTCTATAATTACCTTTTTTCCTCTATCGTCATATTTACTTTTATCGGTATCCTCATCCTCATATTTTTCTTTGTTTTTACTTTTATGTTTATCATATTCTTCATCTACATATTCCCCTTCACCTTTGCCTTTTATAAATATTGCGCCATCTGTTATTCAAAAGCCGAAATACCTACACACACATACTTTTTGTCACTTCCAGCGCATGCACGTGTTTGCAAAATTATGTCGAAGTGATTTTGTATAGAAAATCACTTATGCCCATATGTTTGAACATACTTAGAAGATATCAACCAATACTTCCCATATACCAAATGAAAGGAAAAGTCTTGAGTTTTTGACTAAAGAAAACAAGAACAAAATCATTCGAGCGGTTTTCGAGCATTTTGGAAATAAAAAAAATTAAAAAAAATTTTTTTTTTTTTTTTTCAACAATTTTTTGCATTAAAATTCTCAATATTTGTTGAACTTATATAACATTTATACACACTAATATTTCTAATGCTCCAAAGAACCTATATCCCGAAAATGAAAGTTATATCTGCAAATCATAAGTTGCTATAGCACTTTAAAGGTTCAAAATTGACCCCAAAATAAGCCAATATTTACCGTTGTTCCCAGGACAGACACCAAATCGGTTACTTACAAAAATATATCTATCGATAGGATTGGAATTTTGTCTTTGAAACGCCATACCTTTCGTTCAAATCGCTTCGTTAGTTCTCGTGCAATTAGCATTTTCGTAAAGCTCTAAAAATTACAACCACAACATTTGAGCATAGCCTCCATATCGAAATGTAAGACGTATTCTACGTCAAAAAGTTCTAAAAAACCCTAACGAGCTACTTTCATTATCTCCAAAATTTGTTACGTAAATGTTGCAAGAAAATTAAATACGACTAGGAAGAACTTTGTCCTGTTTTAAGTTTTTACAAACAGAAATGTCAAATTATATTCCTTTCTCATCTCTTTCAATAACGGCAATGGAAGGAGTTAACGTGTCTGTAGTGACAGCCAAGCTGCTTTTAAGGCTTTAGCCAGCTCTCTAACTACTTTCAAACTAGTACGGCAATGCAAGTCTCGGTTAAATTATGTTGGTAAACATAACGAGCTTGTTTTACTCTGGGTGCCAGATCACACGAACACCTGGTTAGAAGGCATCCGGCCAATTGGCCAGAGTTGGCTCAGACCTAGCACTCCTCGGTCCGCAACCAGTTATAGCATTCCCTTCTTCGGTCATCGAAGCCACCATCATAAATTAGGTGAATACCTTCGCCCAGCAATGACTGGGAGGCATCGAGGGGCTGCAGGTGGGCAAACCCCATTCAGCAGACGATACTGCAAACAACTGGTTGGGCACGTGGGACACACATCTGACTGTGATAGGCGTACACGACAACCCCATTTGCCCTTCCTACCTTGAAGAGGATGTGACGGCGGAACAATTTTTGTGCTTCTTCCCCGCCTTTAAATATTTAAGTTAGAGGAATTTTGCCGCGATGTGCTCTGCATCTATGTGGCTCTATGCACAACTCCATCGGAGGCAATGTGAGCCTTGCTCAATATTTTGCCAATTGAAATTGTTAAAAATATACAGCGGGGTGTGCCGCATAGAGGCTGGGGCAACTACCAGGCAGGAGAGATACTCAGAATGGCCACATCGCAATCTTAACGAACTTATATATACCAGGCACGGATTACTGTGCACCAAGTCTGAACTTCACTAAGAGGTATAGGATTTCCATTCCACACAGAGTTTTATGACCAGGAGAGGCTCCTGATGTAAAGAGATCACTCCAATGCTTCACCAATGGCTCTAAACAACACGGCAAGGCAAGTGGGGGGTCTCCTCGTCCCTACTGGGGCTGGAAATATCATTCCCTTACCCAACCACTGCAGCATCTTTCTGAAGTCGCTACTATACATATATATAATGGTTGAACACCTACGTACAGGAGAATTTATATGTAACAAGCAGCATTTAAGGCAGCCTGCAATACCATGCGGTTCAAAAACCGTAGCGGACTGTCGCAGATCTCTAAACGATATAGCTGGTCGGTCTACTCTTCACTATGGGTGCCAGAGAACCGAAACATATCAGGCAACGAGAAGGCGGACGAACTTGCAAAGAGAGGGCACATTCGCTCCACTTTCGCAGTGTTGGAATGGTTTAGACTGGTAGGCTACTCCCACCACGCGCCCACAATCTAAGGGCTTAGGTGTGCTAGCGGGGTCGCTGGCTGCCACATCAAACTAACCTAACCTAACCTAATGTAGTCCTTAAAAAGAAACGAAAAAATTTGATTTCTCACTGGTATAACGACTTATACCACGCTTCGAGATTTCTGAAATTTTTACAAAAACCAGTTTATCTTACTAACACAGATCTCTGACTTAACCAAGCATGAATATAAATTTTATATTCAGCATTCAAGACCGACTCATTGTTAAAGATCATTTTTTCAGTAATTGAAATTCACATTGTCCGGAATGCCAATAAACCTTATGGTATAAAATTTTGCACAAACGTCAGTAATAGTAGTAGGTACTAACCTATAAAAAAATATATTAATTTTTTTTGTGTCGGCATATCCCAACGTTTTGAATTAGGAAGTCACTTTTTAAATTGATTATCTCAAGAAAATACCAAACAACTTTCTTCGCGTCCAATGACTTGTGAAATAAGTGCGCATACACAAAATCCGTATCGAGTCGGACACTTTTTTAGTTATTTTTAGAAATCTCCAATACAAAATTTCTTAACTAACGAAGACTAGATTATTTTTATCCACTCATCAAAATATTTAAGTTAAAAAAAAAAAACGAACAACCTAAAAAATAGCAGCAATTTGTTTGCAGATAACAACAATAAAGTGAATGTTAATGTTTAGCTCAGACGCTTGGCTAAGTCGTAAAAATGTCGTCATACGATAATAAAGTTTCTTTGGCTACTTTTTTGTTTGTTAATTTGTTTATTTTGGCATGTTTTAATTTTCCAAAAGTATTTTTAAATGTTTCTTTGCTATGTTATTTGAGAAAGTGTGTGCTGGTAGTTAATTTTTTTTATATTGCTACGCATTAGCATGAAAATTGCTTAAGATAAAATTCGTAGCTTTTTTACGCTGCGCTTGTAGTTATTTAGTATTTAAGTGGTTTTTTTTTAATATTTGTTTAGATAGTTGCGATAGCTTTAGGTACATTTTTTTATTATTTATTTTACCTTTCTTTACTTACTAAGCATCTGCGCATCATTAACTTGCCCTTTCCGCTAGTGATTTTGTCCAAAACTTTAAATATGCTGGTATTTATGCGAGTGGCATACAAAAAAATGTTTAAGTCATACAGCATTAAAATGATTAAATTTTGCTACTACCATCTACAATGCCCTTCGGCAGCTGTGCGCTTTTAGCATAGAAAATAGCAAATTTCTACGAAATCTATGTTGGCTCATCAGAAATACAAAGTTAAGGCAAACAATATCGGCAGACACATTACCCACAGCCACAGGGCGCAAAGCCGCCACCATTCAACAACAACGGCTATCACTAAAACCTCAAAATTACATACAAATATAGCGCAACTACCGGGCTGTATGTCACTTAGTCAACGCAGCAGCTGCCTGCAAGCTATGAATCAATAAAGTCGAAGATGTTAAAATTTCATTAAAAACTAATTTGTTGCCACAGTGAAGTGAGCATACAATATGTATGGATGTGTACAGTTACAAGTGTAAACAATGAGTGTATGTATATACAAAAGTAACACTAGTACCAGCAGCGATGGTATGCACATGCGTATACGCAACCTCCACATGCAAGCATATACATATTTATGTACATACGTACAGTCAGCGTCAAAACTATGAATACCCTGGTTCATTCAGCAGCAAAAACCAGCAAAATACATATATATTTTTTTTTCATATAAAAGTCGGGGAAGTTCAAGAAATACCAAAAATTTTCATAAAAATTTCCAACTTTTCAATTCGATTTCTCAGATTTTTAGCCAATTAAATTTTAGTATAAAAAGGGTGCAAGTTTCAGGTCTCTAAAAATTATCGTTGATTTTTAATAATTTTTTTTTTGAAAATGAGCAACACCCTTGACAAAAGAAATTCTCAAAAATCAAGAGTAATTTTTAGAGACTTGAAACGTGCACCATATTATACTAAAATTTATGGGCTTCAAGACTGCGCACACAAAATCGAATTGAAAAGTGGAAAATTTTGATGAAAATTTCTTAGCATTTCATGAAGTTAAAAAAATGGGTGCTGCCACTTTTTAATAAGAAAAATTTGCTATTAAAAATATACATATATAAATAAAATCGTCAAAACGTCAGGGTATTCATATTTTTGACGCTGACTGTACGTAAATGAGTATACTCGCCTCTGCACTATGCTTTTTATTTAAGTTTTTTTTTTTTATTTTGCTGCTGACTGTTTAAAAAAGTTTCCAAGCGCGTACCAACAACTTCAATGATGCCAACAAATTATAATCTTTATAACAGCAACAACAAACACAATGGCATGCAAGCTATTGCCGCCATAATATCGACAGCGATAGCAACTTTTTAAATGCTTAATTATGAAGAATTTTGCGTGTACGTATTTATGTATATACATATGTACACTGTACGTCGAACCCTAAACGCGCTATGTGATGGAACGCGCATACAAAATCACATACATTTATACATACAAACATACACGACTACTTATAGTAAACACATAGTACTTAAAGTACATACATATATGTACATACATATGTATTCAGAATATTAATTTCGCTCTTTGAAAGCTGATATGCAAATTTAATGCCATCATAATGCGCGAAATTTTGTGCATAAGAGCTATTAATCATTTTTCGTTTAAGTCATTAAGCGGTTTTTTATTCAGTGCCTCAACAAATTATGCCAATTTTAGTAAATTGCGTTACACCAAAATTGCTTTGGATCTTCTCTACTGGAGGTGTCAAACTATCGATAGTCACACCATCGATAGTTTTGATAGTTTTCAGAAAAACTATCAATATTCACGATAGTCTCGAAAAAAACAAAACTATCGATAGCGCTAAATCAGTTAGGTTGCTTTGTTTTTACAGAATCATAGTGAAATAAATATTATCTTATAAAAGTTATAATCATTCAAAATTAAGTAACTGCTTAGCCAAAATACTTCTCTTTTTAGAAAGTTCAAAAACAAACACAAGTTATACAAACAAAACGGGGTTTACGATTAACATATGTATGTATAATTTCAAAAAAATTGGGAGAGATGATCGATAGTCATACTAAACTATCGATATTTTTGATAGTATAAGAAAAAACTATCAATGAGTATTGATAGTCTAAAAAAATTGAAACTATCGATACTATCGATAGTGCCATCGATAGTTTGACAACTCTATTCCCTACCCTTTTTACTTATTATTTATTTAATTTATTTTAGCAGTTTTCATCAGCGCATTAATTGATAAGAAAAGTGTGATGAGGTTTTAATTGTTTTGTCTGCCTACAGGAAAAGAGAAATTTGAAACAATTCGCGTCAAAAACAATTAACAATAGTGTCAATCCATGTCGAATCGACCAATGGAATAGTTGGAATCGACCATTTTTTATTTGGATGCATTTTGTCTAGAACTTTATTTATCATAAAACAAATTTCTGCTAAGGGAATAAAATTTAAATTTTTTTGTCACCATTTTTCATTTCGATATGACTGTAATGGATTTTATGATGAAAACATTTAAGTCGGTCGAAGGTTGACATAAATTTGTCCATCCCGAGAATAAAACAATAGATAATTTTAATTTCGTTGAACATGAACAACGCGAAGTGGTGAAAATTTTCTTAGGTTTAGAAGAGGACGCTAGCGTTACTAAATACCATGATTTAACGCTTGTTATTCAAAATTACGACATGCTTGGGCCCGTAATTTTTCTCCTCCTTAATGGCTCGTCTGATTTTTTTAGGATTTTATGTAGGTACGTAAATATAAGCAAATACCCGGCGTGTTTATTTGCTTAAAATTATTTATGTGTTGTTACTCCCTCCCAAAACTTGTATGGCCTCATTCATACAAAATAAGATAGATTTTAAGAGATTTATGAAGTGAGATTTTAGGACAAATTTTCGATTTATGAAGAATTCTTAATTTTTTATGAATGCGGGTGTTAGTTGGTATATTTTCGAAAGTATTTAATATATAATGTACAACTCGAGTCTACATATCGCGCACCTTCTTCAAATACACATATATATTTTACTTATATTAATGTAAAATTTACCTTATCTTATCAATTTAACTGAATTAAATTCAGCTTTATTAAGTTCTATAAATAAATTGTAATGGAGTAGCATAATTTTTGTTTCATACTCATATAAAGAACGCAAAATTTTCTGAGGCTTCAGGGCAACACAAGGCAAGAGTTGCCATATAAAAGGGCAGAACTTTTTTGAGAAAAGAAAACGCTATTAGTCAAAAATATTTCCAAAATAGAGCTTTCTTAATCCAATCTCGTTTGACACCCCTATTACAATATTTAATTTAACTTGTTAGTTAAATTGATTTTTTAATTGATAATTTCCAAAAAGGTGGCAACTCTTTTTGAAAATGTTCTCGAAACGAAGCTTTCTTAAACCTCTCGTTGATTTGATGGCCATATAAAATATTTCATTTAACTTGTTAATTAAATTGAATTTGAACTCCAAAATAGGTGGCAACCCTCTTAACAACTATTGTTGTGATAAAGCTTTCTTAAAACTCCCTCGTTTTATACCTTTGTACAGATATTTCATTTAATTTTGGTTGATTATATTGATTTAAGCTTTCTAAGAGGTGGCAACCCTCCACAAAATTATTTCGAAATAAATCGTTTTAGAACCCCTTTCCGTTAACATTTACGTTGTTGTAATATTTCGTGTAACATAAAAATGAATTGATTTTACCTTGTATCCTATATGTCAATCCAGAGTCTAGCCTCTCCGTATGCCAAATTTCATTCAAATACGCCCGGCTGTTTTAGCGTGAATGAGCAACAAACATACTTACACACTCACTCACAAACTTTCGTTTAAGTAAGCACATACTTAATTAATAATTAATAGAAATAACGTTATCTTAATATATAATAAATTGTAATTGTATTTCTTCTATGGCAATAAAGGAGAACGCCTGCATTCGCATAGTAACTTTTATTAAAAATTATTTATTAAAATAAAAGGATCAACACGATACAACAATAATAATAAACTAGACAATCTTTTGCGGAAATGCACTATTCATTTTCCCTTTTCTCTTTGCAACACGCTAGACTGGCTGCCTGCTCCATTACCATTAAAACAGTAAAGTGGCAAGGTTCGCGACGGAAGCGCACAATTTCCGCTACAATGCGAAACTAAAATAGTATATGTAACTAATAGAGAAAAAAGTAGATAAAAGTGAGTGAAATGTGCATAAATGCATTACATTGGTTTAACGCTTTAGTTGTGGGGAAAGTGTTAACGCTGATGGGCGCATACTCGTTTGTATTCGTAGTTAGCATAAAACCACACACATACACTCACTCGCTGCTGCGAAATGTATTATTTATATTAAACTTTGCATTTATTTTATGCGTTTGCCTTCAAAGAGGCTGATGAAAAAAATACCAATACGCTTCATGCGTGCATATATATGTATACAAATATGTACATAATTAGAAATCACTTTGAACTCGCTTAGCCGTGTGCGCGACGCAGTGAAAAGAATAAATAGTAGTTAAACTAAAAATAAATTAACTATCAAGCAAATATGTATTTATATAAAAATATGTAAGAAAAAATATTCGTTGTAAACAGCGAAATGTCGTTTAAAGCTTCTACAATCGCGAGACATTAACCATCGTTGCTTGAATGTATTTTTTGCTAAAGTAAACGAAAGTGTGTAGTTTAGAGTAAAAACTCGCTTTTTAGCAAACAAAAATATTTAGCAAACTTCAAAGTAAACGTCCAAAATAGCAGCTAAGTAAGTAAGCAAAACCACATTCGCCACTTAAGAAAATTTGCCACTTCCGTTTTTTTTTTTTTTTTTTGTTCTATACAAAGCTGATCACACTGTAGGTTGTTCGATCGCCTTTGCCCAGCAGACAAAATCTGAAAAGCAAAAAATAAAAATATTTTTAATGAATGAATGGTGCCGCTGTAAATTCAATTCGCTTGTGTTGAAGAATGAGTAAATTGTAAATATGAATTGAATGAATGAATGAATGGGCAGCTAAAAAATAAATGACTGCTTAAATTGTGAAATAATAAAAACCTAAAAATATATGTATATAAGTACGTACATACATATGTGCCTTTGTATGAGAATCAATGAGCCAATGAAAAACAGATAGAAAAACAGATACACGCATTCATGTAAAAATAAAATATGTACATTCATAAATATACACACATACATATATATATAAATGTAGATATGTAATACGACTACATAGTGTGTATAGTGCACCATACAAAAGTAGAGAAAGGAGGGAAGTATACATATATGTACTTACATATGTACATATGTATGTCACGAAAAATGAGCACTTAGATGTGGGTGCGCGCTTGAGGGCACTTTAGAATGTACAATGCCGAATATGCTTGTCAATTTCATATAGTTGTGAGTAATATGTACATACGTACATGCATTAGACCGCATCAGAAAAAATGTTCGCCGTACACTTTCGAATCGGAAAGATTTTTGAAACGCGGTTTCGAAAAAAAAATTAAACCGAATCTAGGAGTCGCCTTTTTACAGTTCGATCGTAAAGTATGTCTCGAGGAAAGCATTTTTTTGTTCCGAAGTTCATTTAACCCACTTACCCCGTTCCAGTACTTACCCACCAGATCTCAGTCAGTAAATTAAAGTTCACCAAAAATCATTAAACTTTTGTTTAGATTCGGCAAAAAAATCGAAATTAGCTTCCCAAAATACTTTAAGACTTAAAGCATGTTCATTTGTAATTTATAAGCAAATCATGCTGAAATCAAAGTAATTTCGCTTTGTAAAATCTGTCAATAAATCAAATAGAAATGAGATATTTTATCATAAATCAATAACCAAATGAATAAAAAAAAGGTGTTTCCTTTATTTTAGCCCCCACTGTTGAGGAAATTTGCCTAAAATGCCTAAAAGTATGCAGCGATTTGTTTTTTGAAATCAAGTACAAACCACACACTCGTACGTACACGTGCTATAGAAATTATGAACGAAAATTTGAACTTGCTTGATTTATGTGAAGTAAATTCATCGTAATAAAGTAATTTATGCTGTAATGTGAATATAGTTTTATGTCGAATTTCCACTAGGCATTAAATGACGAAATTTTTAATGACAATGTGGACCAGGGTGCCCAGATTGTTAAAAAAAGCGCAATTTCTGAAAAAAAATTGCCAAAAATCGCCAAATTTTTTTTTTATAAAAGTCATGAGATCGATTTAACAAATCTTTTAATATAAAAATGAGATCTTGTTATAACATAGTTTTTAAAACCAAAAACGAATATAATACCTTTAATAATTTCTAATCCTAGTTTTTGTTGAATTCATTACGGAAAAAAAACGCGCTCAACAAAGCATGTGAGTGCGGCAATTTACTTATATTTCCAAACATTTGATTGCCTTTGCGGTTATCACTCTGTAAGCAATTATCCAAAATTCTTCAGAGTCGGATGGAATGGTTCTGAGAAAAGTTATTCCATGGGAAAGTTAAAAGATTTAAATATTCAGTTTACGCTGCTTTTCTTTCCTTCAAAGTCAAATAGTGAATTGGCAGGTGTCCCTGAAACTCATCCTCTTAAGATTCACACTCTTTTCTGGTGACAAAATCAAAGCTTTTTTTAAAAGTATTTAATTGACTAGGTAATCGTTTCAAAAGTTCTCCGATTAAGGTGATTAAATATTTTTGACAGTCTTCTTAAGTCAAGTTTATCACGCAGTTCATTAGCCTCTTCTGTAAAATTATCATGGAAAATTAAGTTTTGTATATTTTTATAATTGGAAATTTTATAAACATACTTGAAATCGGCATTAAAAAAACATATATTATAAAGTCAGTCCTGTTTTCTAGATCAAACTCGTCCAAAACTTGTTGAAATGTGTTTTTGATTTACACTTTTCTAAAGAATTCACCTTGAATGGAACGATCTTTTTTATCTCTTAGGGAAGGTTTGGCATTCGGAGTTGATAATTTTAAAAAAGTTCCTTTCAGATCGTCTTCCCATAAAACAGTAAACATCTAATTCGAAGATCAGACAAATGTATGAAGTACACTTGACCAAGGCAAGGTGAGAACAGCAATGAGGCGGGTTAAAAACAACAGGGCCGTCGGAGCGGACAATATACCGGCTGAGCTTTTCAAAGCCGGCGGCGAAGATTGGAATATCAGTGTACTTTGTCCAATCAACATGAAGGGAGATCCCGCTGTTTTCTCCAATTATCACCGAATAAGTCTATTGGGACATACATACGTCATTGTTGGCATTCATAACTTTGATTTAGTAAAGGACTTTGTTTTCCTCGAATCCAGCATAAACACCACCAATAATGTCAGTCTGGAGGTAAAGCAAAGATTAAAGCTTGCCAACAGTTGCTATATTAGGCTCGGTAGGCAATTGAAAAGCAGAGCCCCGTCTCGACGAACAAAAGTCACGCTCTTAAAATCTTTCATCATGCCCGTCCTTTCATATGACGCATAAATATGGACGATGTCTAACAAAGATGAGAAGGCCCTGGAGCCTTTCGAAAGAACTATTCTGCACAAGATCTATGGCCCTGTTCGTCTGGGCGACGAGTACCGAATAAAATGGAATGGCGAACCGTACGAGCTTTATAACGACATGGACCAAGGCGAATTTATACAAGGTGGGGTTGATGGCGAATTTAGATTTTCGCCGTGGTACTTCCTAATGTCAAAATGATGTTTTTTGTAAACAAGGCGAATTCATTTTACAACAAACACATCATTTTGACATTAAGAAGTACCGCGGCGAAAATCTAAATCTAAATTCTCCTTGACATGGACATAGTTAAGCGCAGAAAAATACAACGATTGCGCTGGCTTGGACATGTTGTACGCATGGATGACAACGCTCCTTTGAAAAGATCCTTCGACTCCGCACCCATGGGTGAACAATGAAAGCAAGGGCGCCCACGAACACAATGGAAGAACTAAGCGCCTGTCCGCATATGGGTTGAACAACTTGCGCAAATCTGCAAAGGACTTATGCAAATGGCTAAGCTTATTGGTTCTAATGCCAAACCGTCAAATAAGAAGAAGAAGATGTCATATTGCTTGTAGCTATTGTGGAGTAAAACAAAAATCGAAACATGAAATTTGCCAAAATCTCGAACTTCGGTTAAAAAAAAACGGGGTGTTAATTTGCGCACTTAGAGGCCAGTAATTTAGTTGGCTATCAACCGATCTTCAGTTTATCGCGGGTTTAAGCAAGAAGAACTTAGACCTTTCCAATGGTGTATTTGTCAATTTATAAAATTTAACAGATATGTGTATTTTTGCACAAAGAATACTTTTTTTTAATTTTTCGCAACTTTTAAATTTTTTCGATTTCTAAGCACTATTTTTTAAAGCAGGCATACTAGTCTTGAATTGTTTCAAAAATTATGCTTAGTTTAAAAAATCTATTGAAAACTGACTGAGTTATTCAACTGAAACAATTTTTAATTAAAGTTTGTTCAAAAAGGTATTATTTTTTGATGCTTCAAAGCTTTATATATGTATTTCCCTACTACATACATATTATTATGTACCATTATTTTTAAATAAGTAAATTTATAAAAAATTAACCCATGGCAATCAGCATTAAGTATGTATTTACCTACGCTCGCAACACAATAAACTCTGGAATTGTGAGTGTTTCCGCTGTCTGTATGAAATTATAGCTTTTATCAGCGTTATTCGTTTTGTGCACACCATCACACACACGCCAAAAAAAAAAAATGTCACGCAACAATACCGCTAAGCAAGCATACTCTACTCACTTCCTCCCAATTGTTGCATTTTAGTAGGTAGATAACTAATATGCCGCGGCTGCGGCCCTGTACTCGTATATATGTAGTACATACATGGAGGCATGCACAAAATACAAAAAAAGGCATACATTTTTACAAAAATTTTTGTGAAGGCTTTGCATTTCCTAAAAGAAATTTGTAGTAAAATTCGGTTGCAAGTACTAAAAAGCTGTGGATTGAAATATGAGAAGGGGCAAGAGGAGAGAAGAAATATCTTTCTACGTAGTATATATGTATGTATGTACATATGTAGTATGTATATGTTTGTAGTGCGAAACAAATTGAATTTGCCAGCACTCGAAATTTTTTGAATGATACAACAAGCTTTTCTCATCTCAGCTGCTTAGCTGCTCAACAAAGCTACTGACGCGATAGGGTCACAAATCGTTGGATCAGAGTGTGGGATGCGTACAGGCGGCAGGGGGGCGTGCAGTTTGCTACACTTCAAATGCAATTCTGCTTAATAGAGCACAACTAGCTATGCACTTATGTATGTATGTGGGTATGTATGTACATATGTACTTATACAGTGAGATAATGATAAAGCTGACAGTACCCCCACACGTTGTCACGAGCAATCACCGATGTGAAAATATGCATACTGAAAGATATATGTGCATACGTACATATGTATGTACGTGTATTAGTATGCCTCACCAAAGAAAGTTGCGGGTTTTCTACCGAAATTGTAAATTTTATTATATTTTAAGACACCCACGAAAATATTTTGAGATTTACGTGAGGTGGACCGAATTCAAAATAACTCCAAAAATTAAATGTTTCCTCAATAAAACTGGTTTTTAAAAATATATTTTCCAAAATATCACCTCAGTTTATAGAAGCGTTTAAACTTAAAAGGTCTGCATAAAAAAGTTAAAAAATTTTATTAACAGAATCAAAACCTTGACATTTTTGTAAGTATTTTCAAATCGGTGCGATGTTTTATTATTGTTACTTTTTTTGCGTGAAGATTGATGCACCCCAATGTACATGCATATATAATAGAGTATTGCCAAGTCAACCGCTTTCTGCGATATTCAGTAGCTATTTTTTGTGTGGGCTTAAGTGTTTTTTGTGTGTTTTTCTCTTTTTGCGCTGGTTCTCGCTATTCATACACTATTTTTTTTTCTTTGTTATTGTTGTTGCTTCCGTAGGTGTTGTTGTTTGCCGTTTATGGCACATATTTTTATGTTTATTCTTTTTTTCGTTATCTGGCTATTATAATTTTGTTGGCGTTGAACTCAAAATCCGGTTTGGTGACTGCGTGTCTCCAAAGCAGCGAAAATTTGTTTTTACCATGCTGCCGCACGACGCGCCGCGCGTTGTTTTCAAATTACGAGTATTTCACCTAACAGAATGTTTATTTCTTTGGAGCGCATATTTCATAAGCGAGTGTTGAGAACTACATGTTTGTCATTTCAAAAGGTGTTTTTTTTTTGCGGCGTAACAATGTTTGAACATCTCATTCAAGCTCAATAACTTCCGCATATTTGCCATAATATTTTCTCTTCACCTCTTTCGCTTTCGTATTTATTTTTCTTATAAAGTTGCTATTTTTTACTTTTATGTCACCGTATTCCTTATCGCTTCAGCTTCGCTACCTTGAAGGCCGTTATTTGAATTCATCAATGAATGATGCAAAAGAAATGATAGATACATTTTTTTAACGTTTTCACATTCTTGTCACACTCGCTTTTTGACTGATCTTCTACTCCAATTTGTATTAAGGGAGCGTGCTTTTAGTTCGCAATATTTTAGTTGAATTCTTAAGTATAATATAAATTTTGCAGTGCATTGTCAGATGAGGCTAAGCTTTTCATAATCGGGCAGGTTCTGCAATTCACTTCCGAGTGAATTTCAACCCCTGCCACTTTGAATTCAAAGCGAACCTGACTCAAATTCACTCGGAAGTGAAATTGCAGAACCTGCCGGAGTATTTCTTTCCTTTAATGCTCTCGGGCAGCGTGAAGTACATACATACCTAAGCATATGGGTTCCCTGAGAGCCGAACACCGTGGAAAGGGTAAATAAGGGGTCGGTAGCCTTATATGTAATGTTGCAGAGGAGCGATGGACTTCTCGTCGAAGTGGTTTATTCACTCTATGAAACCATAATTAAACCCGTTTTACTGTATGGTGTTCTTGGTTGTTGGAGCGAATTAGTTGGGCACTTTGAACCGCAACTACTCTTGAACTCAATGCTAAACCAGTTTCACTTCCCAGAATGGGCATATTTCGGAACTCTAAGAATATTCAAGCTTATTCTGAACCGAAGCTTAAGGAAGGACTGGGTGGGGTGTATTTAGTATTTAAAACCATAGTCATCTGAACCTATTCACCTACATAAGCATGGTACAATAATTAAAGGTATTGTCTTCCCATAGAGCGCATATTCCGATCTGCCTTATTTAAAAAATATCATTGTTGCCTACACTAAAACGTTTACTGCTAGGGAGAAGGGATATTTCCATTCCCCATATACCATATATGTACACATATACACATATATAACCATCTAGCAGAGAACTTATTTAATTGGCAAAAGCCAGAAAAAAACATTTGCTTGTAAATAAATTCAAAATTTGTATACAGTCAGTCAATAAAGTTTAGGTACAGCGAATTTTTTACAATACGGGCAACTATTTTTAAATATTTTATTTTTCGATCATTTTTTTTTTTTAATATGGTTAATTCTACAACAAAACCCCCAAAAATGAGGTACTTAAGCGGGGTTTACTGTACATGTAAGGTATCGAATTCAGAACAGGTTCAGAACTATGGAAAAAGGAATACAGAACGAACTAGATCTTATCTGTCGAATTTAGAACTAGTTCGGAACTATCGAAAAAGAGATGCAGCGGAGGACAACTAACACTTCCTAGGACATCGCCATATTAAATTCGGCAACTTTTTGCATGCAATGTACTAGAAGCGCCCCAGTTCAGAACTAGAGATTTTCCCCACAGGGAGGGTTTGTAGTCAGCTCAGCGAAGGATGAGTGAAAACCTTGGGAGTGCAAGGTGGCTTGAACCTTCTGCCCGCAAGTAGACCGGCAACGTTCTAAGCAGCAACTCGTGGGATTTCTAACTAGTCATTATCCGTTATAAGCTTATGTGCTAAGACTAAAAATTGTCTCAACCCCCTACTATGTATAGCAACTGTATGGAGGATGGTGAGGTTGAACCTTCTCCACATCTGCTACTCAATTTACCAGCTTCTCAAGCTGATATCAGTTTCTTAGTTCTCACTTCTTTCTCACCTCCGATGAGATTTCGAGAAAAGACATTAGCCGCTTGCATAGCTTTGTCGTGAGCACGGTGTGATTTTCTACAACATACCTTTAGGCACCAATGTTCAACACAAAAATCTCTCCGTGGGCATACGAAATTTTTTACCGTATATCTGATTGGGACTAATGTTTGCATTGTCCTATAGTAGTAAAACTCATATACAACATTTATATGAAATCAAACATTGGCTCTTGCTCTCCCTATTAAGCTCAAACAGAACTTGTTCAATCGACTCCAGAGCTACTTCTAGGAGAGTTTTAGCTGCGAATATTAGAAATTACTCTTCCGAAGGAAAGGCGTGTGGCAAGGAAAACATAGGGTGATGCGCCACAAGTCGCGGAAGAGCTGTTGCAAGAAGCAAATTTAACCGTCTTTAACCATTTCGTAGTCTCAGTTTCGTAGTCAGTCTCTACATGGGACTATGGGTATTTTTTATCAGTTTTTGTAGCAAAAACTCGTTTTTCGTACTTAAAAAATAAACTTTTTGTTCTTGGTATTTGATAGAGAAAAAATCAGCCCGAGTAACGGCGTCTTTTTTTTTGTATCAGTTGGTCAAATTTGTTGTCTGTGGGTGAAATATTGGAATCGATTTTGGGTTCACTTTTTTAGCTATTTCCGAAAAGTTTACATAAATACAGAAAACAAAGAAAAGGGCAAGTACTTTTGAAACCCACAACTGGTATTTTTTGTGGAGAGAAATGTACGTGCTTCTGACATAACCTTTAATTTATTTTTTTTTCTTAAAAATAAAATTTAAAATAACTTTTAGAACTTGACGAAATGTTACAAAATTAGCCACTGTATAAATAGTTAAAAAAAAATACAAAAAACTGCATTTAAACTTTTTCAATAAACCCACAAAATAAAAAACTGACCGCTTTAAACCCATCGGTCGTCAAGGGTTAAGATTTTTTCTTTTGCAAAAATGTGGGGAATCATAATCCAGTCATTAAAAAATCCTGCTTTTTAAATAATCTACTTGTTTGTTCATAATTAATTTTTTTCACAATAATGGGTCCAAAACCTAGTGGTTATTTCTTTTACTGGCTTATTTCTTTTACTACGTTCTACAATTCTCAGCAGTTTTATCGAGGTAAGGTAATAGCTGCCTTGGTGGAATCGTCCTCCGTTCATTAAATTCATTGCTGTTCTGGACTTCCTATTTACTTCGTCCACACTTTACACATAATCTTGAGAAGCCGATTATGTTGGTGATAATCATGGATATTTTCAACAAAACCAAGCGCAGGTATAAAGACGAGTGCAGAAATCCACTCGAAATGATTTCGGTTCACAGCTGTTCCTACAAAAATCGTATAAGATGAGCCGAGGAAGTTTTCAGTGCTCTGCTGACATTCTTATGATATGTGAAATATTCGCTTTCAGAATTCGTAAAAGTTGCGCCAAATGGAGGCAAGACTAGGTCTTGTACTGCTCACAGCCAAAATGCTTAAAGCTTTGCCACAGCACTGTAAATGGCTCGGCTAACCTTAAACGCCGAAATTACTTACTTGTCGCGTCGATTCGAATTTCAGATATGAAATTTCAGTCATATTTTCCCATAGTACTATATGTAAGTACACTTCCGTATGGACATCTATGGTCTATGCACAAAAACAATAACTATGTATGTCATAATACCGTTAAGGAAAATGTGTCCGACTGATGTAATTTCCGGCGAAAATGTGGTATGTTGTTTATACATACTTATTCACTGGAACTGGGAGCTTAGCGACAGTTATTTATTTAAGTAGCCAGGAAATTTCTTAAGCGAACATGAAAAATACTTGCACACATTTTTATAAGCACATAAATAAAATTGCTCAATTCAGCAGGAAAGTATTAGTTGGGTAAATTGTTTATATAGAAATCGCGAAATTGAAATAAAAAAGCTGTTCTTCTGCTATTTCTTTGAACAGATAAACAAATAAGCGCCAATACATGATACGCTTGTAAAAACATATGTACAAGTATGTATATATGTCTTCATTTGTATTCTCAATGGGACACATTTGTGTGGGTGGCGCGAACTTCCGGTGCAAGCGGAAGTGAAAGCAAAATATACATACAACCTATGAATAGCAAAAAATAAATAAAATACAACAACACCAAAAAACTACAAACTACAAAGCCAGCGATGATGCCACCAACGTTGCGCTGAAGCAGTAATTGTGAATTGAAATGTGCCAATAGATATGTGCATTAGGGTGGTACAAAAATACACAGGAAAATCAAATTTTTTGAATTATCTTGCTGTTACCCCACAGAATTATAGAAAATAGAAAATAAAAGTTGCGTTCCAGGTGCTCACGGCGGTGATCGGACTTATTCCCCCGGCCTAAAATCACCCGGACCAAATCTGCTGCACAAAAATCTCCCCGACAAAAATGTCCCGGACAAAATGCCGCACAACATAAGTCTCCCGGATAAAATCGCCCCAAAAAAATCTCTACGCAGAAAGAGATATTCACGATTTGCAGGGTTTTTTTTAACAAGAAAACGTTCCAGGTGCCAAAAAACCTGTAAGTCAAAGCACTTTTGTGAGAGTAACTTGCACTCTCTCTCAGTCAAAACTTGCGGGTTGCATTTGTAAACAAAAACACACCCTACATAAGTTAAAAAATGGAAGTGGTTACAGGAAAAGTGGTTTTTCGCATTCCAGGTGACTTTTACTGTTTCGCTCTCGCTCCTCTCTTTTAAGAGAGTAATTTTGTTATTTGACAGTTTTACAGGTTTTTACACGAAGAGACCGTTTTTTTGTTTTTGAAATGGGTTAAGTGATGCAAACGCGAAACTTACTCTTCAAAGAGGCCTACAATTTTAGACGGATTTTAATTTTTTTTTATTGAAAGATAATTAAATTCTTAAGTTGTTTAAGCAACTACTTTTTAAATTATTTATTTGTTTAGGTAAATTAACTTGTTTAGTGCAAAGTGCATAGAAAGCAACAACTTTGAGGAAAATCGATTCTCGTCTTCCTATTAATGAACGTTACATAATAATAGCTGGTTGAAAACAATAATAGGGTGCCGCTAAAACGAAAAAATGCACACCAAAAACTAATATTTTTTTAATGTTTTATTAAATTTATTTATTTTTTTTAATTTAAAGAAAAATTTTAGTACCCAATAAGTTTTAGTGCATACAATGAAACGCAATGCAATTTTATAGCCCAATAAATTTTAGTACAATAAAATGTGATAAAGCGACATTTTTTAAGTTAAATATGCATAATTACTTTATTATTTGAAGATTTCTGAAAGGAAATATTTCCATTAGATCAAAAAAATATTTGTTTTTAGCAATTTTATGCCAATTCTACGAAAAAATTTATTTTCTCCATATGAAATACTGTGTTGAAAGCTTCCAAGCCCCGGCGGCATGGTTAAATGGTAAAGAAAAAGGTTTCCTTAATTTCCATGCTCTTTTGGAATTTATTTATTTTTATTTTTTTTTTACCACCCTGACGTACATAGCTACTTTTAGTGACGCCATTAGCAAAAGAAAACTTATTCAATGAAACCTGGCTATGACGCATTTCCAACATCAAATCGGTGAATGAAAACAATAGAATACAACCTGTTCAAAAAAAAAGTTTTCAATGCAAAACAACGCCACTGCAAATTTCACGCTACAACGTGAGCGGTAGTTTGTGAATGAGACCGCTGAACGGGCGGCAATAAATACTAGTAGCTGGGTGGTTGGCGGCCATATGTATGTAAAAATTACCCACCGACTAACTGGCTAGCGTGCTAACAAACCGCTTTACCGCTAAAATTACTTTCAATGTGCGAATGAGCGAGTTAGCGATTATCTAAAAGTTTGCTCGTACATGAGCACATACGCGCTTACTCATATAAACATATCTACGTGTTTAAATCTATATATGTACATACATACATATATGTATGTATATATGTATGCATTCGCTGATCAATGGTCGTCTTCATGCCTCAAAGCAAACGCGTTTTTTGCACGCTTTATTATTAAAAACAATAATACTCAAAAACATTAAAAAAATAACAACAATGAATAAGTTATGTGTAGCCTCCTCACAATTGTTTGTAATTCTATTTACGCTAATTTAGCATCGAGTTTCAGTTTGTTTGTTTTTTTTTATTTATTTATTCGACAAGTGCATACGTGCCTACATTCAGACATGGATTGTTGGCGTGATTTCATTCAAATTCGGTTTTCAAAAAAGCAAAACGGTCAGCACACAAGCGCATCCTAATAGCTCAAAAGCATGAGCCACACATAAATGCAATGAAATTATACTACATATGTATGTATGTATGTATATATGTAGTTAGTATGTACTACGTGACGTTTGTGCGGATTGCCGGTTCTACTTAAACGTACGCAAATGATGTCAGCGCAATAGCGTTTGGTCGCAGAGTCTGAGCGGCAGTGATCTGTATTTTTACTGAACAGAACTTAGCTGCTTTTTTCTAAGGAGTTAAAGCTCCGTTATTCTAGACTTAGCTCTTTGACAGTTTGCCGCTTAAAATGCCATATCGAAAAATTCATGCAAACAAATGTGTTTACGTTCATTTGTATTTGAGAAATGCAAAAACGAAAATCTGGCAAGCCTGATTCTCTCACTGCTCTCAATTTCCGTAAGGCCTAAAATCTATAGGTTCTTAAGTTGCTTACGGTAAGTTAAGTTTTAACTAACCGCTTACACATTGTCTCATATAACAGATTGGCCAAAATATTAAGTTAAGTTAAGTTACGGAAATTAAAAGTCTAGACTAACTGAGCTTTTAAAATGTGGGTGTGGAACACAAGTGACACACATACATACATATTTACATATGTATATACATATTGGCTGCATTTCTTTATTCATTCCGAACGTTTGGAATAAGCTTTTTTGTTTATTTATTCTTTAGAACGTTCCTGTTGATATGTTGACGTATATTTCAAACGCATTCTGTTTATTCCGGCTGTGAAATGGGATTATCCGGAATGTATAAAGAAACGCAGCCATTGTCAAATAATTGAAGTTTAAGAAGCTAATATGCGGCATACACGGTGCGTCTGACTCGCGAGTCATTTGTGTACGTGTTGACTCGCCTTCGACTACACACAATTGAATCATTCAGAGTCATACCAAGAGTCATGTCGGTGTAAATGATACATATTTAGTTTCACAAACACTTCCAAACCGACTCGCCAGTCAGACGCATGGTGTATGCCACCTATAAAAAAATTTTAAATTTTTACTTTACAAGAGTTATATATACAAAAACAGGTAAAGAAGTATAAGTTCCGGCGAAACTTTGGCGGTAACTTAAGTCCGATTTCCAAAATTTTCAGCATATCGCTTTTTTGATCCAAGGTTGATTAACGTGCCGAGTTTGGTAGGGATTGGTAAAGGGACTTCAGAGATAGAGCATCGCATCATAAGTGGGCGGGGCCACAACCATTTTCCAAAAATTTCATAATAATAATAAATAGTTTTTGCATATTTAGAAAATACCGTTATATGGGAGGTTATTGTCCGATTTTGCCCATTTTCAATCCTAACTGTCCTTGGAAAAAAGGCAACCTACTTACCAAATTTCGTTGACATATCTCAATTTTTTCTCGAGTTATCGTATACACGGACAGACGACAGACATGTAGAGCTGGGAAACTACTGCCCACGGCCATCGATAGTTTCGATTGTCGATAGCCATAACCATCGATAGTATCGATACTATCGAAAATGTCGAGACTATCGATAGTTTTGATTAAAAAAGTCCAAAAATAAAACATAACAACTTTTATTGAAAATGAGATCAGAATTACTAAAATATGTCTATAAGGAACAACAGTTTATCAACGATTTTTGGCTTCATGCCGCATCCGCGCTCTGAAATATGGATGTTACTCAATAATGTATTTATGAGTGAAAACTATTGATAGTGCTTACAAAACTGGTGGTGTAGTGGTAAGCAGTGCGCGCTTCTACTCCGCAGCACCTGGGTTCAAGCCCTGGTCAAAGCAACATCGCAAAAAAAATCTAGAAAAAAGGTTTTTTCTTAACAGCGGTCGTCCCTCGGCAGGCAATGGCAAACCTCCGAGTGCATTTCTGCCATGAAAAACAGCTTCCCATAAAAATACAATAGCCGTTCGGAGTCGGCGTAAAACTGTCGGTCTCCCCGCTTTGTTTGACAACATCAAGGCGCACAATCTATTATTATTATTATTATTATTATTAATCCGCGATTCATTTTTGCCATTCATTTTTCCCAAAAACGGTCGCTGGTTGCAAAAAAAAAAATGAAGGAACATTGTTGAGAAACATTATTGGCACTATTCCCTCATGTTCCTTCCATGTTTTTTTGCATCATAGCGCACCCAGCGACCGTTTTTGGAACCCCTATAAAAGCCTTTTGACGGTATAAATATTTGCATTTAAATTACTTTTACATTTTTTTTAAATGCTGCTCTGCTTTCGCACTTGTTTTAACACCGCACTCCGTACCCACACGAAATGGTCACTCAGCCGAAGCTCCACTTCCTTGTTTTAGATAGATAGTTAGATATTTTCCACATCATTGATTTTTTCATCGATATACAATCTTTCAATTTTCAATTCCA
This sequence comes from Rhagoletis pomonella, assembly GCF_013731165.1. Taxonomy (NCBI): domain Eukaryota; kingdom Metazoa; phylum Arthropoda; class Insecta; order Diptera; family Tephritidae; genus Rhagoletis; species Rhagoletis pomonella. The sequence goes on along the minus strand of NW_023458559.1, from coordinate 48,202,422 downwards.
TTCTTTTTTTTTACGTATTTAAGGTATCTAAAAGATTCTACCATTTTTGCATTCAAATTCGTATTCACAATCGTATTTCTGTCCCTATTCCTGTTCCTGTTCGTATTTGGGTTCATAACAATTTTCTAATGTTTTTATAAAAACCCAGCACATAAAACACCTCTTCACGCGGGTTAAAGTATTTAATTTTACCTTACCGGAACCAAAGATGCCTGACAACCAATTACTTGCTGATATGTTAAGGAAGTTGTAGCTTGCAGCCCAATTGTAATTCCAGCTCTATTTGCTGGCTGGGTAGCCATAGCTTATGTACATGCCAACTCACTTATAATCGTAAATATTCGTAAAAATTTCTGTTGAACTGTAGCATGTGGGAGCATTGTTTTACGTTTGTGGGTGTCTTGAATGCCGGTTATTCGTTGGCGGAAATGCAAATATAGAAAACTCAAAAGGTCAGTGGGTTGAATGGAATACACAGAAAATGACGTCAACGCCACTTATTCACTTTATTAATTAAATAGCACACAAAAACTTTTTCGGCCCACAACAAATTAGTCTTATTTAACACTTATGATGATTACAATGCAGGAACTATGCATTCCAAATAATAATTGCGACTTTCATAAATATTTGGCTCTAGTTATTAATTAAGCGAAATTTTAGTCGGTTAGAACTTGTAATTGAATGCACTTAAATACTTAAAGATAAAAATTAATAAATTAAAGTGTGTGTTTAACTTGCAATTTCTTATTTCACTGTCATTTCAGATGGTTTCTCAAGTTTCCGTCAAGCATTCCCCGAATGGTGTGAGGATGATAGCGCACAAAATAAAGAAATGGAATCTAGTCACAGCACACAGGCCGATCAACTGATGGGACTTAGGTTAGTTTTTCTTTGTTTTTCTGTAAATCTTGCGCTCAAATTACTATTTGTTTTAATGGAAAACTGACATTTTATTGCGTTTTTTTTCACTTCGTTTGCAACACAGATCTTTGCGGATATCAACGCCACATTCAGATTCCGCCTGCAGTAGTTCCGCTGAATCTTCCGACTGTGAAAGTACAACACATCACAATATCAATGAGGCACCTGTGGAGATCATTCCAGGCTTATTTCTTGGCAATGAATCGCATAGTTGTGATTCACGCGCATTACAAAAGTACAATATAAAGGTAAGAAAAAGTGTGCATGCATTTTGCGATTGCAAGAAAAACTTACATTTTTAGCTGCTAAAATGTATCAAGTATTTATAGATTTGTTTTATAGCTCTAAGTCTGCCTTAGAAGTGCCCGAAGCTTAAGACCATACCAGATAAAACTTTGTGGCTTTGACGCAAAATGTATGCCACAAAGAATGCCAAGGAAACCATTTTATACTGCTTGTTTGCTCCTTAAAATTAGACCCACGTCCGGGAACGTTCTTAACTAACTCTCTTTACGATTAATCGATACGATTAAGACTTACTTAAATTATATAACAAAAAAAAGTACGGAAGGCAAAGAACAAATCATGGAAGGACTTCTGTGAGAACTTAGAGAGGAAACAAACTAGGTGGGCAGGCTTAGGAAACTTTTAACCAAGATTCCAAGCGCATCTAGCTCTATACGTTAGAGTTGCGGCGAATGGACCAATTCAAGCAAAAAGTCGCTAGGAGACTTGATCAAAACCCACTTTCCGGGATGCATGGACTTGACAGACCTCGATAGTGGGGGAGGTATAGCGAGTAGCATCCCGCCAAACGTCAGAACTTTTTCCAAAGTAAAATGGACAATCAACAGATTTGAGCACTGCAAATCCCCGAGAGTAGACGGAATAATTCCAGTATTGCTCCAGAAGGTTATGCACCTTATAGTGCCATAGCTGAATGCGATATTTTTGTACTGTTTGAGGCTGAGATATGTTACCGGCACATATCTGTGGAGGCAAGCGAGGGCTGTATTTATACCCAAGGCAGGCAAGATCAACCTAGTTTTCTCTAAGAAATACGGGCCTATAAGTCTGACCTCATTCTTCCTAAAAATATTCGAAAAAAAATCTTGACACTCACATCCGTGACATTCTGCCGCCAGGCATCTTGGCCCACACCCAAAATGCGTACACTAAGGGCAATATCACGGAGGCTGCACTACACTCATTAGTACAACACATCGAGAAGGCTCTAAAATGGAAATAATATGCTTTAAATAATGTCTCAAGTTGTAGTAACAGGGAAGTACGTAGACACTATCAGTAATGTAATGAACAGCGCCCTTAGTTCTTTACAATAAAATATACGGTCCCAGTGTGGAGACCCCCGAGGCTAAGTAGGGTTCAGCTGTCAATTAAAGAACGCTCAAAGTACTTGAGAGTAGTCTTGGACAGTACGCTGCTGTGGAAGCGCAATGTTGAGGAAATGGTGAAAAAGACGAGCAACATCCAATACTGCTCTATGGCGCTTTGGTGTGGTTGAATGCCGCAAAAAAGTTCCCATACCTCGGGCCAATGGAGAAGGTTCAGGGAGAGCTGATCTCCACTCCAACTGCTGCTCTTGAAAAAATTCTCAGTTTACCGCCCATTGACTTATTCTCAGATAGATTGAGGGCCATAGGGGAATTATATTTCAGAAACTTTGGGCACAGCTCAATTGGGGCGTGAAGCACAGGTAGTATGGACTCCATGGCACCCAGCTTTAAGTGGGAACGAAGTCTTCGCACAACCATTGAGGAGGAGAGATGCCGCAAGAGAATGACACCCTATACATTTTCATGGAAGGCTATAAAATGGTAACTGGAGTGGGTGCCGGGGCTTACTGCAGGGAAGCGAACCTCAGGCGGAAAGTAAAGTTGCCTGACATTGCAGCATATTTCAAGCAAAGGTTTTAGCAATGAAAACTTTTCGAGAACGCCCTATTTCAGGATTTGATTGAAAAATGCCCTATCTCAGCTGCCGATTCAAAAACGCCCTGTCGCAACATATTTTCTATATATACCAACATAGTATTTTAAGAGGAGAAACCTAAGCGTACTGTTTTTAATTATTCCTAGAAAATTCCCATTTGTATCTCAACTAGTCGAGTCCCACTGACTTTAAAGTTGTTGAATTATGGAACTTTTTACCCCCTCTGGCTATGGAGCGGAATTGTAGATCTAATCTTCCTATCTGTCAGATTTCTCGATTTCCCCTTAGTTTAGGCGATATTAAAGTACTTCACCAACTAATAAATCTCTTGATCTTTTGAATGGTAAAATTATTTGCTTACAACCGCCATTTTCTTCCTTCTTTCCAGTATGTTTTAAACGTCACACCGGATCTTCCCAATGTCTTCGAGTCTTCAGGCGATATACAGTATTTACAAATTCCTATTACTGATCACTATTCCCAAGATCTGGCCATGCATTTTCCAGACGCCATACGATTTATAGGTAAGTAACTCCGACTTAAATTGACAAGGACTTGTAAAAACGAATTTCCTTCTTCGCCTTTTGCAGAGGAGGCGCGCTCCAACAATGCCGCCGTGCTAGTGCACTGCCTAGCCGGCGTATCCCGCTCTGTCACAGTGACGCTCGCCTATCTAATGCAAACGCGCACACTCAGCCTGAATGACGCATTCACGTTAGTGCGCGATCGCAAGCCCGATGTGGCACCCAATTTCCATTTCATGGAGCAGTTGCATTCGTTCGAGCGAAAACTGCGTCCGGCCAGTAATAGTGGTGAAGGCAGCAGCAGCGGCAGCGGTGACAATGAGTGCACAGCGATGGATGAGAGTGGCGGAGGCGGTAGTGGCAGCGGCATACCCTCTTGCACCGCCAACACGAGTTTGGCTAATACGCTAACAGCTGGACGTTGTGGCGGCGATTTAAGTTCGAAATTCACTTGCAATTGCATTGCAACAGACTGTAAATGCATGCAGACGGGCGGCTATATGGCGCAACTGGCGAAAGCGGCAACCGGTGTGTCACCCGATTCGGGTATTGAATTCGATCGATGGACGCCGTCCAGCGATACGGGACTCAAATGAGATCAACTTGTGGGAAAAAGTTTCGTGCTGCCGCCGAGCATTGTGGAGCCGCCAGTGGCACACAACGCCGACAATGTGTCACCAGCTTCGACTACCTCCTCGTCCACTTCGACGACAACAACGGCTGAGGCTGTGTCGGTGGTCGAAGTGGTGCCCAGCGCCGATGAGCGATAAATTGCGTATAAATGTGAATGGAGAGCAAGAGGGAGCGAGATTTGATGGTTGGTGGGCGGTTGGTTGGTTGGCGGCGTGTGTTTTATAGGCACGCGAAACTTTTTTCCTACAGGTCTGGTGTGGTGGTGACAAAGCAAACTACAACTACAAAGGTAGCACAAATGCGAACGAAATATGCGGTATAAGGAATATATCACAAAAGCAGCAACAAAACCAATATAACTTTTTTTTTTTATTTTAAGTGGAAATAAAAGTGTCATTTGAAGTACTAGCTGTGACATAACAAATTTGTTGTTTGCTAAAACAATTTTATTTTTATGAAAATTAGGCTAAATATGGAATATCTTTTTGTATTTAAACTTAAAACTTATTTGCTTCCTTTTTGTATACAATCCATATGACTTTTAAGAAGGAAAATTATTTTAATAATTGCACGATTTTAATTAAGAAAAATTAACTAGGTATTTAAAAAGTACGCGAAAAATTTATGCAAATGTATTAAAAATAAATGTTAAAAAAGTTAAAAATACAAAACACAAGTGAAAACAAAGCAGGAAATTTAATACAAAAAACTCTGTACCAAAAGCAAAGCAAACAAATATGTATGAAAGGAACACCTTTTTTAATAAAATGTACTGCAACAAATCCCACAACCAACATACATATTACATACATGCATATAAGCCAGTAATGTACAATACATGAATTATTCTAAGTTCTAATCAATATATGTATGTATGATTGTATTAAAAAAAAACAAGCTCTTAACTCTAGTTATTAAAAGCAGTTATTACGCAAACAAAGCATATACAAGCATACGTGTGAGTACATACATAGTTAATGCAATATAGTGCAACATTCAATTAAAATAAGGCACAAAAGCATACAGGCATACATATAAATTTGTATGTACACAAAAATACATACTCATATGTTCACATACCAATAATCCTACATACCAACAAATATGTATGTATGCATACATTAGCACTTACATCTTTATGTAAAGTGACATACTTATTTACATATTGTAATATGTAATTTTTTGTTTACTATGTATATTAGGGTGGTCTTTAAAATACCAACATCCTGTGACACCCCTTTATTTTGTGGTACGTACAAAATTAAAACGGCCACGAAAGAAAAATTAAGGGTAGCTATCAGAGTTCGAAAACATTTAAGTATTTTAAATCGCAAAAATTCGACAAAATTTTCACTTTGAACAGCTTCAACTCAGCGATTTTATGAATTTATACGAATAAGTTTGAATAATATGACAAATTTATTAGATTTCAAGTGCACATTTTGTCAAATTTTTGCGAAGTAAAAAAATTAAAACTTTTCAAACTCTGCTAGCGGTCTCTTAAAATTTGTTTAAAATTTTAAAATATTCGTAGATGCCTTTATTTTGTTTTACGTACATGGGGTGTCCCATACAAAATTCAAATGCTGTTATTTTTAAGGACCACCCTAATGTATAAGCAGTTCAAACCGAATGCAATGAAGTCATGGCACAAGAAAAGATTGAAATAAACCATAGTTTTTACATTGATACATAAATTTAGTTCAATATGTAAACAATGCTATGAACTAATTACTTATTAATTAATACATACATAGATAAAACGATTCAAATGAAAACCATTTATGTATATACATATTAAGTACTGTTGAGTAATAAAAAGTTCTTTTTGAAAGAAAATGCAAACTATTTGCCAAACTAATGTAACTGCAAAATTTGTTTGATTTTATTTGGTATGATTATTTCGCCTTTCTTTGGATTCTGTTCGTATGTTTTAATGAGTATTAGTTAGCTGTAGGATTATTTCTGTTAGATTTGTACATCTTGAAATGCAGAAAGAATTCAAACATCTTATAGATATTGGGCATATTAGGAATGTATGAGTAAATAATAACGAACATAGACTAGTTTATATAAAATGTATTAGTTTTCCTTCCATTGCAGTGAAATGCTTGCTACTGTCATGTGCCAACAAATATTGCATGTAACGGCGGTATCACAGTTCCCTGAAAAGGGCTGTCGCAAGCTATAAACTGTTTATAGTAAACAGGGAACGGATTGTTAGGTCCTAAATGCCCAAAAATAAAATGGCGAAATAGACAGGTAATGGCATGAAATATCGTAAAAATGGTAAGAAAATATGGCACTAACAACAAACTTGAACTATTTTTGCCACACATGAGAAACTCGATATACGCGCGAAATTATAGTTGAAATACAATAAATATGCATTGTTATGACTCTGCTGGTATAATTTGTTTTTACTGTACCTCAAAATTTTAAAAAGTACTTTTGAGCATCGTCCTCTATGGGGCGGCCCCGGTGTGGGACGTCTGAATTTTATTTCAAAGTTTTCTTCAAAGTTTTTTAAGGTTCCAAAAAAATCGTATAATTCAACAAGGTATGCAACTATGGGCGTCAAACGAAAGTGGACAGTGCAGATAATACTAAGAATTTTCCACAATATTTATATATCACTTACGCAGCTTTATTTTAAGTTTTTATTATTTTTAATTTATTCTTAATACAAATTAAAAAAATTTCAAAAATTTTATATAACTTTTAATCACTTAATTAAAGTTAAAAAAGGCAAATTCCAAGAAAAATGCAACATTAAATATGTAAAATTAAAATTAAAGAAAGCGTGGTTATTTTCACTACTCTATCTCTCGCAGAAAAGAAGCAACGCCAATAAAATCCGTTCCCTGAAAATATATAAATAATTGATTTTTTTCTTTCCTAATTTTCCTTCTGATTCAGTTTCTCTTATGCCGAGTTTCTACTGGACACCTGTAAATAAATAACAAAGTTGGGCAACGAAAAATATCCGTTTATAGAAATAGTCACTAAATTCATTTTTCAAAGAGCATACATATATATTTTGGGTGGGGTGACATAAGGAACATGTCCATAAAGTCATTTGGCATTATGCCCACTTCATTGACCTTATACATCACCCAACCGATTTATTGTTATTTTAATAGTTGGATTCTTGAAACAGCGCAAAGTTGTTGCAAATGTCGCATTTGCTGCAAAATTTGCCACCTTGCGACCCAACTGTAAACGGTACATTTTTAACCGACTTCCAAAAAAGGAGGAGGTTATCAGTTCGTCGGAATTTTTTTTTTTTTATGTATGTTACCGCATAACTTTGCACCACGTCACCTGGTAACACTACTACGGCACTGCCACTGCAATTGTTTACTTTGTTTGGAAACATACAAAGAGATATTCTTTAAAAAGTTCTGCCTGAAAGCATTTACTTAGAAACGCTTCTAATTTTGCCGACTGGGAACGAACCTTTAAAGTAATGAACAATTTCCAGCAGGCATTGCTATAACAGAAAAATGTGATATTTTAAAAATGCATTGTAGAACCGAACTTAGCGATAAACGTAATGCCGCGACTTTGTCATAGAATTACCAGTGGAACTTCAGTATAAAAAATGGCGAAAGATTGTTTAAAAAAGTGTGCAAAAAATATGGGCAGTAAAACAAGGACAGTTTGAGTGAGGTTTTCGTAGCAGTTTAGATGGGTACACAGCTAAAAATGCGCGACTGAACACAACTCCGACCCTTACGTCACCGTTCGTGTACAATATGATCCACATTTGTTTAAAATGCGGTACCCCACCCCTCTAAAGTCTTAAGTCCCAGCTGGGCGCCACTCCCGACTTATTTGATTTAAAGGGCCTTTGAAGTCAGTGGCGTCTCTTATGTTCGAGTATAAACGGGTGTCCGTCTCGGAACAAGCCGCTCACTATATACAATACATGCGTCGGGTTGGGACCCACGAAAACCAGTGAAAGAACTACATATGCATGGGCATACGTTAGCTTCGGATATTGACCTCCCCACACACGTTGACAAACGGAACACGGACTGCGTTTATAAATTATATTAACTTACACTCATTCTATGGAAAAAGGTTGTGGCTTGAAAATATTTTGAATAGGGTTGCCACCTGTTTTCAACTTAAATTCAACTTGAATTAAGGGAATTAGTTAATTTAAATATGTATCACAATTAGGATGTCGCACGAAGAATATTTAACAAAGATTATGTTTGAAAATAATTTGAATAGGGTTACCACCTGTTTGCAAAGTTAAATTCAATGTATATAACATAGTGTAATATGACCATAATAAGTTTAGGGGCTGGGGCTCAAACACAGCCCGCAGGTCAGGACGAAGGCGCTGGACTGATCCTTTTATTAAAACCCCTATATAGGTTTTAATACAAGAAAACTCAAGATGAAGGCGAATCATGAGCGTGGAAGAGTTGGGTTTTTTTTTTGAGGACCAAAGCAAATGATTTAAGGATTGCAACAAACAAAATTTTTGGCGCGTACACTCTTGCTAAGTCTTTGGCCGATCTTCTCCTGTAATTTGTATAGTGAAGGGACCAACAATTTTACGCCGCCTCCGAACGGCAAATGGCCTTATGAGAAGCAGCAATGCCCTCGAAGGTTTGTCATTGCTTGTCGAGGGGCAACCGCTGTTCAACACAAATTTTGCTTGGTTTGGATGTTGCTTTGACCAGGTACGGTATCCAGGTTCTGCGGAGTGGTAGTACATACCTCTAGCAACTTGGCTTCAGTAGTCAATTTGGATTATAGTTAGACTTTAAGTTGTAACTTAAATAAACCAGTGTTGGTCAAATAGAGCTCTTAACTTGTGCCACTGGTATAAGCTTCTTTAGAACTATGTTGAGCAGTCAAGCAGTGCCATGGTCCGAAATCAACTTTTATGTATTTCTACGAGTCACAGAAATTTTGCATTGCCATTTAATAGGATAAAGTCTTTTGCGTCTACTATCTAAACACCTTGTCCCAGCTTAAAATAAATCAAACACCGCCGTTTTATGATATATTCAAAAAGTTCCATCGTAAATCGGCTGGAAAAAAATTTTCGTAAGGTTTTTGTTTTTGATTCCTACGCTTACGTGGTATGTACCTTTTTAATTCTTATTAACCGGCCTCAAAAGATACCAGATAACTTTAAGCCACGTGCACTGTTTTCGATAATCCTTTTTTTTATTGGAAGGGTGTTCTTTTACTAATTTGGTTTAATTCCGATTATTGGATCATGCAGAAATTAACGGCACTCCTAAATTTTTATATGAGCGTTGAAGTCGGTTGTGTTTTCTGCTTAAAAATTACTTGTTTATGTAATTGTGTTTATTTTGGTCTTAAGAATGTATGTTAGTTATTATTATTGTTGTTGGGGATAAAACACTGCAACCTTAAGATCTGTTGTTAGTTAGTTAGTTGGCTAATTTTACGTCGCTCTTAGTTAAATTTTCTTCGTTTTTGAAACATTATTGGGTGATTTAAATCCACAAGACTCAGAGACGTTGCGCTCTCTTTAGCAGAAACAGTATCTCAATGTTGGTGAAATTTTTAATTTTATTTGGCTTTATTTAACTAAATATTTCACTTGATTTGGTGGAGCGATCAGCATTCCAGAAATATTAAAGAAGAAAAAAAATATTTTCGCTTCATCAAAAGAAGTATAAATAACAGTAAACTATTGCCACCCATGCAATTTTTTAATACCGGAATTCCACTAAATATTTAGATTACAAAAAACCATTGGGTCACTCAAAAAATGCCATGGAAAATAAACATAACGAATAAAAATTTGCATGCACCCAATGCTTACCTAATGAACCTAATGACACCAGGTATGCATTTGTTATTGCCTTACATTGTCATTAAAATTTCTGTCATGCAATGTCAAGTGCAAATCCGGCATAAGACACAGTTGAAATGCGGCATAAGCATGCGAATGTTTTGGCCAGTTTTACGCAAGGCGAATTCATATAAAGTGGTAGCGGTAGTACAAAAAAGAAAAACTTACATGCATTTCGTTTTTGCTTTCAGTACACAAATGTCAAATTTTAAATATTCCTCGCTCGAAAGGAAGAGGGAAATAAAATTCCAACACTCTCACTTTCGCACTCACTCATAATAAATGTTTACATCTGTGTACCGAGGCGAATTTAACCCCACGTCTCCACCTTCACACATTTAGTAGAAGGTGGAGACGTGGGGCAAGCAGCTGTTCTAGCAACACCACCTTATATGTATTCGCCTTGGTTTTGCGAAAGCAGTCTTAAATGAAAATATTTTTTTATTTGAATTTAGTATGAAAACTTACCGAATAGAAACGATCATTTTCCACTTGAATTGCTGATGGAACCCGCAGTTTAGGTTTGTATTTTTAAATAAATAAGAAAACCCGTATCATAAATTGTACAAACTAAATGTCTAGCATCTAGCAGAAAACAAAACGTAATCGTTGAGAAAGTACCCGAGTTACTTAATCAATGTTTAGTCTTATGAAAATTTAAAATTTTATGCGACATGGTTTGATGAAAAAAGAAGTTGATGTGTACAAATAATTCAGGTGAATGATTTAAGTAGAACGAAAATGAAGGCTGTGCATAAAACAAGTAGCGATAAAAATAAATACATAAATGAAAAAGAAAAAAGTAAAAAATGTTATAAAATTGTATTCAAAAAAGCAAAAAAAAGAATAAAATTTAAAATTGAATGTAAAAGTTAAGAAATGTTAATCAAAAAAATATGATTGCTTTATGATTAACGCAAAAAGAACAAAACTTAAAGAAAAAATAAGGAAAAACCAAAAAAAAATAAGTTTTGTGTACGAAAAAATGTATTTGCGACGAATAGCAAACATTCTCGTTCGAATAAAGAAAAATAATAATGATTCAAAGCGATACAAATTAAATTTAACAAACGGTTGTAAGTGTAACAGAAAAATTTAAAACAGTGTGGTCATTAAAACTTGAAAAAAATATTAAAAATAATCAATATTTTTAAAGGAAGTCCTGCGGCAAACTGCAATAAAAGCAAAAGCAAATTTTATAAATAATGCTAAAAACATACACCTGCATACGCATACATATGTACTATATAAACAAGAAAATTGTTTGGGGATTTTTTAACATACAGTGTCTGCCACTTTAGCGCGTCCTCAGTATTGACAGCTTTCCTTTTGTTTATTTTATTATTTGGTTATTTACTATTTTGTTTATTTACTGTTACTAATTTTTTTTTTAATAGAGCGTATTCCATAACAAAAATAAAAAACCCCATTTGAATCCGATTTTCAAACATAGTAAAAATGTTTAATAACTCAACAAATTTTAATAAAAACTTCAAGCTTAAAAAAAATCAGAACTTATTTGAATATGCAGTTTAGTAGGCCATTAAATTTGAAAAGAAAATGGCCAACAAAATTTTGATGCGAATTTGTTTAGTTATTATATAAAATATATTTCAAGTGGCCGGCACAGTATGTATTTTTGAGTAATAAAAAAAGTCTGCAACAAACCAGTTTGATATTTATAAGAAATTATGTACCTAATAATGCAGCAATACAATTTTTCAAGTGTCCATCGCCAAATTCGTTTGTAAAAAAGGCAGATAATACGTACATCTGGCAGCAGGTAATAAGTATGTTACTCAACTAAAATTGATACAAACATATGTATGTATACCATTTAGTATTTGAAGATGAAAAAAAGCGTTTGCCATTAATGCAACCAATGTTGCCAAATGTAGCAACAGCGGGTTCGTTTCAAAAGTCTTTCGTTTTCCGCCATGCGATTGCATTTCTTTGCATATCCGCAGCGTATACGTTTTATTGCACATGCCAAGATTACTTTTCAATACATGCTTAATAAAAGTTTTCTTTATAAGCTCGCGTTCGATTTTCGCGCAGAAACAAAGTTTACATCGCATTCAAATAAATTCACACATATGTATGTGAATAAGCGTACTTGGCATTGCCTGCATTAATGTCAATGTTCGAATGTTCCAGTCAGTGTTGTTTATAACATGCAATGTTCTATGAAAATAATTAAGAACCCTATTGAGCCCGATTTTCCATGCATTGCAAATGGTTTTCAAAAGTAACAAAAATTGTAAAACTTAGAACTAAATCGTTGATATCTATGTATTTGACCTATGAATTTGTAATATGAATTTATTACAATAGAAAAAAAATTTATAAAAATAAAATAATAATTCGCTGCGTATTCATGTATGTTTGTACTTACTTGCATATTGTAATACTCGTATAAGAAGAAATTTTAATAAAATTGATTAAAAAAAAAGTTTCAGTTTTGGAAAGTTTAAAATTTATTTTACAATAAAAATATTAAAATGGCAACAGCAGTTCGAATAATGTTTAATGTAGATCCAGAGAAGCTTATCTACAAAAAATTTGTTTTAAAGTAATTCTCATAACAGGATTTTCAAATAGTAAATACGGTCCTCTTCAGCAGGGATCCCCACCGCGGCACCCTTGCACAGTGGTTCGGATCGCAAATCTAGCTGGACGAAACTATTTAAACAAATACTCGTTGATGGATCTTTACACCACTTCTTACCTAGGAGATTTTTGAGTCGCTGATTACGAATCTGAAGTCACTTATCAAAAATTCAAAAAGGCGGATCCAATATGGCGGACGAAAATTAAAAAAAAAATCGGTAGATTTCTATGAAACTGGGTATCTGGGGGTTTTCTGGGTCGCTGATTACATATCTAAAGTGATTTACCAAAAATTCAAAATGGCGGATCCAATATGGCGGACGAAAATTTAAAAAAATCGGTAGATTTCTATGTAACTGGGTATCAGGGGATTTTCTGGGTTGCTGATTACGAATCTTAAGTCATTTACTTAATTTACTTTATTTACTTCGGAACGAGCATTTTCATCATATATTTCTTTCAATTTACTAATCACATAATCACGGACACCTTGTTGTCTTTTAGAAGTTTCAGCAACACCAAATGTCAAACAACTCACTTCTTAAGATTTTATTTACCATGACTAAAATTTAAGATCACAGCAAGGAACACAAATAAATTTCAGAAAAAATTTTATAACAGCGCTTAAAGATTTGCATGCCTGTTGTATAATTTTTTAATTTCAGAAAGCAGAAAATTCGCGAGGTACTATTTTTTTTAACTCTTACATAACCAAAGGTTTTATAACTCCAAGTATTTTTCTGTTTTAACACACAACCCCTCCCTCCCCCCCCTCTCCCCCGTGGATCCGCCACTGATCTTATATTTATATTCAGATACAGTCCTGTTAATAATTACTTTTGAATTTTGAGATTTGACATACCGTCACTAAAATCTAAATATCTAAGCCAATTGGTTAGACTTGGTTATCGAACTTACCCTCTGCATTTGCGAAGGTGTAAAGAATAATATGCAAGTGGTTTTATAACGGCCTTCGGCGGCCTTTACTTTTCCTACTCTTTAATTTATTTTTTTAATTAATCAAAACGACGATTTTTCAGAATAAATTTTCTTATACCAATGTGGACATAAATTGCGTTATGACCCCTGAATCTATAGCGGAATAAGTGTATTTTTTTGTTTATAAAGTCAATTTGCAATTATGAAAATATTTGTGAGTGCAGTTAGCAGTTTTTTAAGTTAAATTTCAGCTTTTAAAATAGAGGTCTCAAATAGGCGGCGTTAACTTACCTTTTTTTGTTTGTTTTCATATGTTAATGCTTTAATAAATGCAATTTCTATTTGAATGTATTGTCAGGAATGTATTCCAAGTACCATTAAGTATTTTAAAAACAAAAAAATTTTGACTTTCGTCCAGCTATATCTGCTATCCGAACCACTGTGCCTTGTTCTGCTAAAAAAAATTTCGCGGCAGCCCTACGCTTCAAATGTCTACGAAAACAAGAAACCACAATGCAAACTTTTAGCTTTAATGTGAGGACTGAAATTGCTTTGATGATTTCATTATTTCCTATAAGTTTATTGGGAGCTTTGACAATTTTAACCTGAAATCATTTGACGCTGAAAGCTTGCTAGTGTATTTGTTTTTAACCAACTTCACAAAAAGAAGAAGGTTATCAATTCGTCGGAATACTTTTTTTATTTTTGTATGTACATATGTTACCGCATAACTTCGGACCACGTTAACCGATTACTATAATTCTTTTTTTAAAGGAAAGGTGTTACCTCACAGGTGGTCCTATTCTAATTTAAATCAGATCATTGTATCATGAAGAGATTACCGATAACCTTAATTTTTTATATGGGAATTGAAGTCGGTTTTGTTTTTTTCTTAAAAATTGCTTGTTTATGTAAGTATTTGTTCCAAATGCAGTCTCACATAGAAATGATAAAGTAAAGCGGCAGTGATTTCTGCATACACTTGCATCCAGAACTCTCTTGGCTCTCTTCGTAGTAATCAGTGCTGTCTTCACTGATTTCCACAAGGTTTTCAAAAGATTAATTTGTCATCTCAGTAGGTTTACTTTTCGGGTCACATGAAAACGGGTTTTGTTATCCGGCTGTAGACATCCTCAGAGTCAATGTTGGGAACATATTCGACAATCGTTTTTCTAAACCTTCCAAGTTAACGCTGGTAATGCGCGTTAACGCCAAGCATATAACTTTTACAGCCAATTTCACGAAAGCAATTTAAGTGAAATGTGATTTTAATTTTTTGAATTTTATATGGAAATTTACAGCAAATTAAAAATCACTTTCCATTTAAATTGCTAGTGACACCGGCTGTTATAAATTTTCTTAGCGTTAACCTCGAGGTTACATACGTTTTCTGATTTACTTTGTTTATTTATGGGGTTATAAAGCAAATTACTAGAAATTCTAAAATGTACATGTCACCAATAAAAAAAATCTCGACGTGCTAGAAAAAACCAAAGATATATTTTAATTTCGCAGGCCTCTGTTATCTTCGCAGCGTCATCCAATACGGGTTTTAAATCTAGTGGCGGCATCTTCCTAGTCGCCAGGGAATACCGACGGATCATACAGTGACTTCTCGTGGCGTTTTCTGCCTCTTGCTTCATCCAAGACAACGCTCCTTTCGTTTTTCCAACCACTGCAAATATCCGCACACTTGCTCCATTTCAAATCATTTTTCTGTACTGGCGATAGCTTTAAAAATTTCGTCGCTAGTGGTGTAAATCTTAAGTACTTCGCTTCTGTTTCGATTTGTGTTGCGAAAGCGAAAACGGGAAGAAAAGTGGATGAAACGCGGATTAAGTCTACAAAAGTATCGAAAATGGTTTTGAAAAGGGTACATTTTCCGGTATTTTTCTGAAAATTTTCTGATTCAATTTTTCGTTGACCAAACGTACTGGGGAACTACACTTAAGAGCGAAATACACCACACAAGCTGCTTGACAAACCAAGCGAAATATCCCTTTGCTGCAAGCCATTTGTGTTGTGTGGGGTTTGACGAGACGCTGAAGGTAATTTTAATTAAAATCAAAAAAAAAATTGTTTTCCGCCATGTTGAAGTTTGATCAAACCGTTAGAAAGTTTAAAAAATTTGCCCGCACTATTACTAGTATACTTTAGTAACAGACGGCACCCTAGCCATACGCTCGGGCACCCCAGTGTGCCGCCGCACCCACTTTGGGAAAGCCTGCTCTACAGAAAAGTTTATGGCACCTACATATTTACGCCTTGCTACGAATTATAGTACAAAAAAAACTAAAAGAGCCTGCCTCGGACTATTACCGTTTCTATTCGAATAATGCATTTTAACCCAGCCGGAAATAAATTTCGATTTTGGACAGGCGCTGTTCAGACTTGCTTTCTTCCGTCGAACGCCCTACAAGTAAAACTATCGAGGCGCTAGACACAAAGGTAACGTTCGCTCTAAACAGCCACTGTCCAGTGATTCTGAACAGCTTCCGTCTAATGAACAGTCGAATTACTAATCAGAATTCTGCTAGCGCCGTCCAAAGCACTGTTAGAGATTACCATTGTTGAGAGAATCTCTCAAGAGCAAAGAATGAATCAGGTTTGAAACAAATACCTGTCGTCTTTATAGATTACCATTGTATCGCAGTCACTTCACAGAGCTTGTCCTGGTGGTGACAAGAAAATCATTGTCAGGTATATTTAAGTAGCACTTGGATCAGTTGCCCAAGTCAAGGTGTTGAGTGCTAGACCTAGTCCGGGAACTAAGAGAAATCACTTTTTTCTACAGAATCTCTCCAACTGCAGAAATGTAAATCTCTGATGAGAAATTACCGTGATATGGGAGGTAGGCGTGGTTATTGTCCGATTTTGCCCATTTTCAATACCATCCGTTCTACGCCCGAAAGAACTGCACGTACCAAGTTTCGTTAAGATATCTCAATTTTTACTCGTGTTATCGTCAGTGTTGCCAGAACTTTTTGGGCCGACCGGCTAGATTGGCAAAAAAAAAGCGGCTAAAAACGGCTAAAATGTTTTAGTGAAAATTCACATGCTTTATTTAAATAAATCGGAAGAAACGAAAGACTAGTTAACACCATTAATTTATATCGAGTGTATATTCCTCATCATCAAATGAATCACTATTGTATATATCACCTGAATTCATTAATTTTAAGAGATCGTCATCTACAGTAAAATTATGGCAGCATTTTTCTTCACGTTTTAAACCGTATCTTATATATAAAAAGCGTTTAACGTTTTAACGCACATTGGATTTCTTTGCTTAGTTTTTATTATATTCATTGAACTAAATATTCGCTCTACTTCTGCATTACTTATAGGCAAAACAAGAAAACTAAAAACTAGGTTGGAAAGGTCAGCAGAAGGGTTTTCTCCTAGGGCATTTCGAAATTGATAAACTTCGGCCCAAAATTTTACAGTTGAGTCTAAATTACTCCAGGTATGTAACGTTAACCGTTGCCATTGCATCTCTATGGATGTTATTTCGTCGGCATTATATTTGTGTTTTTGTTGCTGTAGTCGAACAAATACTTTTGGTTTAATTACTCTTAATGCATTTCCAACCGAAAAAAGTCAATTTTTTTTTAGTGTGGCAATATTTGTAGGGATGCGTTGGCGTAATTCCTTTATTAAAGTGATAATAAAATAGCGACCATTTTCTCGAATTATTTTCTCGGCTTCGTGGTCAAAAGCGTTTGTGCTTACTTTTGTTTTTAAATACTCTTCAAAACTGTTATAAAACTGAGGAAATGGAGCAAGGTATGGTTCCAACGGGGAGCATATAAGATCAAATGTGTCCGCGCTAATAACCACTAGGAAGCATAGATGCGAAAGTAAAACATTGAGTTCATTAAAAATCTTCATTGGGTCTGCATTATTGCTTTCGAACAACTTGTTTACTTTTTGCACCTGAAAATTAGGCAAATAGTAAAATCGGCTAAAAACGGCTAACTTTTTTTTACAAACCGGCTAACAAATCGGCTGCCGGCTAGATCGAATTTTCTCCGGCTAGTTGCTATCAAAACCGGCTAAATCTAGCCGGAAAACGGCTAAAATGGCAACGCTGGTTATCGTGTGCACAGACGGACGCTTAATCGATTTCTCTTTTCATTTTGATCATTTATGTATACATTTATCTATGTATATCTATCTCGATGCGTTTTACCTGTTACAAACAACCGTTATGTGAACAAAGTTATAATACCCTTGTGCACAAGTGCGCTCGGGTATAAAAATAATACTTTGCTGACTAGCTCTAAAAAAAATTGGTTTTTGATTTTATTGACTTTTCTTATAGATTTTCAACCGAGGAATTCAAATTTATTAGCAAAAGTTGACTAAAGAACCTTTTAGATGTTCATTTTTAAAATTGCAAAGATGCATCTAAATTTTCAACTTTTAATCCGTTTTTGCAGAGTATGCAGTTTTATAGCCCAATGAATTCTAGCAAAAGAAGTGAAAGTTTTAAGTTGTTAAAGAAGCGAGTTGGTTTTTGATATAATTTTTTTGGCTGGTATGCATTTTTTCTCATACAAAAAAATTGTCGAATGTGGAAGAAAATGCATTAAAAAAATTGTCAAAAATCAACGCGATAATTTAACAACTTAAAACTTGCATTTTATAACGTTATACGGCTTTCACTAAATGGTAGAGATATACTTACTGATTTCAGAATTGACTGAACTTCCGCTGATCGATCTGATAACGTAAAACCAGCTATAACGTGATCATATGTCAAGTTCTCCTTCATTTTTACCTACATATCTCTCGATTTGGAATAGGCAGTAGCAATTCTCAACTCAAAGACGTTTCCATGCTGTACAGCAGCAAAGCAGTACTTTTTAAAGACATTTGTTGCGAGGCTGTGGATTTTCGAAGAAGTTTACATGCTGCTGGAAGAAGTGCATTTTTAATGCTCTTTATTTTCTTTCTCATCAAGATAGTACCTAAAGGAGGAGTAGGAGGAATGTGTCGATATAAAAAATTATTAAACTTCAATTTCTCAATGGAAGAACAACAGCTCTTTGATCAACATGACCTATGCCACTTCTGGTCATGAAACTGTATACATATATTGTTGTTGTAACAGCATACAAATTCCCCAAATAGTTTTTGGGGAGTGTTGCTGGAGTGACAGTCCTTGGCCAAATATAACTCTGCGTCGTTCCGGTTAAGTAGACCCGACTGACGTGTGAACGATGAAGAGCCGCTTCCTTGAACATTATATCCTTTAAGCGGTACACGTAAACCTTTACATATATATCGTCACCTGGGTAAAAGATTGTCGTATGTTACGCACGTACGTATGACGCTTACGACAATCTTTTACCCAAGCGACGATATGTATATGTACATATATTTGCAGTTATAGCCTTTGGACTGGGTAATGTCAAAAACGTTGATTTAAATACGAACGAACTTTGAGCATACCCACTTAATATTCAATACCTGGAGAAGTTTTTAATGCCTTATTGATTTTTATTAATATTTTTCTTACGTACAATCAATAAAATGCAATCGCAAACATCTTAAACTTAATTTCGTACACAAATTGCGCTCAAAATAGCTGTTTTGCATGAATGCAAATATAAATTTTGATAGGAAATTTGACAAAAAAAAGGAACACCGCACATGTTGAATTCGTCGAATTAATATGCCACTAAGCCAAATATTAGATGTACTTTTTATAAAAATTTACACTTAGAAGTGAATAAAATAAAACCCAAAAATAGAAATTATAATCAATATACATATACCACAATACATATTAGCAATCAAAAGTCAGAACTAACCAGTGCCATGAAATAAAGAGTACAAACTTTAAAGTATTATAAGGAACAAAACACAAAATTAAAACTAGAGCACAACTACAAAATGCTGAGTTATTTTGGCTTAAAAATAGATTTCTTGTTTTAAGACTTTTAGATGACTACTGGCCAGTGAAGTAGCAATAATTCCCAAACAGATTTACATTTTATATAATATGTTATGTATAAATGCACAAGCGCATCGCTAGTTCAGTATTGTCTATAGTAATAACGTTTTTTGGTATGATGCAGTCATGTGTATTTACAAGCCCTTATTGAAGTATACTCGTTGCGGTAAGTGACCGTTAGTGTTCACTTTCATTTCAGCATACTGATCAGACTCAAATAGTTTGATTGTGGACGTTTTTAAGGAACTGTAAAAAATAATTATTAAGTCGTTGTTAAAAAATGTACTTATTATATAGCGCACAAAACTGTACATACCAGTTTTGTGGGAAGAAAGCGCAAGCAGTGGGCACCATGAAGAGCAAGCTGTAAGTATATATCAAATTAGAAACATTGAAAAGTTACATATTACTTGCTTCTTCTACTTACAAGCATCCAACCATCATCGTCTGGAAGGGCGCATCAATCCACCGTATACGCCTATAGGCTGGTATTTTCTCCAAACGTTGCATTATGAACGGCAATATCAACATACCAGGCGCTGCCATGCTAATACGTGAAACAATCACCTGTGTAATACCTTTTACGGCAGCCAAGCGACTACGTCCCACAATATTGCCATTCTCATCCTTCACCTCAACACCATTGATTATTTCATTTTGACGCATCAATGGAATATTAACGCAATTGGCAGCAGCAACAGCAGCAAACGGTACAAAACGCTGTGGCAAAAAGCAAGAAATATAAATATTTTGCTTAGAATGAACAAAGTAGATAGTACCTGAAACAGCGGACTTGCACGCTTAGACCAGTAGCTCTTACAGCCGAGTGCCGCCACTAACGCTGAAGTGGTAGCTGATACATATGCTACACCCAGTTGTGTAACTGTGGTTGGTGAATTAGCATTACGGTTTGTATAATTTACAATGGCGTTGAATGACTGATTGATGAATTGCCAGAGAATGACGGCAGGTATCGTGCGATAGAAGGCCAACATTCCTCCGGTTATAAGCATACCACCAGGAACCTGTGAATGCGAAAGATAAAGATTCAAAATTAGAGGAAATATTTAATGAATAATAAGAGTACTTAACCTTAATCTCTAAAGCTAAAAATAAACTAAGTTGGGCTAGTGACCTAGTCATGCTTTTGTTTATTTACAAATATAAATCCATCTACAAAATTCCTGCTCTTATCAGCAATACCGGCGGCCATTGACAAGCTCAATGCAAGGGCAAGCAATGTACAAGTTGGGCATGACTAAGCAGAGATAAAAAAATTTTGGCACCCAAACGAAGGCACGTCACATAGCTGCCCAGCTGCAAACTAACGTCACCATACGTTGACGGCACGAGCGCAGCGATAAACTTTAAATATACGACAACGAATCAGCCGACCATTTGCAAGCACCAAAACATACACACACGCATATGTATATAAATATCTAAGCATAAAAGCAAAATCAAAATAAAAATGTTTTCATTTAAGTATGTATGTACTTAAATCTGCTAGAAAACAGATGTGAATTAAAATGACTTTGATGTAATAGTGGCACGAGACAGTCGCACTGATTGCTAGTAGTTCGCTACCTATTGAAACTACGTATAAACAAGTTAGCCAATTAGTATTAGCCAATAAAATGAAATTAGCATAATAAAAATTGTACTGCAAATATAAATGTGCAGCTCTTAATATTTTTAAATTATTTAAAACAGATGTGTAGTGCTCATTTAATTACCTGAAAACTCATGCGTCCGGCAACATTTTGTAGTTCGCCCGTATCTGGATGGAAGGCGGATGAATAAAGTTTCATGGCATATTTGACTTGCTCCTGCGTTGTACTATCTGGTTCTTGGCCTAAGCGATATTTTTCTACCAGCGTTTTTGCTTGCATTAAGCGGTCATTGGGTACAATAACAGTCCGCGGATCCGTCATCCATGCGAAATAACGAAAGCGACCAGCAAATGTACTTAGATCGAACAGCGGTTCATCCACATTGATCCGTCCTGTATAATTGTGTAGGGGGAAATCAATAAGAAAAATGAAAATACATAATATGTATACATATCGTCGTTTAAAGTGCAAAACCGCGTATTAACAAAATGAAAAACCACGTATCAGCAAAATGCAAAACCGCGCATGTGAAGTTGTAGAAATTATTTGAGCCAAGAGCTCGTGTGAGCAAATCCAATTTTTGGCAGCCAATGTCAATTACGCGGATTTGCAGAATGACGATACGCGGTTTTGTACTTTAAACGACGATATATTATATGTATGTACTTCAAAGCAAACAAATTATGCTCACCTAGTGATAAGGCCATATTTTTTTATCAATTGCGAAAACGCCAATCTCGGGGATAACAGTTGAAATGTTAATGGAATTGCGTAACCAAGATTTTTCGTTTAATACTGCTGCTGACAATGTATGAATACGCGTCGATGCACTAGAAAATTAAATGCAAATTATTTATATGACACAGCTTGTTGGCATTAGTTAAGCAGCTGCACTGTGCTTTAAACACTTTTAATTTCTACGCTGTCTGGCAAATTTTTCAGTGTTTAATAGACATGTGCAAATAATTTGGCATCTAGCCAGCTGCGTCCCTCATACCTTAACACTTATGTATAAGCAAGTATTAAAGCTTTGATTTATGTATGCTTTTACATAAATAATGTTGCTTGACGTCACTTTTTATTATTGCAAATTATTACAATTTCTATCATATAATATGGCCGAAGATATGGAGGAATTATGAATGAAAAACCTTCACTTTTATCTCAAACAGATCACTTTTTGTTTACTTTCTTTCCTAATCTCTTTTGTTTTGACATGCGAAAAAATACCCAAAATGCGAATTGGTTTGGGTAATTTTTTTCTCGTCTTCCTCACAAACAGTGTTGTCGTTGCTCTTAATCAAAAGTATTGACTTTTTTTGTTTTCAGTATTGACGTATCAATAAAAAAAAAAAAAAGTTGCAGTACAAAAGCAGTTTATTTTCAATGAATTCGTGATACATTTATTATATTTTTGTTTCTTTTAAGCATTTCAATTTAAAACTCACATTTTTATGTGCAATTCATAGTATTCATAAAAAATCACATTTCCAGGTCGCTAATACATTTTGAAAACATATTAGGTTCTTTCCCTAACAATCCGGACCGGATCCGGTAATTAGAGAATAAGCGAAAAGTTTGCTCTCAAAAATGGAATATAGTCCAGAAGTACGGGAACGGAAAAAACCACATTTCGCGCCCAGAATTTGAGAAAGAGCTTATTCGCGTTGTTTTTGTTTTTGTCACTTAAATGCAAACTCGTGGGAATTGAATTTTTCTTTTTGTAATTTAAAGTTACTTCCTAATTCTTTATAAGAAGAAAAATTTTTCTTTTACAAATTTGATTTTAAGAATATAAAGATTGAAAATACATTCACTATTCCTTAAAAGCACCAAGTAAATGCAGGCAACATGTAACTACAAAACAACTGATAAGCACTTTGACACTTTATCCATTTTTACCCGGAGAAAAAGTCTGGGCTGTTTCGGGCAGGAAGAAAAAGACACTTACCATCCAATACGTTCCAATCTTCGCTCTCTATTACCCATTTTGTTGAGTACGGGAATGATTTCTGGGCTATTTAGGGCACCCGCAGGATTCCGCGTTGCGTACGGGAAAGAACCTTTTTAGGGAGTTCACAAGGTGTTGTATATTGTCGTATTGTTGCATGCAGTTCAAAATGGCTCCTCGACGAGTATGGTCGTGCTGACCTGTCTAGTTTTTACAAAGCAAATATTAGATTAAAATACACACAAAAATGAAGTCGTTTCATTAAAAATAACATAAAGCTTTAAATTAAGCTTCATTAAATATAACATAAAGTTTTGAATCAAGGGAAGATAATACTATTAAATAAAAATTACGTAACTAATGTTATACACGTGAACATAAAGAAAAATAAAATTGCGATTAAATGGAAATGTTAAAGCGTAACGTTGAAACGGTACTATCGTATGAACAAATTAACTGTATGAACAAGTGAACTATGAAAATTTATTACCATAACTGTTCCATGAAGCGAAACCAGAAATATTTTAAAGAAATAAATTTTTAAAATTGTTGGAAATTGCAATTTAATGGATATGCATTAAACACATATAATACGTTGGACATACCTGAAATACCTGAAGATCACTCTCAGCGCACCAAAAGGTACAAATACAGAATAGGAGGAACAATCTGGCGATACGAACTTAAGTTCGTGCCAACCAACCCAAAATCCAAAAAGTATTGTTGCATGTAAACTTTAAACGGCTAAAAATATATGAAGGGCGTTCGCAAGGTTCCATAAGGTCATAATAATATTATGGATTTTCATTGTGATAAAAAACAGTTTTTTGTGGTTTCAAGTATTCTAAACAATTATTTAATTTTTTAAGGTTTACGACATACAACAAAATGACAGTATACGACCCCTTGTGATCCAGTGTTGCCAGAAAAATTTTCGTTTGAAGCTAAAACAGTTGAAAAAGAGAGCTAAAAGAGCTAAATAATACTAATAGTAGCCAAAATGAAGAGCGAAATTTTTTTCAAGCTGAACACTTATTGGCGTAAAGGTGTTTTTACATTTTCCGCAATATTAATAAAAATAGCGAATGTTGTAAATTGAAGTGCTGAAAAAAACTTTTAAAACCAAAATAACAACAACAAATTTTCGAAATTCTTTATGCATGTTTTTCCACTGCATTTCGAAATTTTGCAAATTTTATCAACGCTTAAGCTTTTGCTCTCTTTTTCTACCGCCTGAGAGAGAATGTACAGCCTGAGTATTTTCTAAGTAGGTATTTATCGAAATAGAATAGCATGTTGGTATCGAAAATAGCCTGAGATTACCAAAGCCAAATAAATTTTAGTCAATACTTGTACGATACAACTTTCTGGAGCTAAAAAAGATCTATATAGTGCAGCATTTTCGCTGCATTTAAAATGCAACATTTAGCACTTTCGAACATATGCACTTTCGAAATGTACATTTACGCGAGTTCGAAATCGTATAGTTTTGACAAACACCCGTGTTCTAGTCGCTTATTCAGATCCGTATCTATTACAATCAATTCTCACGCAGAAGATAATGTGCAAAAAGCCTACTGCAAAAAAAAAATTAATTTTAAACCAAATATTCAATACAAAAACTTGAATTGTTTTAACCATAACCGAACATTTGTTTGTGTATATATTCTTTTGTCAGTGCTGTCAATTAAAATTTCCTCACTTATTTAGGAAACAAAACGAACAGAGTTGATGACAAATTGATCCGGATTTCTATCAGCATCACATCGATGTTGAATTTGCGTAACTTCTTTATCCAAATGATGTAAAGCTAGCCACTGTATACGGCATGAACGAAAGACACAAGATCACGTAAGAACAAGAGAGTGAAAAAAGTCGATTTTTTTAGCGGGTTCTACGCCATCTTGTCTCACTGGAAAACGAGCGAAAAGTAAACAAAGCAAAGAAAACAACGAAAACCAAAATTAGCCAAAATTATTGTCAGCCACTTTAAACGCACAATTTAGGTAAAATGATGCAACAAAATGCTTTTAAATGTGTTGTCATGTTGAATTAACTCTTCTTTACTTGAATAAAAGTGTAAAATAGTGGTGCTTGTGATGTAAACAAACGCTCAGCTGACGAACCCGCTTTCGCAAACTTTTTTCTCAAAACCAGTTACAAATACAACGTCGCGTTCTTACGTGATCTTGTATTTTTGGTTCATGTGTATATGGGAAAAAGCAATGTTGCCACTTTTTCTCATTAAACCATGTTCGAATCGTGAAAATTTTTGAAGATCACAGGGTTGCTTTTAGCATTTAGATTCTTAATGCAAAAATGAAGTTGCATTTATGTGAAGAAATTTGTATGGATAAATGTACATTTAGAGTAGCATTTAGAGCTAAATGCGCTAAATGTGCTTTTACGCGTAATCAAAAAGAGCCCATTATTTTAAAAAGAGCTAGGAGCAAAGCCAAATTTTCGGAGCTAAAAAGGGATATATCAGAAAATATGCGCTCTGCAGCGCAACCAATTACAGTACATTTTTTTTAAATTTCCCCAAAAAACTTCAATATCGTCGACAACCTTAATTTTACCGTCAAACTTTAATAATCGCCATTGCATTCATATTGGCGGTTAGGGACCAAATGCATAATTCGGATCGCTTTGGGTGGGTTTGGGCCTATACGCCTTACCGGAGCAGATTAGGCACCTCTTTTGAGTTAAGTTTCAGGTGCCCATTTAAGTTTCTTGTCATATTCTGCACTCTGTGAAGCAGCTGTTTTTGGCATTCCCCTATTTGGTGCCATTCTCGTTTACAATTTGTTTACATTCTGTTTCTTTTTATCTTCACTGGCGTCGCTTTGATTTTTTCGCAATTCACACTGCCATCATTAAGCAAAGTTTTTTGCATTAATTAAAGAAAATATCGTGCATAAATACTTATGATACATATGTACATATGTGCATACACGCAGGTCAGTGAATAGTAGTAACGAAGTACAAAAAATGTCCAAAGTTTGCATTGGAATACGAAATAAAACAGCACGGAGTAGCATAGACTAAAAAGAGCTCTGGAGCAACAACAGAGCAAGGGGCAAGTGGAAAAACGAGTGTATTTGGTGCTTTGGTGTTACGCTGGGAGGAACCATTATAAATAGGAACAGCGGTGTGCAATAAAGGTATCAATGCAAATTCGGTCGAGCGCACTATTCTGGATATATCAAGATCTGTCACATAGAGCTTGAAAAACGAATACATTCGACTCAATAGGTACATCTAACCTTTAGTGCAGTGGCAAGAAACTAAGGACAAACGGTCATCGGCCTTATGCCGTCGTCTCAAGGCGCTTAATAATTTAATTAATGGCGAATTTCGTGACCACTTTGTCACTGCTTCATTTGCTAAGTGCTTTGCCATGTTTGGTATACGGTGTAAATGTATTGGCAGTTCTACCAAGTGTTTGGAAGTCACATTACCTTTTTGGACGACGGCTTCTGCAACAATTGGTGGAAACACAAACAAATTATTCGGTCACCTTGATAAGTCCACACGCTCAGGAATATCCAGTACAAAAAAATATACGCGAGATACATATTGAGGGACTGCTTGAAAATTGGGAGGAAACGGGGTTGCCTTTCGATGTAGAACAAGCGCGTCTAAGTTCAATTTTAGAACATTTTACGCGGCTAATGTACGCTGGGGCATCAAACGTAGATATACTGTTGGGTGATGAAAAATTTCGAAGACTTGTAAACAGCGGTGAAGAATTCGACTTGCTGGTGGTGGATCTCTTCCTAAGCGATTCGCTATTGTGGTAAGAATATTTTACAAGTTACAACTATTTATCTCTAAATTATGAAGTTTTGTTTCCATCGAAAGCTTGGCGCATTTCTATCAAATACCCACCGTAGTCATTAGTCCTACAGGCGCAAATACATGGCTAAATCAAATGATTGGAAATCCGCAAAGCTCAGCACTAGATCCTAGTATTTTCTTGCCTTATTCGGAGCGTATGAATATTTGGCAACGAAGCGTTAATACGCTAATGGGTCTATTCGAGAAGTTGACATACAAGTAAGTGCAATTGTCATTTTTGTTTTGCGCATATTGCTAATTAAAGTAATTATATATTTCTATGTATACACGTAGCTTTTTTTACATGATCTCACACGAAGCCGTTTATAGAAAACACTTTCAAACGCTCAACCATCTTGCCGATACGAATTTGCCACATCACCGTGATCTTACTAAAAATCTCAGTCTTGTTTTGATTAATTCACATCCTATTGTACAATATCCGCGTGCCTACTTGCCAAATGTTTTAGAGATTGCTGGGGCACATCTGCATGGAGTACCGCAGCAAATTGAACTGCCGGCGGTATGTAGAAAAATGGGATCGCATTTAAATAACAGATTTCAAGCCAATGCTTTCAATTTACTAGTAATATTATCAGTCTAATAACTTTTGTTTGAAATTACATAATATGTTTTATGCATATATGTGCATATGAATAAAAACTATTTTCTTCTTTTCAGCATATTGCTTATTTCATAGAAACCGCACCAGCAGGTGCGGTTTACATAAGCCTGGGCGCAGATGCACGAACAGTCGACTTAGCACGTGAAAAGCTAGACGAACTTGTGGATGTAATGTCATATTTAACAAACTACAATTTCCTTCTCAAATGGGAAGACCGTAAATTTTACACAGATTTACCCAAAAATGTCATGATAGCAGATTGGTGGCCCCAGGAAGCCATTTTAGGTGAGTTAGTTTTTGAAAATGTGAGTAATGTTTTAATTAATATATCCTTATCCTCACAGCCCATCTCAAAGTTAAGGTGTTCATAAGCGCTTGTGGTCTCATGAGTATTATTGAATCGATAAACGGTCTCACGCCGATACTTGCCATACCGATTTTCCCCGATCAGGAAGTCAACGCTAGGCGCTTAAAAAAACTGGGCATTGCTCTGACACACTCATTTGATACCATTGAGTTTACGCCGATAATGAATAAGATAATTGAATTGGCAACAAATCCCAACTATGGCCTGCAAGTGACCGAAAAGCGAAAATTGCTTAACTCCAACTTCGGCACACCCATGGCGAGGAGTATACATTATATTGACTTGATTTTAAATAGTGCTGGCGGTGGTGATTTTCTTAAATCGCATGCAAATGAATTAAACTTCATGCGCGCAGAGCTAGTAGATGTATTAGCCATAATATTTTTGGGTTTATTTGTGATTATAGCAGTGCCATTTAGCGTTACCTGTTGCATTCTCCGCCGTTCGTACATCAATCAGACGGCCTTGAAAGCTCAAGTCGGTGTTCAACGTGCTACTTTAAGGGTGACTGGTCACACTAATTCGACTAGTGGTGTAGCTGCAGTAAATGATTCGCCGGTGTTGGATTGGCACAGGCGCAGTAGCGCCACAAAAGCAGCTGGTGTGTTGAAACCACCATCATCACCTTCGGCCTCATCGACCACATCAACTGTGTCGGCTACATCAACAGCATCCTCTGCTGCATCTTCAGTCAGGGGTTCTCCACGTCCGCGTAGTTCTGGCAGTGGCGCTGATGGCAGTGGTGATAGTGCAATAAAACGCGAGAAGTTCGCCCGTCAAGCTGCTATGAAATCACCATCACAATAAGTTGATTAAAAAACAGGATTTATTATGGAAGAAATTACAAAGTTTACATACATACATCTATGGGTTTAATATATATTTTAGTCTATGTTTAAAGTA
Source organism: Rhagoletis pomonella (assembly GCF_013731165.1). Lineage (NCBI taxonomy): Eukaryota > Metazoa > Arthropoda > Insecta > Diptera > Tephritidae > Rhagoletis > Rhagoletis pomonella. The sequence continues at coordinate 48,173,727 of NW_023458559.1, read as the reverse complement.
TCCCCTGAGTATTTCTCTTTTTGATTTGTGGTATTGCTTTCATGCATTTTATCGCTAGTACTTAAGTTGTAGATAATTTAAGATAAGGTGTTTTACTCAATGGAAGGAAGGGGAAGAGAAAAATAAATGATAATTGTGTCAACATGTTATTCTTAGAGCTAGCGTGTATTGTATAAATCTTGGTTTATACATATAAGCATTTTTTTAAGTTTTAATCTCATCAATTTTACTGATGCTTTCAATATCACAAATGTATTTTTTATCCAAATGTAATGTGTGCTTTTCAAATGTATTACAAGTTATTGTTGTTACATATACAAATAGTTGAAGTCAATTATGTTTGCAAGTTCACAAAATTTTGTGCTAATATGCATAAATACTGTAATCACTTTAAAGACAGTCAAACCAAATAAATGTAAATGTTATATTTAAAAAAAAAAACATGTTCTTTGCTACCTATGTATGTATGTATGTATGTATGTAATTGAAATACTAGTATTGTCAGATTTACGGCGATTTATTTCTTGCCAAGAACTTCAGCGGCATTCCTCAAAACTTTTTACTAGAAGATTACTCCCTGATTTCTTCCGAAAAAACTGACAGTAGAAAACGCAGACAACTGAGGCTAATAATAACATAATAGATTGGCGCTTACACATATGTTAGTGTTTGGCCGAGCACATCCTCCGATTTGTGGCGTGCGCCTTGCTGTTGTTACACAAAGGGGAGGGACTTTCAGTTTTACGCCGACTCCGAACGGCGATTGTATTTTTATGAGAAGCTGTTTTTCATGGCACTCGGAGGTATGCCATTGCCTGCCGAGGGGCGACCGCTGTTAAGAAAAATTCTTTCAACTATATTTTATTGCAATGTTGCTTTGACCAGTGCTTGAACCCAGGTCCTGCGGAGTGGTAGAGCGCACTGCTAACCACTACACCACAGCGGCCGCTGGGGGCTAATACACTTATCCAACTCTAGTTTATTATCGAGTCCTTATTGAAAGTTCTTCCCAGATCAAAGCAAAGTTGCCTCTCCAGCGAGAGAATCGTCCTGGTAGCCTCGGACTTCGACATTGTTGGCTACATCGAGCTAATAGCAGAAATAGTAAGTAACTCAACGTTGTATTGCGAATTATTTGAGTACTCGACAGTGGTCGGTTGTTGTTGTTTCAGCTACTCAACTCTGCCTAGATCAGATTTTCCCCCAATCGTTGTCATCAAGCTCATCTAACGGGAGAAACAGGAATTGGGTTTGTTCATAGGGACATTAGCTGAGTGGGGTTTAGGGAGCATGCGTTGGACACATCTGCATCCAATCCTCTCAGGTACGAGTTTAGCCTACTGCAGTGGCCAGAGCGAAGTTGGGCGAGTCCCCTCGAGACAGACGAATAGAATATTGGCTAAATATTTACGGAGTTTTAGGAGCCAAAAAGGCTCTAAAAAATATTGGAGAATAATCCTTCCTCTTTGTGTTAAACTAAGAGAATATCTCGAAGTTCTGCAGGCCGAAAAAGTCCACGGAAATTTTTTAAGTATTTTGTTTTCTTTTTTAATTCAAGTTTCTTTTAATTGTTAGTTCTTGTAAAATTTGTAAATTTTTCTTTCTTTTTTGATTTAATTTTCCTTTAATTTTAACATTTATTCTCTTAAAAAGAGAATATTTTTTAATTTCATTTAATTTTTAGAAAGTGATTTTGTTTTTTCTTTTTTTTTTAATTTTAATTTGGTTTTAATTTTTAGATTTGGTTGTTTTAAAAAGAAACATATTATTCTAATTTCATTTAATTTTTGGAAACAATTTTTTTTATTTTTTTGTGAACTCAACCGGTTTTTGAACCGAACTGTCGCTTTTTTTGGGCGTCGAACCGAACCACGAACCGAACCATTTTTATTTTGAAATGTCAAAACCGAACTGAAAACCACTAAAAAAAAATGGTTCGGTTCGGTTTAAACTGCACTAAAACATTTTTAAGTTTAGGTATACACAACTTTGTCTAAAAATGCAACCCTAAGAGAAAACTGCAAACATTTTGGAATTTTGGAATTTAATGGCAGTGAATTATAATTTCGTACTTATAAAAAATGCTTCAAATGTGTTTAAATGGAAAAAATGCATATCCCCGCTAGCAAAAAAAAAAATTCAAAAATCGTTGCGAGTTTTAAGATATGTAATTCAAACTTGCACTTAACATATTACATGAAAGTTGAATGAGCTATAAAATTGCAAAATCGGATTTTTCAGTTCTGATTAAAAAGTTTGAAACTATAATGAATGTTGAAGTTTGTAGATTTTTTCTAGTTTTCGTACAAAGTTTGAAATTTGGATTTATGTATATTGATTTTATGGTTAAACCAAGAAAAGAATAATAGTCAAATATCGCACTGCTTAATTTTGACCATAGGTATTCTTGTACATATGAGGTCAAGGCCTAGTGTAAGCTCCAATCTACGGAAGTATTTCAACATAAAGTCAAGATTTTGAGTGTCAATTCAAAATCCTGAGTGTGTTTTTTTTTTGGGACACTCGCACAAACTCACGACATGTCCAAACCTTAAAAAAGGTTATTAAAATTTTTCTAATTTCGCATTGATCGCGTTGATTTTAAATCATTTTTATGTTGACAAACGAACATATATGTACGGAAGTAAATCCGTGGGAAAACTGCAAAAAAAAAATCAACTTGAGACTTAAAATTTTTTTCTAAAAATTCGAATTAAAAAGTTTGCAATTTAGATTAAACTTTGAATAATTTTCAGAATTTTTGCATTTGGATTTACTCGGTTTTTGGTAGACGATGAACTATTTATACTTAAAAAAAAAAAACATTAAATCAACAAAAAAGCCAAAATTGTTAAAATGCCGGGTACCTATTTATTTTTGCACCACTATACATGTGGATATTTGAATTTGATCTCAATAACAAAGACTTTTATTTTTTTGATATATAGATTTGTCGTATTTTTGTAATATTTGTATTCTTTAATATCAAACAAAAAATTTAACAATTTCACCGGTTCTTGTATCGGTACAAGCTTTTTCTAAGTGGTTCGAACCACTGAACCGAAGTGTACCGTTTTTATACCCGAGCGCACTTGTGGTATTATAACTTTCTTGACATAACGGTTGTTTGTAACAAGCAAAACGAGTCGAAATAGATATAGACAAATGTATACATAAATGATCAGGATGAAAAGAGAAATCGATTAAGCGGTGACTATCTGTCCGTCCGTCCGTCTGTGCGTGCACACGATAACTCGAGTAAAAATTAAGATATCTTAACGAAACTTGGTACGTGTACTTCTTTCGGGCGTAGGACAGATGGTATTGAAAATGGGCAAAATCGGACAATAACCACGCCTACCTCCCATATAACGGTAATTTTCAGAAATACGAAAACTGCGATATTTTAGTAACTACTGAAGATTATTCACTCAAAATTGATATTTCCAATAATTTTTAGACGAAAAATAAGAACATTATAAATTTTTGAGAAATGGGCGTAGCCACGCCCACTTAGGGTTACATGTGTATATCTTGGCAACCGCTGCACCGATTTCTTCCAAACTTGGCACCTTATTGGCCTTGATACAGGATACCAAATGGCCGAAAATTTTTAAAATCGGACAATAACCACGCCCACATCCCATATAACGGTAATTTGGAGAAATACGAAATCTTCGATAAATCAGTCAATATTAAAGCTAATTTATTCAAAATTGATACTTGCAACAATTCTTCTTTACTAGGAAATACGTCTATGATAAAATTTTGCAAAATGGGCGTGGCACCGCCCACTTATGATCACATATATGTATCCCGGTAACCGTTCTACCAATTTGTACTCGGTATGGTTATTGTGCTTGCCACATAAAAGCAAAACGTTCAAAATGATTGAAATCGGACTAAAATTACGGCTTTTCATATAACGGTAAATTTTAGAAATGCTTGAAACGTCAATATTTCGAAATTTAAGGACGCTAATTTACTCAAAATTGATACACCCCGGCTTACCATGTACGGTAGCTTTCGGAAAGGGGAAAATCATATATTTGCGCCGGGTATTTAATGTTCGGCTCCGCCCGAACTTAGACTTTTTTACTTGTTTGGATTGGTTTGCAGCCCAGGTTTTTAGATCTTATCGTATTAAAAAGTTTTTTTTTATTTAATTTAATTTTAAGAAACTTATTTTATTTTTGTCCTTGTTATTGATTAAATTTTTGTTTAGTCTTTAAATTTTATTGTTTTTAAAAGAAAAATATAGTTTTTTCGTTTCGTTTTTAAAGAAACCTATTTTATTCACGTTTTATTTAGATATATTTTTAATTAAACTTTCTTTTAGTTTTTAATGTTTTAAAGAGAGAAATATATGTGCATATATATTTTTATTTAATTTAGTTGTCAGGAGATTTATTTCTAAAAGACAAGACCTCCTCTTTAGCATAGCTTTCAATTAGTTTCGCGAAAGACAGTAAAGAACCTTGAAGATTGTTGCCGGAATTGACAATTGTCTTCCGAGTGGCTTTTCTTTAATATTAGTATATACGGGTATAATAAAAATACTTGCTTAGCAAAAGTTTACTGATTTTTGGCGAGCTTTAATTTACTGAAATTAGGGTGGTACGTTGGGGTCATAAGAACTAAGATCTGGTACTAGAGCAGAGTACTTGAGGTCAAAGAACTTTGGAACAAGAAAAATGCATTTTGTTTTATTGCTTCGTAGGCTTGGTTGATCTATCAGGAGCAAGTGCAAAAAAAAATTCTCCTCGGGGCAAGGACATCGATGTATTATACTTTAAAATCCCACTGTTAATGCCGAAGATATAACGAAGAATGTTTTTTTCTTTAAACTCAGGTGTATGACGAACTTTTTTCCGGTGCGGTCTAATGTACATATGTATGTACATATGTATGTCCATAATATATCGTTCTGTATTCTTTTTTTCTGCACGTTATGTATAACCTAGGTGAATTAGAGATAAACCGGAAGTCAAACATTGACTACGTTTGTATATCCTTCGTTTGAAGTACAGATGTCGACAGCGTACAATATGTTGCATGTTGCATTATAAATTATAAGCCATAAGACAACACTCCACGTAGGCACAAGCGCATTTTTACATACATACATACATACGTATGTATATAACCACATGCGAAACTCGCGATGTGCCCATAAAATTGCATAATGCGATGTGCTTCCCTCCTTTTGTGTGATTTGTTGATCGGCGGAGTAGACAGACATGTGACTTCGCTTTCATCGCCGAGGCAACAACTGTTGCTGTCAACGCTGCTGCTACAAATTTATGCATCCTTGCTGCTGCAGCAAGATCTCTTCTTTACTTTGCCTTTGCTGCCTCCTAATAAAGGCATAATTATGCGCTTTTAAGCTGCTGCTGCCGCTGCTGCTGCCGCTGCTGCTGTTCTCAAGCTCATTTCAAGGCAGAAAGCACACAAGCGTACAAAGGAATCAAAAGGATTTTTCTCCCTCAACGAGTTTGTGTTACGTGCATGAAAATACAGCAAAAGGGGCGGTGCGCTAATTTTCTCCAATACATCCGTGCAAATCTGCGTGCGTGGCGGTGTGTGTTTTGTGCTTGCGGTAATAAAGCATGCGACGTTGTTTGCACTGTTTACTTTTAGGAGCTGGAGTTAATTACGAATGTTTCCTGCCGACAATGCAGTAGGGAAAGATTACATGGCTGTCTACTCGGTATATCGGCGAAGTGGAAAAATGAAGGTGCATAATGAGAATGTAGCGTACGCAGTAGTGTGTGTGTTGAATATGGGACAGAGAAAATTAGCTGATAAAGTTTTTGAAGTCGTTGTTACGAGTAACTGGGACAATCTAAAAGTAATAAACTTAAAAAAAAATAAAATAAAAAATAAAAATGCATGTAAACAAATATTCTAAATTTGTTTAAACCGTCTATTCTAACAGAACTTAGCTCATCGCTGTTGTGATTTCTAGTGCGCCGCAAAATGTGCCACAAAAATTCAATTTTCAGTGCTAGAAAAAAACACAAAAACTAACAAATTTTTATTGTAGCGGTGTATTTGTTGCAGCAACAAACTTTGAGGCGCAGCAGCAATGACCTAAGGGTTATGACTTCGTTACAATACGGCTATAACAGGTCTATTCTGCGCTGGTAACATAAATTTTGTAAGCGGTAATTAAAGTGTCTGTCAATTTTTAATCCCCATTCGCATTCTGTGCGTTCTTGTAACCGGTAAATTTTGTTACCATCTCATAAGCTGGTAACAAAATATTGCCCCATGAAATATGCAATAGAATAGTTTTCACAAATCTTCATAGCTGAATTGCTGAATATTTTCAGTGCATTACCAACGTACCTAGAACCGCGGCGACAAGAAGTGGTAACATTTTTTGGTAATATAGTTTTCCGGTTACAAAATCATCGGTAACGTGCAGAATAAACCTATAAATGTGATATCCAAGTAGAAAAAAAACACTTTTTGATTTTTACTCTTATCATAATCGTCATCGACGTGTTTATCGCTGTCGATATTTTTATCATTATAGACATATCTTTCTTGTATTGTAAGCTGACTGATATTAAAACCTCCATGACTATTGCAATATTTATATCAAAAATATCTCGATATTGAGTTGGTTCGTAGTTACTTTAACTCGGCGGTGAACAAAAATGCGTTCTCTGAGCGAAAGTCACAAAATTTAGGTTTCGGTACGCCGGCAAACCACTTAGACTTAGAGGACCGCGACCTTGGGATAGTCTACCGTCACCAACAATACATAGACCGCTTTTAAAAGCCTTTTATAGATCTTGTATGAAAAGCCTTTTAAAGCTTTCTAAAGATTTTGTATGGACATGCACAGTTTAAAAACTCTATCTAGCCGTCATTGCTCTAAAATGATGACGATCAGAGAGAGCTATTGATATCAGCGTGTTCATAGAAATTTCACATAAAGTTTTAAAAATCTTCCGCCGCGCGATATATTTTGGGTGTTACTGCTCTCTCTAGCAACAGGGAATTTTTCCTCAAAGCAAGCGGAAGGATTCAATGAAGACTCACCGGGTATAGCGCGCATTTCAGAGCGGTTAAGCTTCCGTGTCGAAAATTGCTCAAACTCAACTGATTTGCAGGCTTATCCTATCCTAGTTGAGAATTCTACTAATGAAAAAAAAACGGCACTAATTACGGACCTAATATGCAAGACTGGTTTTGGTATGGGCAACCACTGTAGTGGAGCGATTAGAGATCGTTCCCCCGACAGTCGGGTCTACGAAACCGGAACGACCCAAAGTCATATCTGGCCAAGGACTGTCACTCCAGCATCATTCCCCAAAAACTATTTGAGGAATTTATATGCTGTTACAACAATAGTGATTAGAGATGCGTATTGCTATCCGGTAGGACCAAGGTTCGATCACTGGTCGCTCGGACCAAAAAAATGTAGAAAATGGTTTTTGGAGTGAGACTTCTTTGCGTTCCGATTAATCGAAATGCAAACACCGATGTAACGAAAAAGCGACAGAAGAAGGGAGGGAGGTTGGGTACAATTAAGATCAAGATTAAGATAAAGATTAGGACTAAGATTAAGACTAAGATTATGGTTAAGATTAAAAGCTTAAACAGACGGCAGCGTTGATCCGGATTAACTCAGACTTAATCCGGATCAACTGCAGTTAATTCCCGAGTTGATCTGGATCAACGCTGCCGTCTGTTTATGCTTTAAGATTAAAATTAAGATTAAGGTTCAGCTTGAAAATAAGATTAAGATTAAATTGGTGTTCATTGATTTTTTCGACGGAAATTCGTTCCAAAATAAATTAAGATTAAGTTAAGGTTATGTTAACCCTGGGATTCAGTAAGCAGTCTCTAGCCACTAATAGTGACTTTCCGTGCCTATCAGCTGTCTCTGAGCTGGTCACAAAAAGCAAAATATGGAGGAACTGATAATTGCTTTCGGTTTTATTAAGAAAACAACGCGAAAATGAAGCGAAGAAATATTTGTTCACCAACAACTTCATTAGGAAATATGTAAACCAAAATGCTTTACTATCATAAAAATTCATTGAAAAAAATTCAAATTTTTTTTTTCAAGCATTAAAATCTAAAGATTGTGTAAAAAAATGAAACTATCCAAAAAAAAGAAAAGAAACTAAATAACAAAATTAAAAATCCTCTGCGCCCGAGGAGGACTCGAACCAGGATCTCTCGAGCGGCAGTCTAATGCCTTGACCACTCGGCCATTGCCACTCTTGGATCCGCGCGAGCAAACGTTTTAATTTTACTAGTCTCTTTACGGGAGAATATTTTCGGGCACTACACCCATTCTAACTGCCCAAGACGGGAATGTAATTAAGGGAATGTTCCCCAATAACACCAGAGTAATTATATGTAAAAACCACATTTTTAGCCCACCGCGACCTCTAAAAACACTTTTTTTTTCAAAATAAAAAAACACGTTTCTCTTTTCTTATCACAAATAACAATAATTTGAGGTACCGCTGATGAATTTCCAAAAAAAAATTTTTTTGAACCACTCTACTGTCTGTGTTTGTTTTCACCACATATTTTGGGTGAACTTTTTGTGACTCTCTCCTACTGAATACCCAAATCATACCAAGTCACAAAAATAGTCACTAATTAGTTGCGTTCCAAATGCTTCACGATTTGTAGGTTTTACCAAGAGATCATCTCCCTATCCTCGGGATAACGTCGCGTGTTCGTATACAAGAAGTTGAAAGCGAAAATTAATCACAGTTTCTTAATGAATTGCTTAAAATTCAATACGCTGAATTGCACTTTATTTCCGATTTCAACTTCGTGTATACGAACACCCAAGGGTATTGCACAGTCGGTATCGCCCAGGCCTGATTATAATTTAAAGGTATGCATTTATTGTGAAGAATATGTTTCAAAAAAATGTGGTATTGCCACATTTTCTTAAAATCAGCTGAGAACTTCGGAATTTGAAATTGTAAAATAGAAGATTTCCGAGGTCATACTAGTCCTAATGGTTAATATAAAAGTGGAAGTGAAGTATGGCATAGCTACGGTTACCACTCGTATCGATTTGGGCGGGACAGTACCGATTTTGAGAAAGTTGTCCCGCTGAAAATTTTTTAAAAGTCGGAATTTTTCATATTTGTACCGATTAAATCCCGATTTTCAGTATTTTACTTATTAATTTAATTTAAGTCTTCCTGACTCTGGTCCGATAACCATTTTTCGGAAAAAACGTGGCAGCACTTTCGTTACGGCGAACACCATAGAATATAAGGAAGCCACAAACATAGCTAGCATCCTTATTTTCCAGAATCATTCGTTTTATTCTGTCAAACTGGTACTCTCGCTCGTTTTTATAATTATATTCAACAATTTTTATTGAGCTCGAGGCCTTTTTTTAATGAAAACCAACAATTTGAAAAAATGGTAGAAGTGATAGCTATTTCGGAAATCACCACATTTCCTCATCAGACTTCTTTCAGTTTATAATTGTCTTATAATTGTTTTCTAAGTTTGTTGTTCTTTTAATAAAATGATACTAACTTGAATTTAGTGAAACTATAAAAAATATAACTAATTTCGAAAAAATTTCATTGATATGAAAACTAAAAGCTGTATATATTGAGTGTATACATTTTTGCGATCATTTTTCAAGGTTTCTCGTTTTGTTTTTTTTTCTTAATAAAACTGTATTAAAAGATGTTATGTCTTTTTATTGGACGCTTTAGAAATGTCCCGATTTTTGTCCACATAAATCTGGTCACCGTAGGCATACCCAGTATGTATGTACTTATGTGCACTCTCACGTTCAATTGACTTTTAAAAAAAGATTTGACTATAACACAGAATGGTGCAAGTCACATAAAGGTAATTCTGATTCCCTGCATTTCGGCTGCTCGGATATCTCTTTACCTACTATTTCGTCGTTAAAGTGTACATATTTTGTTGGAAAAAAAGTTGAAGGAAAATTTTTGTTTCCCTGCCGACGTCAGCGAGGATCCTCTAAAGACTATTTGATCCTCAAAATTTCAAATTTTTCTTCTGCGGTTGCATTCAATGTGTGAGATTGTCAAAGTCACTCAACCAGCTGGTAGTCTAGAAGTGACCACAATTATGTTTTTTTTTTTATATACATATCTACATAATATGCATTTGTAATCACATAGAAAATGTCAATACACAAGCGCACATGCAAACATAAACATACGCAAGCAGATGCATGAAAATTTGAGATCAAAAGCGGCAACCGCAATTATTTTATGAATTCGTGACGTGAGAACGTGACAGGAGAGAGGGGAATTAGAAGGCAGATGTTAGTTTGTTTGTACATACATACATATGTACATAGATAAATATATGTATACCCACGTGAGTGCCTATGTTGCATAATGTCACTTACACTTGTCAACCGTACCAAGTTGCAGTTGCACTGTCAGCATGAAAACCGCAAAGCTATCCGGCATACCGGTGATGCATTTGCGCGCATCTTATCTCAAGCTCAACTCGGGTGGCCTGGGTCAGGTTGACTGGATGTGACATTGCGGTGGCGGTGGTGGCGACTTCACCACAATGCAGGTAGGCAGAGCGTAGAGTCCGCGGCCACACAGTGGCAACTTTTGTGATTATCAAAGTGACAGATGTGATGCCGACGCCGCTCATTCACACAGTCATTCATTCACTCACTCGCTCCTTTGCTGGCTGTTGGATTCTCACGCGGCGTGCGAAGAACGGATTCATGCGGATTCATATCAGCAGGAATGCATCATGTGGCATGACATTTCGCCTTTGCGATCAGATCTTATTACCACCACACAATTCAAAGTGAGCAGCTAGTTGGGGCACGCATGTAGTGAGACTGTTACAATTGTCGTCAGGGTGGTCGTTGTTATGTTAACACAGTCGGCGCACAATCCTTCTTTTGTGCGCAGCTATATATTTTTTGTTAATCGTGAGCTTATTAAGAAGACTTTGTAGGAGCTGAGAAGATCGTTTTTCACGCGTCCGTTCACAGCATCCCTGGGGAATGAACGTTTATGACTGCTTGGAGCGATCTTTAGTCGAAAGACTAATTCCTATTGTCATCACGATATTTAGTATTTAGGATAATGTAGCTTTATGAATCGCAATTCTTCTTCTATCCTCCGTTTAACCTAGATCTGGATAAGCCTTTAAATGAGAGCTAATTCGGCAGGATCAGCTTAGCAAAAGTGGCTCACTATCTACTTAGCTTTCTAACGATCTGAAGTTCTGCAGATGTGATCAATGCGGTGAGGTCTAAGTCTTATTTGAGCAAGGTCTGACGCATGCAAATGCCAAATTTTATGAAAAGTTTCTTTTCGTTTTGGTAGGCCCCAAAGTCTCGTTACAGTTATATTGAAACATCCTTTTTAATAACTCCCTCTAACAAGCAATGCGAGTCTAGTAAAAAATCTCGGTGAAAAGCATACAAAATCAATCACGCCTGATTAGGTTTTTTGTTAAAGTAAGTTTATTAAAAAAAGAGTGCAACAACAAAAGAGTCCTGGTTTGTAATAGATCAGTCATATCTTGCGTTGACATCGAAGTTTTAGTCTTTGGTAACTGCCGCAAATCCGATATATATGGATCCGATTGAAGAAGAAGTGTGTTCATTAAATCTTCGTTTGTCATTTTTCACGTAGTTTTTCTTTTATGGCCTCGCCGAAAGCTTTTATTTTTCGCTTCGGCTGCCTTTTCAGAAAGTTGCTCTTTTCAGCTGCACTACCCCAGTGGGAAAAGTAGTAATGCATTTCATGCGTGATAAGTAATGTAATGTATGTATTTCTTATGAGTTCTAGATTCTATTACTGTTTAATATTTAATCAGCATTCTAATCTATCCAAGAACTCGCAAAAAATTCATATTAAATCACATTCATTCCAGAATTACTGGTAATGCAAAATTGAATGCCCCACTTTCCTAGGATATCGCCGTGCGAAAAATAATGCATTTTCGAATGTGAAAACGACTGTTTTACTGATTATTTTTTCGATTACTATACATTACATTTTCCCACTGGGATATTGAAATTCTTACTATCTAAAAACGATGTAAAGTCAGTAGAGTCGCTCTGTCCAATATTTTTCAGTATTGATAAAATTCTTTTCTCGGACGACCTGTTTGCGATGGCACGCAATTTTATCTCGCATTATTAGTTAGTTTGCACTTTTAATTTTGAGAATTGTATTTTTTCTTCTTTAATTTTGAGACTTGTATTCTTATTCTTGTTGAAGAAACTAATAAATACATCTACGATATTTGCCAATATTTTGCAATCCACATTCTTGCCATCGAAAGGCTTCAAAATCGTCTTCATCGTGCTCGAAATCTTCTTGTTTCAGAAATATAGCTTCGTGCAAAAGTGAAAAAAAAAATTGTATGGACTAGTTCGTTTAATATGATATTTAAAGGAAAAGTGAAATAAGAAGAAGACTATATAAAAAAGCTTTCAAAATATACATTTGAAGGAATTAAAAGTTTAAATGCCTAGATTTAATCACATTTGCATTTTGCCAAAAATGAATTGTTCTCATTATTTTCTCAGGATAAATCATAAAACATAACTGTTTCTTGCGTTTCCATTGGTATTTGGATTTTATTTAACACTTAAACTCAAAATATCGCGAAATTCGAATTGGCTTAATTTACCCGCACTTTTCATATCAGAAATCCGTTTTTGAAATATTAAAACTTTGACTTTTGTGCATGGGACAGTCCAATGTGCAATGGTTGGAGTCGACCATTTTTGGTTTGGTAGAATTTTGGTTAAAAATTTTCTTTGATCATATAACAAAGTTCTGCCAAAGAGAACAAATTTTTTTTTTTAAAGTTCAAAATTTTCCGGATTTGCAAGTAAATTTTTTGAATATATCAAAATTATTATAGTTACCAAAATGCTTCTGGTTTCATCTAAAATATAAAAATATAAATATATAAATATATATTGATAATAATCCAAAAATAAAAAATTCCGGATTTTGAAATTAAAAAATCGTAAAAGCAAAAACTTAAATTTTTTTATATATATACATAACTGATCTTTAAGAAGTTTTCAAAGTGTCTTTTTTTTAAGATAAAAATTTTTGAACTTTGAAACATTTTCCGTTTTCTGGCGAACTCTAAACTAAAAATAAATTTAACTAAAATAAAACTTAACTTTATTTAGAGTTTGCGAAGTTTTTTTTTTCAAAGTTCAAAACAAATATCTTAAAAAATACCTCCCTGAAAATTTCAGTATCTTTTAAGATCAGTTAGAGGCATTGGGGCATATTCCTGTTCAAAATGAAGTCGGCTCTAAAGTTAGTTGCAGCTTTTTGACATAGTTTTCAATGAAATGAGAGTTGACTCTATTTCGACTGTGAACATTCAATAAAAAAAAAAAATAAAAAAAATTAGCCAAAAATGTGTATTAGTTTTTGCTCTTAAGAATTTTTTTATACCAAAATTCTGTAAATTCTTCTATTTTAAATATCACTTACAAAACGAGACCATAACTAACTATATTAGTTTTTGAGATATGTAAAAAATAAACTTGCAAATTCACGGAAATTGTGAAATTTGAATAACTTTTGAAAAAAATATTTTTATTTTCTCCTTAGGCAGAAAAAGAAAAGTTGTGACCAAAATTTATCCAAATCAAAAAAGGTCGATTTGGCATGGATTGACACAATTGTCCTTAAACACTATACCTTTTCCATGCTTTCTTAAATGTAACGTTTGGTTCATTTCCACAAAGCTTTAACTCCACTTTATGCCTAAGTTTTGAAAAAAGAAGATCACAACTCGAAGGGAATAATTAATTGCTCATATTAAGTACAAGAAAACGAAAGTGAAAAAAGCGAAAAGTAAGATAAAAACCTTGCCGATTACCACACGTTAAGCTTTTGGTGAAAATTGGCTACAAGTTAGAGTCAAAATTAATGCCGAAAATTTATAGTTGGGCAAATGTATTCAGATTTTGTTTTGTGACATCGAATCTACAATTACTACAATATTTTGCAAAACTTTTTTATAACTTGAAATTCGCCATTAAATTACCTTTCCATTCAACCATGCAAATATGCATAATTGTTGAAAGTAAATGGAATTCGTTTGCTCAGTGGTGTTGCAACGCCTTTGTTCTACAATAAATACTGCAAAGCGGTTTGAATAATGGCAACGTGGAATTTTTTTTTTTTGTTCAACTGTTTTCATCATGTGAATGGAGATATATAAGTATGTAAATGCATACATACATACATTCACAATTGAGTGGTTTTTCGAAATATGACAAAATAATCTGCCATCCGCGCGCGACATTAAAAACTCATTTGGGCCATCAATTAGCGTAGCTGCGCGCGCGCTTGCTCGCTGCTTGCCTTGGGTTGCATTGTGCAATTTGGTCGATTCGTGGTGGCATTTTTCATAAAGTGCCAGATGCGACGACAGGCAACTGGATTTAAAATTGTTGTGGCGCTTTGGGTATTTAAAAAGTCGCATTTGAGTATAAAAGTAGATATATGTCAGTGAGGCTCAAGATTTTAAAGAGAAGATTTTTATTAAAATGGTGATATTTTTATGATAAGTAATAAAAGTCTCCCCAGCGATTAATAAGATTCACAATGAGCTTTTATGGTATAAATACAGCTTCAGAGCTCTGCTACCAAATCAAATAAATGATCGCAAAAGAAAGTCAAATAGAATATACATATATAACTAGGTACATATGTACATATGCATGTATAAATATATTGTGCAAACTGTTTGTCAATGCTTAAGTACGACCACCTAAGCGTGTAATTTCATAATACTTATGCTTCTTTGCATTTCAGCGCGAATGCCTGCCCGTGTCAACACATTAAATTATATTTTGGACAAAAAGATTTGCAGCCTCCCTTTCAACTTTCAACCACAAGTATTGACTCATGTGCGCAATCTCTCCAACTCGCTGCAGTCATCAATTTCGAGTGCCGGCCACTTGAGTGTGAGCGATCCAGGTTGGGATTACATTCGCGCTTCGCTCTTGGGTGGGGGAAGCCAATAGAGGTTTCGCTTTGTAATTTACCGCCGCGTTGAAAGTCGGAATTTTTCATTTAAATTATTCTTTCTTTTTGTGGAATCTACAATTTTTAAGAGCTTTTTGCAAGTAAGTAAATGTGTATGTATGTATGTATGCATACTGGGGTGGTCCTTATAATATCAACATCATGAGCCACACTTGTACAAAATGAGACAACCACGAAAACTTCAAAATTTTAATGAAAATTTTAAGGTTCATTACCAGGGTTTTGAAATTCTATTTTTCTTAAAAACCAACAATTTTACAAAATCATGACTTTGGCCCAGCTAGTTTATGAACTAAAAAAATAAGTTTCAATGATATGCTAAATTTTTTAGATTTCTAGTCAAAATTTTGTTCAAACCCTGGTAGTGACCCAGTCGGAAAAGTAGTAATAATATAATGTATTTCTTATGCGTTCGCGATAATATTACTGCTAACTAAGGTTCCAAAAATTTCATGTTAAAACACATTCATTTCTCGGTACTAGATAATGCAAAATTGAATGCCCCACTTTTCTTAGGACATCGCCCTGGGAAAAAATGCATTTTCGAATGTGAAAAGGGTTGTTTTACTGATTATTTTTTCGATTGCTATGCATTACATTTTCCCACCGTGGGCCTTTAAAAAGGTGTTTAAATTTTTCAAATTTATACGTACCCCACAAAACATTTGATATTGATATTTTTAAGGACAACCCTAGTGCGTACTTATACATGCATACATATATACATATATTTTTTATTTGAAGTTGTCTTTTCTGTGAATGCTGGCGTGCCGTGTGTTGTACGTAGGAGCCCAAATATTTTTTTTTTGCCAAATAAACCAATGTGCAGTGGCGGAGGGTAAAAATTTAATTTTATACGAAACAACCATGCAGGGTAGGGGTTTAGAATATACATGCAGGAAGCTATTGTTATCGTAAAAGTCGACCACAAACCACTGATGGATGTGAGCTGAATGCCATTTCTGCGTCCCGGCAGTTACGAGGATGGCGGAAAGAATACCTTCTGAAACACCGACCACTCTGTTGGCAGTGCTTAATTGCGCTGTGGAGTTTAGGTTACGCTGTCCACCTACCAAAGGCGCCCACGAACAAAATGGAACAGACAGGTCCTTCTGCACTCGGGATGAGCAACTGGCGAAAATTCGCACAAGAGAGGGGCAATTAGAAAAGATTTTTGGTCTCGGCCCAGACCGAAAAAACGGTTGTAGTGGCAAGTAAGAAGAACAAGTCCACCTATTTGATGGATAAACTTAGGGATTATACTCCAGATTGTATACCTATACAAGTGGAAATATACACGCACTTGCGGCAGGGTCATGGACTTTGGAGCGGTCAACCTTTACGCAAGTCTCCAACGCCTATGATGGGGAGCTCATCCTAGAGGAGAGAGAAGAGGTTTCGCCTCTTCACCCACCGATTCCACTTTCGCGTCCATGAAACAGGAACAGCGGCGGAACAAGATGACCTCGAGCCAAAGTTGGTTCCTTGCGCCTCGGCTACACTGGTTCCCACCTCAGTATCTGGCGGAGCAAGGGTAAGTGGAGGTTAGGGCCAGTTCTGCTTTGATTTCAAAGGTTTCTTGCCCTGCCAAAAACCTCGTACATTACTTACATGAGTGCGCACGAAGCTGCCGAAAGTAGGATTGTGGAAGGAGCACCTTTAGGGACATGGGTGCCTTTTGTACTCCTTCGGTAATCTAGGTATACACAATAAATCTGACCTTATTTGCCCCACAACCTTTTTTTTTGATAAATTATCGACATTGTTATCGGAGTTCATAATCGACATAAAGAGATAAATAGTCGACATTGTTATCTGGAATCTTTTCAAGTAATCTTCAAGTATACTTCAGACTCCGAAATTTCTTTCCTAGCTGAGTTTTTTCCTATCGGCCAAGCTTGCAGAATAATCTTGACAGGAAGGCGGCTCTTAACAATTATTACTTCCAGCCTATTAAAGCAATTTAGAGAGAGCGTTACGGCTTTAGCTTCCAACAGCGTTGCATTGAAGCTGCTGCCGGCCATAACAGCAATCAAAACAACGGAATGGCTGACGAGATAGCTTAAAACAGCCCAGTAGTGAATATTTTAAGCGAAAAAGAAGTTTGTATGCTCCTAAGGCTCACATTTTTCAACTCTGGCAAAGCATGGCTAAACAAGGTACGTTCACGCCTTTAATTCTGCAAAGTTTCAGACCTTCCCACTGTATAAAACGGACTACAGTTGTACTTATCAACACTTACTTCCGTTTGGGTACCAAAGGCCCAACAGTAATGGAATTGGACCTCCAATCTTCTGGTCGCAGCTGTAACTCACCAGAAGCGAAAGAAACAATATAGCAACTTTTTTTCCAGCTATGCAGTACTCTGCAGAACTTGAATGGGGTTTTTGGGCCAGGCTTTCTTTGCTGGTCTAATATAGCCCAAGAAATTTACTTCAGTCCTTCAAACTCAAAAAGGTGACTTCGATGAAATAGGGTTATATTCCAGCTCCATTAATTTTGGGTTTTTTCATTGTCTTTTATCAGATTAAAATGTGACACTTATTTATTAGTGGCTGGGGTGTTTTTAACACTGGACACATCAACCAATCAAAATGGCACATATTTCTCTATAAAAAGCAAATTTCCATCGCTGATATTATTTTTAATGTTTGTTCCATCAAAATTAGAAAAAAGGAAAAAGAATAGTCTCCCCTCCACAAAATAATTTGAAACTCCACCTTTATCCACCATATGGATGCACTCAAAAGCTTATGAATACACGAATACATACATATGTACGAGCATGTGTCCTATTTGCTTTGCGTTTGCCTGAGCATTTTCGCTTTGAAGTTCAAGTGCTCGATGGCTTCATCTGCACAAAAAATAAAACACCAACAGCTACGCTCACATACAATAGTAAAAATGCACTGGCATACATGCAAAAGCAAGACAAAGCTCCACACAAACTACATACTCTTATTTACCAATTTGCCTCATCTGTCAAGATCACCGTTGCACCGAATGTTGGCCACAGTTGGCCACAGTTGGCCACAGTTGGCCACAGTTGGCTTCAAGTGCGTTTGTCAAATAAAAACCAAATTTAATTGTCTCTTTTGTGCGTTCCGCGTACACTTTTATTTGCTTTTACAGTATGTTTATTCTTATGAGTTTTTGTTTTTGTTGTATACTTTTGTACTTCGTGTAAGTAAATCTTAGCTTGTGTTGATGCAAATTCGTAGAAATGACTTTAAATGCTTTTTAAACCATTAAGCAATAAATACTTTATGCTTTTCAAATAAGAGCGATTGTGAAAAATATTGACTTACATACCTTCCACTAGATTGGACAAAACAAACGGCTAAAAATGGTTAAAATGTTTCAACTAGAATTGATTTTTTTTTTAAATACATAAATTACAATTAGAAAGACCAGTCAATCCATTGCATTTTTTTTGGTTAACAAAGATTATACGTAGCTAAGCTTTACACCACTTTATTTTTGTTTAACAAAGGAAGCTGCCGTTATACGTAGCTAAGCTTTACATCCAGTGATCGAACTTCTACCACATTGTGGTAGATCTGCCACTTTTTTGAGCATTTACCACATCTACCACACAAGGTCTGAAATCTACCACATATTCGCATTTTTGAGTAGTTTTATTTTTGCTCGACATAATTTTCTTAAGTTTAAGAGCAAAAATTGTCCAACACTAAACACTAACAACAGGCAGAATGGGATTATAAAATAAACTGTAAAATATTAAATTTTCTCGATATTCAATTTTTCGACAAGAAACGTGGTTTTATTGTGTTAAATTGCAAAATATATGATTTATAAAAATAATTAATAGCGGAAATGTTAAAAAACGGCTATTTCTGTGAAAGTATTAGCAAATTTCAGTGCATCTAAAGTTTCTAAAGCGTTGTTTACTTTTACTTGAAAATTGTCAAACTCGACAAATCCCAAGTAGCGGTTTCTGGAACGTGCCACATTTGTTCGCAACATCGTGATGTGATAAAAAGAAAAACTGTTGAAAATATGTTCGAAAAATATCTTGATATGGAAGGAACAGCTTTACACGTTCAAGGAAAAAAATTGCCAAAACTCAATGCAATTTTTAGCAACTTCAATCTTGCACTTTATTATACTAAAATTATATTTTTTTTTTAGATTCTAATTACAATGTTTGCAATTTATGTGAAACCTTGCAGATTTCTTTTTAATTTTTTTACAAAGTTTGATCCAAAACCGGAGATCTACCAAATTTTTTTGAAATCTACCACATTTTTTCCAGATTCTACCACACAATTTTTTTTAAATCCGATCACTGTTTACATCAGATGTCATGTTTGTGTTCTTCTTCTTAATTGGCGCTGTAACCGCCTAAGCGATTTTGGCCGAATTCAACAAAGCACGCCAGTCGTTTCTTTTCTGTCCCAACTGGCGCCAATTGGAAATGCTAAGTGAAGCCAAGTTCTTCTCCACGTGGTCTTTCCATCTGAGTGGGGCCTTCCTCTTCCTCTGCTACCACCAGCGGGTTCCGAGTTTAATACTTTCAGAGCTGGAGCGTCGGTGTCCACTCGAACGATATGGCCAAGCCAGCGGAGCCGCTGTATTTTAATTCGCTGCACTATGTCCGTGTCGTTGTTGTGTCATACAGCTCATCGTTCCATCGTCTGCGGTACTCGCCGTCGCCAATGCGTAAAGGCCCGTAAATCGTTCGCAAAATCTTTCTCTCAAACACTCCAAGAGCAGCCTCATCGGATGTTGTAATTGTCCATGCTTCTGTGCCATATACCAGGACGGGCATGATGAGTGACTTATAGAGCGTGGTTTTCGTACGTCGAGAGAGGTCTTTTACTCCTGGCAAGAGTGATTCTGCGTTGGATTTCAATGCTGACATTATTATCGGTGTTAATGCTGGTTCCCAAGTAAACGAAGTTCTCTACTTTCTCGAAATTATAACTGTCAACAGTGACGTGGGTGCTAAGGCGCGAATGTGCTGACCGTTTGTTTGATGACAGGAGATACTTCGTCTTGTCCTCGTTTACCACCAGACCCATTCGCTTTGCTTCCGTATTCAACTTGGAAAAGGCAGAATAGACTTCGCGGGTTTTGTTCCCACTTATTATCTTCTCCAATATCAGATTAAAGAAGTCACATGAAAGAGAGTCGCCCGGAAAGGTCTTTCTCAATTCTGACGGAGCTGGTCATTTCACACAGCCGTATCAGTTTGGCGGGGACGCCAAATTCAGACATAGCGGCGTTTAGGCAACTCTTTTTAGTGCTGAAGAAAGCGGTTTTAAAGTCGACAAATAGGTGGTGAGTGCCGATTCTTTTCTCGCGGGTCTTTTACAAGATTTGGCGTATTGCGAATATCTGGTCTATGGTGGATTTCCCAGGCCTAAAGCCACACTGATAAGGCCCAATCAGTTCATTGACGGTGGACTTCAGTCTTTCATACAATACGCTCGATAAGACCTTGTAACCTATGCTTAGAAGGCTGATCCCGCGGTAGTAGGCGCAAATGGCGGGGTCGCCTTTCTAGTGGATTGGGAAGAGCACACTTAAATTCCAGTCGTCGGGCATGCGTTCATCTGACCATATTCTGCATACGAGCTGACGCATGCACCTCATCAGCTCCTCGCCGCCGTACTTGAATAGCTCGGCTGGCAGGCCGTCAGCTCCAGCAGCTTTGTTGTTTTTCAGCCGCGTTATTGCTATTCGTACCTCGTCATGGTCAGGCGGAGGAACATCGACTCCGTCATCATCGACTGGGGGCTCGGGTTTTTCTTCTCCACAACTTTCCGTGCTGCTACCATTCAGTAGCGTGGAAAAGTGTTCCCTCCATTATTTAAGTACGTTCTTAGCATCGCTAACTTGGTCGCCATTGTTGTTCTTACAACAGTACGCCCTGGTCTTGAAACCTTCCGTAAGTCGCTTAACCCTCTGATAAAATTTTCGGGCATTCCTCCTATCGGCCAGCATTTCAAGCTCTTCGCACTCACGTATTTCGGCCTCTCTCTTTTTGTTGCGGCAAATATGTCTCACCTCCCTCTTCAGATCCCTATAGCGGTCCCACATAGCGCGCGTTGCGGCTTGTTGAAAAGTGCTCCTTGAGAGCAGGTGTGTGAATCGAGTAGCGAATGCAATGGCTGTCTGTTGTGAGTGCAGCTTTTCGACGTTAAGCTTTCCTTGCATATTTGGGCGCACATTTTTTGCTGCACAGATGCGGGTGCGTATCTTGGCTGCAACAAGATAGTGGTCCGAGTCGATGTTTGGACCTCGCAGTGTACGTACGTCTAAAACACTGGAAGCCTGCCTTCCGTCTATCACAACATGGTCGATTTGGTTTCTCACGTAGCTTGATGAATCGTTTTATGCTTGAACCTAGTACTGCATACTACCATGTTTCGGGCCCCGGCGAAGTCGATCAGCCTCAGTCCGTTGTCGGGCGTTTCGTCGTGAGGCTGAATTTTCCGACGATGGTTTCAAAGATCCTTTCCTTGCCCACCCTGGCATTGAAGTCGCCAAGCACGATTTTGATATCGTGGCGGGGGCAGCGCTCGTACGTGCGCTCCAAGCGCTCGTAGAAGAGATCCTTTGATACCTCATCCTTCTCTTCCGTCGGAGCATGGGCGCAGATGAGCGATATGTTGAATAATCTCGCTTTGATGCGGATTATGGCTAGACGCTCGTCCACCGGGGTGAGAGACAGTACTCGGCGACGGAGTATCTCTCCCGCCACAAATCCAACACCAAATTTGCGCTCCTTTACATGGCATCTGTAGTAGACGTCGCAAGGCCCCAGACATTGCTTGCCTTGCCCCGTCCAACGCATTTCTTGGATGGCGGTGATGTCAGCTTTTTTTCTTACGAGGACATCAACCAGCCGGGCAGAGGAACCTTCCCCATTAAGGGTCAGACACCCGCTTGCAGCCGCACCTAGTGGTGAACAGACGCTGCAGACTTCAGTGAGCCCTTAAACCGAATAAGTCGGAGTGGACCCACCGAAGCTCCCTCTCTTTCTGCCGTGACCCAAGGCTCCACTCGGATTGGTTACCGCATCTCGCACATGGGTTGCTCACGTTGCCCAGAGTGCGCGAACGAGGACGCAAGAGTCGGGATTGAGTATAGCCGTGCAACTGTAACTGCATACCCAGCGCAACGACTATACCCCATTGCACTCATGTTTGTGTTACTTAAATATAAAAACAGAGATAAATAACTAACTATGGCGTTTTCTTTTCTATTAAACAATTTTGCCTCCTTATAAACATTGTAACATTTTTAGTAGGATGCTTTTTGTCCCGCAAAATGGCTATATTAGCAGAAAGTATGGCACTTATGCTTAGTCGGAGGGCAATATTCTGAGAAATGAACACGCAAATCTGTGAAAGAGCTGAGGAAAACAGGGCAAGAATGAGTACATTCCGAATTTAACAATTTAAAAATTATTTTTTTGAATTTTTTTGAGTATGCATTTTTTGTAGCTCATTAAATTTTAGTATAATAAAGTAAAAGTTTTAACCGATTGCAAAACCGGCGTTTTTTTTTGATTTTCTTTGAAGACGGGTTTGCTCATTTTCTTCCAAAAGAAAAAAGTGCAAAAAGCCGTCAGCATAAAAAATATTAAAAACACTGGTCTACAAGGGTTTTGCGAATAAGACGGGACCTGGTGTTTCCGAACGGATTTTTCGTGCTGAACACGAATCTGGGGTCCAAAACTTCCCATCACGTCACGTTTTCGAGAAAAAAGGGGTTGAAACCCCTAAAAACAGCGTTTTTGGCCATTTTTGAAAAATTGTAGAGCTGAACCCTGACGTGCTACAAACTTTGTATATGTCAGAAATTAAAGGCTAAATCGTGCCCTTTCGAATGAGCCCTATGCCGAATTAATCGCATGCACCCTTAGATCAGGGGGTGTATTTGTGTCTAGGAGTCCAGGGAAAATTGATCGCAGAAAGAATTTCATCTTAAACGACCATATAAAATGAATGATGCTAAGGTCTTAACTACATTAAGAGTCGCTGATTACGAATCTGAAGTTAGATTTTAAAAATTCAAAATGGCGGATCCAATATGGCGGACTTAAAAATTTTTATTTAGCGAATTTCAGTTTATTTTTTATATCCACCATATTCGACCCGTCATCTTAAATTTTTAAAATCTAACTGCAGATTCGTAATCAGCGACTTTTAATATAGTTAAAACCTTGGCATTATTAATTTTCTATGATCGTTTAAGATTAAATTCTTTCTGTGATCAATTTTTCCTGCACCCCTAAACACAAATACAAATTAAGGGTGCACGCGATCAATTCGGCATAGGGCTCATTCGAAAGGGCACGGTTTAGCCTTTAATTTCTGATATATGCAAAATTTGTACCACGTCAGGGTTCAGCTCTATAATTTTTCGAAAATGGCCAAAAACGCTGTTTTTAGGGGTTTCAACCCCCTTTTTCTCGAAAACGTGACGTGATGGGACATTTTTGACCCCGGATTCGTGTTCAGCACGAAAAATCCGTTCAGAAACACCAGGTCCCGTCTTATTCGCAGAAAAAAAGTTGAAATTTGTAGACCAGTGAAATTAACGCAATTTTGAGGTAGCTTAAAACTTGCACTTTATTATACTAAAATTTAATGAGCTACAAAACTGCATACTCGAAAAAAAAAAATATAAAAAAATTTTAAATTTCGTAATGTACTCATTTTACTTAACTTCGGTGTAAAAAAAATTCATAACTCAAATTATTGTAGAGTGCATCCCATAATACTATGCTTAAATATTGCGAAATATTCAGAGCTACCATTGGATTTTTTTAAATTTTTTTTTTGAGATGGCATATTTTCAAATACTAATTTTTTGTATGAAAAAATTTGTATGTGAAAAATTTTTCAAGAAAAAAAATATTTCTTTTTATAGAGAATTTTGATGTTCTTATGTGTGATTTTTTTTAAATGTTTTCCTTGCCCCGTTCTCGTGATATTTGGAAGACTATTAAATCGATTTGTTTTTGTTTTTGTGCTGTAAAGTTTATAAAAATGTATTAATCAAGCTCAAACTTCATATTTATTTATTATTTATGTTTTGTATCAACCCTAAAAATTTGAAACAAATCAAACACATGAAGTGTGAACCCTGTCCGTTTTGGTATGGAACGTCCCATATATATAAATATAAGCACGAAACTATGTATTTGTCACAAGCTTCATTTTGTAAAATTTTTGTTTGTAGAGTTTTGTTATAGAGTTTATAGTTTATCGTGTCCAAACACGTGACCCGAATAAAAAAATTTTACATATACTTCTAGCAAAGGGATTAAGCTTTAAATTAAAATAAAGATTTCTGCTTGAAATATGCACTTTTATTGTAAATTCGGAGGTGGATTTTGCCCAAAAAACACTGTGGGTGGCGTAACCGGAGTTGGACTGATGAGGTTACTTCTTCTAGTGCGGCCAAAGGCCACAACTCGGAAATAATAATAATAACAAAAATGAAGTATGTATGTTTGCACCATGATGCAATTATTCACAGGTATTATCTTCCCAGAGAGTTTTGCTCCACATCGAAATTCGTGCTCTTTTATTTTCTAAGTGTTGCGAATAAAACTCCACACTTAAATTTAAGACATTCATAACAAAAATTTGATGAAGAAAATTTTCGCTGCTTCCTCGCAAATGAAAACTGCAACGCAAGATTGAAGCAAGTTTTGCCTATTTTTCTTTAGTTTATTAAATGTTTATTATTTCTTATGAATATATAGCTCATTACTTAACAAACCATATATTACACCCAGATTTCAGACTTTGTGTAACAATTATGAAAATTCTGCCAAATTTCAGCAAAATTTGTAACTTTTTAATCAGCTAAAATGGCGCGTCCAAGTTTATATGTATTTGGGTCACTCGCTTAAAACAAAAAACATTGAAATCGACTCACTATCTGATGACTTTTCGGGTTAGAAAAAATTGGTTTTAAATTTTATATAACACAGTCCGACATGAAAATTTTCTCAGAGAAAAGACCAGCCATTTCTAATAGATTTTGGATCACTAAATTTGTGAGAAATAAAAACTTGTATATTTGAATTTTAATAAAATTAAGCGAATAGCAAATAGCAAAATCGGCTAAAAAACGGCTAAGTTTTTTTTGCAAAACGGCTAACAAATCGGCTGCCGCCTAAACCGAATTTTCTCTGGCTGTTTGCTATCGCAACCGGCTAAATCTAGCCGGAAAACGGCTAAAATGGCATCACTGGTTTCAATGACTTAATTGCATTTGAGCAAAATGTAAAAAGCGCGCGTGCGATCGTTTAATCTTTGCTGGATGAGTTAAAACTTCTTAGACACCTTAGATGAATTTAGGTCCCCATCGTTGAAATCTTGCCTTACCAAATGAAGATTGCGGACATTTCACGTCGATTGGGCTGTGAGTGCACTCCCGTTCGCAGTCTGTTCGAAATAGGGCAGTGAAATTGAAAAACTCAATTTTTTTTACCATAGTCGTTAAATGATTCTTCACATCTTCAGAAACATTTAACTTGCACAAATTTAATCCAGATTTTAAAAAATAAA
Source organism: Rhagoletis pomonella (assembly GCF_013731165.1). Taxonomy (NCBI): domain Eukaryota; kingdom Metazoa; phylum Arthropoda; class Insecta; order Diptera; family Tephritidae; genus Rhagoletis; species Rhagoletis pomonella. The sequence continues at coordinate 48,148,112 of NW_023458559.1, read as the reverse complement.
ATGCTCGGGAGGCTCTTTGCTTAATCACAGCTTAAGTGAGACGATCAACTAGTTCATGTGAAAAAGTGGTTCAGTTTTGACTGCTATAGTAAATCACTATCAGTTCCGTTCAAAATATTAATACCGCTACTTGTTGAGGCGACTGATAATACCTAGCACCTAAATGCATGCTACAACCTCGATGGGCCCGCATGAAAAGGGCAGTACAGATATGTGCACCGCTGCACGTGGGGAAATTTCCTCTATGAAATTTTGGAGGTTTTTGTATATACACTTCTCAAGTGTCATTTAACAAAACTTGCTTAAGTAATAAGTTGATGGCACTTCAAAGCATGCTTAGTCTAGTCAGACACATCCTCCGGACAATGCCTATAACGATTCAGAGGTGGTAATACGTGTTTACCATTGGCCTCAATGCCTACCTTTCAAGCTTTTGTTCCAATAAGTTTGACTTTTTTGGATATACATGCAAACATCATGATCTCCCCTCTCTCCAAATTATACATCTCAAGAAAGGAGTAAGCAGCTTCCCAGCTTTTAGGGCATTCTAGGATTACCAACAATGTTATCTTGTTATTTTTTTCTGCCACGAGTTAAGGCGTATACAAATATTTTTTAATAAGCTTAAACTTGATTCGCCTATTGGAAAGGGCCCAGATCGTCGCTTTACTAACTGAAAAGATACTATAAATGCGCCTTTCGTTGCTTTTTCAAGGATTATGCTGTACACGTTGAGGTCCACTCGGCTACTGAAACTTAAATTCTGCTGCCAATTTCCCATATACCAAACACCCGTTCTTCCATCCATCTGCTTGCTTGAATGAATGTATGTAGAGCAGGCCATCTGACGACGATTCAAAGGCCGCGTATTCTCATTGAGCCTATGTAACTATTTGAGCCGGAATGTGGCAGTTTTTACTTTGTTTCGGAACACCACTCCAAGTGAACATACGGCACAATCGAATGGATGCTTCTGCTATAAAGCTGCTCCATTAACTTAGTAAAAGTTAAGACTCACCATTGATCACAAATCTTCTGCAGGCCTACTTGGGCCGTAGGTACTCCAATTAAGTCTGTTATCAAGCTCTCTGGGCATTTGACTTCGTCAGAGTATACAAGAACTTTCCCTTCAAGTGTGAAGGAGTCAAGGTGGTAAATTGTTTAAGACCAGCTTTGTGAGGATTTATGCTGAGGCACTCCTTCGCTCACCAGTTAGCCACCACTTCTAGATCTGCGTCCATAACGTCTGCCGATTTTTCCTGCAGTTATGATTGCCAGGCCGTCTAACTAGACAACCAGAAGTAAGACTCTTGTAGTCTGATTGAGAGCTCATCTACAGCGAAGGACTAAAGCAAGGAAAAATAGTGTCTCTTGAGGGCATCTTTTCATGGTGATCCTGGAAGTATTTTTGAGCTAAAGACGAATATTTGACGCGCTCGCGAAACTGAGTGTATATTCAGCCAGCAGTAGATGGATACCTGCCTCTTTGGACCAATGGCCGCGAGGTATATGAGACGACAGTATTATCGAATCCCTCGCTGATATTCAGGAGAACGCATATACTAATTTCTTTAAACACGATAGCCTATTCGATCATGCTTGCTGTTGTAAATGAACTCTAGGAGCAAATCTGTTGATTTTCTTTGATGCAAGTAAACTGAGTAAGTTACCAAGAATCGGAAGTACATCATTGGCATTTGATGTGTGGGTTGAAAGTACACATTACGTAGATTGGGTAAGAAGGGCTTGCGTGGAATAATCCATACTTTCACTCGGAGATAGAATTGTCCATTGTGAGTGCCCTCTTTTAGTGAGTGTAAGTCATTATTTTACTGAACCAATTACTATCCAGTTCCACCTCTGCTACTTCGCCCAGACTTTTGAAAAATCGTATACCCAAGTACTTGAGTCGCTTCCTGGACTTCCGAGACCTGGACGTCGACACAGATAGTGGTCAATTGACTCTTCCTCATCCTCACAATGGCAGCCTCTGAAGAGAGTACTCGTTGGTATTCGCCACCATTGGAGCATTGGTGCTATAGCACAGTGTCCTGTAATGACGCCGGTACGGACTCTTACAGCAGATCGATTGAGTTTCAGTATGTCCCTTGTCTTTTTCCTACTCAGGCGCGGCCATAATAGTCTTGTGGTCTCACAGTCTTCCCGTTTGTTCCACAAGTCATTCGTCACGGCCACGGTGCACTCATTAGTTTTCCTAACGTGATAACTAAACGGTGGTAGTACAAAGCTATCCGCTTCTTCTATTGACATCTCTGAGCCGCATCTAGCCATCTCATCAGTCGACTCATTCCCTTCCATATTGCTATGTCCGGGAACCCAGCATAGAATGACGTTGATACGGCTCAGTGACGCCAGAGTCGTGCGACATCTCCATACAATTCCCGATTTCACTATTCTAGATCCTATTGCCTTCAGAGCTGCCTGACTGTCGACAAAAATAGTGGCTTTGTCTTCTGGAGCTCTACTACTAAGTAGAAGACTAGCCGCCTTCTCTAAAGTACACATTACCCAGAGGTAGATTACAATCATTTGAACCCACACAGCAGCAACATCAGAACAAATTCAGAAAATACAAAAACAATTAACAATTCGATTTATGTACATATGTATGCTAGTTGACGTTTCACATGTCATTGCAATTGTCATGATGAGTTTTGATGGTGTGGGTTTAGTTGTTAGTTGATTGTTTGTGATCATTTATCACTGCTTGTTGCTGTCGCAGAACAATAGGGGTCTTCCATTTAACTCGTAAAAGCCTCGCAAACCTCGCAAAGCTCGTAAATGTACAAACCTCGTAAAAGAACTGTCAAAATTTGTATGAAGCTCTATTTATGAGCCCCTTGTAAATTTACGAGGCAAATTTGATGCGCAAACGACCTCGTAAACTTCAGTGTTGCCAAGGGACTGAAATTTTTATACTAAAATGTATGATAAAATAATGAAAAAAAATTAAAAAAAAATCAAACGCGAATAAAATGCATGAATTTCATCCACTAACTGACTTAGGTTTTCTGCTAATTTTCGGCATTTTTAATTGTATTTTAGCCCAGAGTGATAGAGACAAGATGGCGGGATGTTGTGCAAAATGCTACGTAACAAAAATTGCTTCACAAAATCCTGGTTGATCTGCCAAACAGTCACTTTACGCACCTATTTATACGTTTTCGCAAATGGGGCGTTCCAATAAAAGCCTCTTAAACTTACGAGTTGTACACGGTTTAAGACTTTACGAGTTTAAGGGAATCCCCCAAATGTTTGAGGAACGAATCTATATATATACATATCTGACATATATATCAACACACACCAACGCAAAAAAATTACCGCTAACAAAATTTGAATAAACTCGTAACAATATTACAAAAAACAACAGCAAAAAGCAAAAATAATACCAATGACAACAACACGACAAGCAAAGCAGAACAAAGTCAAAGTGCCGCCACTAATGTCTTACGAAGTACACATAAAAACCACTTGCAACGACAACAAAAAACATCGACACTAGGGATTCAAGTTGGCTTGAGTAAATAAATATGAAAAGCTTGTGTGTACATATGAGATGCGCTTTTCAGAACAACCGCCTAGCTTTGGTTCACTTGACTGCCATTCAGCGCCAACTTTATTAGCCGCGCCTGCGCCAAAGCGGCATTCTAAGATCTTATGAAGTTGCATCAAGCCGTTGCGAATCGATTTGTCCACTCGGTCACACACAAGTCCGAAATGTTACGAGTCCGTATCTATACATACTTACATACGCATGCGCTTGATTGTCTATCCCCAACAACAACGGCAGTGACAAAGCGATGATTCAGTGTTGTGCGCAGCCACAAAGGCGGCACAAATCAACTCATACAAGCTACGAGGGGAAGAATTGCAGTGAAAAAGCAACGGGTGTGGGCCGGCCGTCTGTGAACATCAAAATACATACATATCAAATGACAATGCAATATTTTTATGGAGACAATAAAAAGCAAAACCAAATTTGATTAGGTGTGTGAAAAGCTTTGACGATACTGCTGGAAGCCAGGTTAAGGAAAGGAGATCGCATGAATTTTTTGGGAAGTCAGCGTTTTCAAAACTTTGAAACATTGGGTTTGCTTCAAAAATGTGTCGGGGAGAGAACGACTTTCATACGCACATACATATTTTGAAATTTTCACACGCCAAATTACTTCTGGACTGTTTTATCCAGTTTTGTCGTTCTTGGCTAAGATATCGAAACTAAGTTCGTCAAGTTTAAAGCCACGTCTAGAATTTGCCCTCTTAAGATTATTGTAAGCAACTTTTTCAAGATTTTGCGAACGTAAACTAAATAGCTGTTCTATGTTGGATTTAGAAGGTGTATTTTCTAATCAATCAGTTCGTTGGTGACCATGTATGCGACATTGAAGCGGCCGATCCCACAGTAGTTGGCGCATATAAAGGGGTCGCATTTCTTGTGGTTTAAACCGAGCAGTCTTAAACTCTAGGTGACAGATATGCTTTCATCTGACTGTTTTCTGCATTCACCTTATCAGCTCCTACCTGTAGTTATGGCGGGTTATCAGCTCCAGCTTGGCTGTTTTTCAGCCATCGTGGGAAACCGTTGTCGACGTCCTTGGTTGGGGGTTCAAGTTCAACTGTTCCACTGGTATCTGTGCTATTACTGCCTCCCCACAGTTTTAGAACGACCTGGACTTCGGTCCCTAGTGCGCCCGGTCTTTTCTTACGCAAAATTTACATTGGTCTTGAAACCTTCTGTAACGCGCCTAACTTTCCGGTAGAATTTTCGCACTAAAGTATTTCGACTCATCTAATATCCACGGAAGATTCATCTCGTCACCCTCTTAATCCTACATAGCTTGCCTTGCGATCGAGTCACGTTGCGATCGTAGGCTGCTTTTTCTTTATCTACAGCAACGTGAGATTTTTCTTCGTATTAATTGAATCGGTGAGTTCTACAAATCCAAATTCACTCTTTTGCTAAGACCAAAAACTGTACGCATCACGGGCATGTAGAGTTTTTCACCGCACCAAGTACTTAGCTGTTAGCGTGGCATAGCTGACGGCACCCTTGAAATGAGAAGAAAAGCCGTACATATTCGTGACAACAACAAATAAACTCATTTTGGACTTGTACGGCTGTCCAACTCGAACTCGCCTAAATTCGACTACGTCTTCGGCGGCAGTACGTAATAAGGGAATTGTGGTCCACTGCTCGCATATGTCGGTTTGTTGAAGAATGCTCTCTGAAAGCATCGAGTTCCGAATACATTGGCCGTCTGTTGTGAATGCAGCTTTTCGACGTTGAGCTTTCCTTGTATTGTTGCACGCAAGTACTGCAAGTGCCATCGTTCTATCAAAACATGCTCGATTTGGTTTCTAGTCTTTCTAACTGGAGACAGCTATGTTGTGGGATGAATTATTTTATACTAACTAAATCCTTATGCTGAAGACTACAAAGTTTCGCGCCGCGGAAAAGTTAACAAGCCTAAGTCCCTAATGGGATACGTAAAGGCTTTGTTTCCCTCTGTGGGAGCGAATATTTCATCTTTGTCTACCCTGGCATTAAAATCGCCAAGCATGGTTTTGATATCGCGACGGTGGCAGCGGTTGTAGGTGCACTCCAAGCGCTAACGAAAGAGATCCTTCTCATCTGCCGGGGCGTGGGTGTAAATGGCAGAGATGTAGAGGAATATTGTTTGATCTGAATTGTGGTCAGAAGCTCGTTCACTGGGTGGATTCGACGAAGTGCTTAGTGCCTTTTGTTAACCGTTTACATGTATTTTTAATAAAAAGAAGTCACTAAAGCCAACAAACTGCTGTTGAAAGTCGTTAATCCGCAACGTTGGCTATATATATTAAACATTTAGTGTTTTTAATATTTCCTCCGTTGCGTATTCACGCTAGAGTTCACACAGCAGTTGAGCCTTGACAAGCATCAAATATGACCGATAGAGGCGAAAGGGCAAGGCAGCAAAACCCCAGTCATGTGTGCCTATGCGTTATTGCGCCTGTCAGTCTGTCAGCCGGGCAGTCAGTTTGTGTTGCGCTGATGTCAGTGTGCAACGCGGCAAAAGATCAAAGGTGCCGGTGAGGCGGCGTCATAGGCACAAGCTGCAAAAGGCTGGAGGGCGACTCGGACTGACATGCAAGCCAATGGGTTGGGTTGGATTTCAGCGCGCCGGCTGGCAATCTGGCTGATCAAAGGCATTCGTCAACAACTGCAACATGCGCGCATGCGCCATATTTATTGTGCCGAAAGCTATGCATGCAGACACGAACTCAAGCGCATTGCAACATACACACGTGCAGTACGTATGCAGTAGATGGGCGTGTGCAATCGCGCAGATGGCCAGATAGCCACTCAGCTGCGGAAACTGTACGAAGATTGACCGCGCGCGGCTTTATTCGCTTGAAGTTGCTTGCCAACGGCGACAGCTGGTGTTTGAAGCATTGTAACGTGATGTGTTTGAGACTGTTTGTCGGCACATTGGTGATTCTATCACGTTGGCCAATGGTGCGATAAATTGAGAGCTTGGTGGTAAATCGGGGGACAGAGAGGGAATTTGTAGCGCATAAAGGTTGTCACTCGGTCGCTCTGTTGTTTTGATTGCCGACCGCTGCAATTTTTGTGGCAGCTATCACAAGCGGTTTCTTTTTTCTGGACGAATGAGATGACCGTGAAAACGTTCAGGGTGTTTGGGTGGTCCAGAAGAGCTAAAGAAGTTTTAATAAAAAAGGTGAGATTATAATTGTTGTATTCGTTGAGTGGATGCAGTGGAGTGAGTGCAGTGAGTGAAGCATCCTGATGATTTTTAATTAAACGCTTGCAATTTAATGTTTTCCTCTTATTGTCACGAATGCATCACTTTTTGTAATTTTTTACATACAACTTGAACACAAAAGCACGAAAAACGAGCTGATTATTTTAAACCATTTTGCATAGAAAACTTAAAACTTATCGCAGCCCTTGTCCTTTGACAGAGTTTAACTTGTGTATTTCGGCTTCGTTTTTGGCTGGTTCGTCTTCGGCGCAGTTTTCCTCAATATCTCTATAATCTGCGGTTCAAACAACGTAAAATTATAACGTTCAGAGTCGTTAAGGATTTGGTAGCTACCTGTCCTTAATATACCACTACGAAGAGGTGGCGTTTTTGAACGATTTTCGTAGTACCTGTCAGTTCAGTTTAGTAGACGCTGCAGTGACCAAATAGGCATAGGTTAAGACTTAGTAAGGTCTCACTGGCTTCCCTTCGTTCTCTACGTGCTCTTGTAAATGAAATGTAAAGTCTGGAGTGCTTGAAAGAAGCATAAGATTTTCAGTGACTTCTTACTATGGTCGCCTGCGCTATATAAAACTACGTTGCATTATGAAATGACTAGTCTCCAATTTCGGCGGAGCCTTACTTTTAGTACAGACCATTGATAATACTGTACTGTTTAGAGCAGGAAGCGGTCACAAGTTAACGCGCGATCAAGGACAATATTATGCAACAACCCTCCCTTTGTTTACAGGTCTTCTTTGGTCAAAATATCGTTAAAGAAGCACCCGAAATCCCTTGATAAAATGCTGCTTAGGTCATGTGTTCGAAGTCTGGGCCTAGTAAAGGCTTTACAGTGCACATAATGTGCTCTGCTGTTTCGTGTTCCTCGCAACTTAAATTGCACTGGAGTAGAGCAATCAACTAATAGGTTGGACAACTATTCTTCCAAGTAAGGTGAAGAGGTCTTTTTGATATCTTCGGGATGAACACTATCTGCTACTTTCCGAATTTTTTCAGTAGTATTGCGCTACTTTCTTCATCCATATATAATATCATTGTCTAATGGAGTCCCATGCCATACCGCCATTTCAGTTCCCAAGACCCCATTCGTGTGCTTTCAGGGCGAGTAAAGCTTGTCCAAGGGGATACGACTTTCACGGCTTCCAGTGAGGGAAGTAAAACCAATTTCTGATAATCGCTGTGGTGTGGTCCTCTCACTTACGGCATAACGGCTTAGACATATTCAGATCGATGGCATGACACTCAGCCTTATAGATAGAGTAGGGTTATGCCATATTAGTGAAAGAGAGTATTAAAAGTTGTATACCATGGGCCCCTGCGCCGAAAGCTTGATAAGTCTTTATATCATCAGTGTACTAAATGGGACTATCCTTCTGGAGTTGTAGTCATTCATTATGCCAGTTGGTTCTAGGGAATAGGATCTCAAACGTATGTGTGAAGTTAGACTTCGGAAGCCAAAGGACTTGCTAACGCATAGTACTTCCGCTTGTTCTGTAGCCCTGAGGGTGGATGAGGGTATTAGCTTCTTATCCTCCGCATTGTCTCTTGAGATTTGCTGCAAACAGCAGAGAATCCTTCTGGATTACTTAACCTGTCACCTGTCTAGAGCCGAGATCGGTTTTGTTCTTCTTTCGACAGGCATCCCAAATCAGGCTAGTCGTGGAGGGATCTGCAGTTTTACGCCACCTCCGAACTGCAAATGGTTTTTATGAGAAGCTTTATCAAGGCAGAAATACACGCGAAGGTTTGTCATTGCGTACCGTGGGGCGACCGCTGTTAGAAAAACTGCTATAATTTAGCTGTTGTTCGGAGCAGGATCGAGCCCAGGTCTTACGGAGTGGTGGTACGCACCTCTAACCACTTGGACACAGCGGTCGCCCAAAAGATTTTACCACATAAATATTCTATGACTTGACTCCAGACCTGTGAATGCCGTTCTGGGCACAGAACCACCCGACGTGGACGAGATAGAGCTTCGTCCGCCTCGGGAGACTCGGACTACAATAGCTTAACTTCGCCCTGGCTACTGCAGCAGGTTAAACTCGTACCTGAGCGGACTAGATACAGATGTGCCCAATAAGTGCCCAACATGCGAAGAGACACCCTACCACTCAAGACATCTTTTCGCATGCGCACTAAACCCCACTCAACTAACGCCTCTATCCCTATGGACGGTCCCCAAAGAAGTTGTACGCTTCTTGGGTCTCCCGCTAGTTAAGCTCGATGACAACGATTGAGGGACTAGCCGATCTGGGTGGGGTTGTTGTAGCCGCTACAACAACAACAACAACAAAAGACGCGTTGCCAACTTAAAAATACTCCTTTTGCCAAAAACCTGTATTACATATGCGATCTTTTGCGATTTACTCCGACCGGAAATCCTCACCCCACTTGTCTGTCTCTAAGCATTACTTCCTAGAGAGAATTCCTCTTATTCGTAAGAGATTAAGAGGAATTTTGCTCAGGGACCGTAAATAGCAGTTATTTTTTTCCAACAGTTAAGCTTGGCCAAATATTTTTTAAAGTTCGAAATAAAAGTCTTGCCGGATAGTAAAAAAACCGCTTATCAAAATTAAACAAATTTGGTACCAAATGAAAGAGGACTTAAAAAGCTTCTAAACAGAAATAACGTTCGAAGGCTACCGCTTCTATTTATATTTTTTTTTATAATTTAATACAAAGGATGTGCATATACCTGACCCAAGGTTTGTTCTATGGTAATTAAAAAACATTTTTTACTTAAATATTTTTGAATAGCTTTCAATGGCTTTCTGCTGGCTTTCCTCGTTTAAATGTTTCAGTTTTAAAGTTATTTTAGTCCTCTATCAGTTGATACCAAACTTGTTTAATTTGGATAAATTGTTTGTTTATTATTAGGAAAGGACTTTTATTTTCGACTTAAAAATATCTGGCCAAATTTAGCTGTTGAAAAAAAGTAACTGTTATTTACGGTCCCTGCTTTTTCTTTTAAAGATCCGCACTTTCTACATCCTAAAGGATATTTCGTCAGATTTTTAGCTCTGGGAAGCAGCGGTAGGTCGAAAGTCCCCTTTTCGAGTTACCTCCTCGAATTGTCCAAGTGAAAGCTTTTTAGGTAGTTCCCTCGATATCTTTCTATCTTACTAGAAAATTGTACCGGTAAATGCAACCATAACAAGTAAGAAAGTCTAAGTTCGGGCGGAGCCGAACATTAAATACCCGGCGCACGTATTAAATAAATGTTTTTCACCTTACCGAAAGCAATTGCTACATGGTAAGCCGGGGCGTATCAATTTTAAGTAATTAGAGTCCTTAGATTTCGAAATTTTGAAGTATTAAGCAGTTCTGAAATTTGCCGTTATATGAAAAGCGGCCTCAATTTTAGACCGATTTCAATAATTTTCAACGTTTTGCTTTTATATGGCAAGCACAATAACCATACCGAGTTTGGTATCAATTGGTAGAAAGGTTACCGAGATACATATGGTATGCTGTGCGAAGGCCAACAACTGTGCCAAGTTTGGAAGAAATGGCTGCAGCGGTTACCAAGATATACACATGTAACCATAAGTGGGAGTGGTTACGCCCCTTTTCCGAAAATTTATAAAATTCTTATTTTTCGTCTAAAACTTATTGTAAATATATGCACGAGTGCGCTCGGGTATAAAAAGTGGGTGTGACGTTTCTTTAAAAAACCAAAAAACAATTCTTTAGTAACGGTAAAACGACTAACGGAGCACCCTCGGTCCTCATTGAAATTTCTCTTTCGCCTGAGAAAAATGTAGTCGTCGAAGCCTATTCCAAGAATAGATACACGATGAGACCTTCTCATTGATAACTTGTTTCCTCCTAATTCTCTCTTGGATGGGAAGAATATTTAGATATACGAAATGGGCTCACTGTCTCACTTCCTTCATACAAGCTTTCCGCATTACCTTTTGGATAAAAACACATTTTACTTAAATGAAATTTATCGTTTGCACTCAATGCGCTGAGCACTTTGTATTAGATAAGTTCACCAGGTCTGCGAGATACTATGTACCTAAATCTGGTCATGAGCAATTACCCATGAGCCACCCACAAGATGGAACGCTAAACTGAGTAGCAATCGAAAACATAACCTCAAAAATGTTAACATATGTTGTACGAGCTGTGCTCCATTGCAAATTGGGTGCTCACGCTTCGCTAACGACAACAACAGCAACAGCAGCAGCAGCAGCAGCAACAACGGCTACAACAATACAACGGTAGAGGCCGTAAGTTAGTAGCAGCGAGCAAATTTGCAATAAATCAAAGTTTCAAGGTGCAACAAGGCATGGAAAGCAGCACCGCCTGCCAGGCGCAATGCCACTGCACCTTAGCGCCTTTTACCCCTCCTTTTCTTGGCGACTGTGCCCAGCCCTACAACGCCGCGCGGCAGCAAAAAGGGAAAAATTGAAATGTTGAAAGCTGGGCGCATGGCAAACACAGCGCAAAGATGAAAGATAAAAGCGATGTAGTGCAATGCAAAAAAGACGGCCAGCCGGCTGCTTGCGGGTGAATGGTGAGGGGCAGCTGGCGGGCAGGCAGCCGCGCCGAACAGAAAGTGTGCGGCTACTGAGTTAGTGACGAGGTATTAAGTTGGATGGCTGCTGCCTGCTGCCTGCTGGCTGCTGGCTGATGACGGCAACGGTGTGTTGCTGATAATGGTGTGCTGTTGGTGATGTTGATGGTGACTCCTACGCGCCTTTGTACCACGCGACACCAAAAAAAAAAAAAATGGTTTGAGTGAACTGAGAATCAAAGAAAAAAGTTAAGTAAAAATGATGACAGTAAACAAAGTGGAGCGTGGCAGCTGGTTTGAAGTAGGCGCGGCGCTACTATGTTTCCTCTGCTGGTGCTGCTGCGCTACTGCGCTTAGGATGCTTTTGTTGTGAACTACAAATCGCGGCATGTTTTCGCTATATGTTTGTTTGGGTGTGCGTAATGAAGACATTACTGTGCTGCAACACGTGGAGGTTATTTATCATAAAATACCCGTTGGTTGATTTTGCCGGTGTGCAACATGGAGAGCAGTGCAATTATTAAAAAAAAATCTGTAAATTGAGGTGAAGCCGTGCATTTGAATGTCTTGCTTACAAATGCTGGTCAAAGATAAGGTTAGCTAGGAAGATGAATGGTGTTACGCAGCGCAAAGATATGAGTGCAACTTGGCTTTCGTAAGACAGCAAACTGACTATGCTAGTTGCCGGCAGGTAGGATAGCCTACCGGAACACAATCGATTTGTCTGTCAAACAGCAGGCAGTTTTTAATTCATAAGAAGCTTTCTGCAACGCGATAACACGTATTTTCAAACATAAAGAAAAAAGAGAGATAGAGAGCAGTGAGTACGAGGGGCTTGAGATGCTGGAGTGCAGGAGCACACTTGAAATATGGAAGAACTTCAAAACATTCTTAAAAGGCTGTAATAACAAGATTTTTGAGAAATAAGAGCACACCTCTGTACCAAGGTGCCAAGCGCTCTTCCACTCTGACCACGATGAGTTGGGAACGCCAATAGGGGGGCCGCGAAGCAACAAGGTCCCAAGACCCAAAGGATTTCAGACCAATTAGAAAGACATTTTGCAGACTGACCAGCATATAAGGCGGTTCGTGCTGTTAGCAAACATACAGCAGCGCGCTTTAAATCAAAGGCGGCTGGCTCCAAATCGACCATGTGTGACGCATGTGACAACTCACTTGATTAAATCCGAAATTACGAGTGTTATCCGTAGCGTACCGAAGTATTTCAAGCCAATACTGGTCTTTCGGAACCTTTTTGAACAACGATTAACGCAGCCAATTTCGCGAACGCCTCAAACGCAACCTGTTAGAGAGTATAAATCTTGAGGAAGCTGGATTATTAGTTTAGGAGGTGTAGTAACTCCGGGATGGGAGCGATCAGTTCATAGAAGAGCCCGATCACTTAAATATATCAACGTTGCCCCATAAAGCTCGGAAGAAGACTCTGTTCCCAGAAAAGAACAGAAAGCAGAGAGTGAAATTGCGGTGTCAACGAAACTCTTAAGAAACTGGAAAGAAGAGTAAAGTTTCTGGAAATTGTGTAGTGTTTCAATTATATTTTCTGACAGTATGAAATACTTTGTCGTCATCTTCGAAATGGTGGTTTTATTCTATCAAGCTCTCTCCATCAAAACTAAGTTTAGGCTTCGTTTTTTTTTTGCAGCCTGGTTGAAGTGGTTGTCGCTGCTATCAATAGTACGCACAAATTTGAATTCCTTTCCCTTTCTTCTTCTTTGGAACTACAACTGTTTGTCGTTTCTACCGAGACCAAAAAACTTCGCCTATTGCCTCTCTCCAATGTTCAGGCAATGTGGCAGGTTGTTCTGTGTTCGGCGCTTCCATTGTAATTCTGTTTATAGTGCTAAAATGGAAATAAACGCTATATGTAGATCGCTAACTTATCTATCGATCGCTTCTGAATATTTTCAAATTAGGCTTCTACGAAATTCGAAAGTCCTTATGAGCCAACAGGTTACCCTCAATCCACCAGAGGTGCTGACCGAGCATTGTTCAATATAATTCCATGCAGAAAAACTTTATTTTATTGCTACAATTGTTTGGAGGTTGACAAGAGGAAATCACCTCTTTCCAAGTGTGTCTTTTACGACGCAAACGTCACAACCCAAAAAAACTTACATAAATCTGCTCATAGCTTCGCAACGAATTGCCTCTGCTGAAATGCATTTCCACACCATCCTCAACACTAGCTCCGCTATTCCGCCAATGTTGATTCCGCTGACATAGCTGACCTCGACGGTGCCAATGACGATTGCGCACTTATTGCAGCCATCCAAAAAAATATTACGAAATCATATTCGGCAAAACGCCAGCAGCAAACAAATCAAAAGCAACCAGCGACGAATGCAACAGCAATCTCCAACAAAAATATTACATATTTCAATGGGCAACAATTTTCAATAGTTTTATGACGGTCTTGCGCCATGCGCCGCCGCCAATCACCGCGTGCGGTACCACCTCTCGGCGGCGACTCAAAAAGTTCCACTCGACCAACAAAACAGCGGTCAGCAACGGTTGTCTTACAAGTATCTCTAGTTAAAACTGCTGCTGGCAATTGCGATGTTTTTTTTTAACTTAATTTTATGTTTTTATTTTCGAGCTTGATCGGCATTTGCGGTTAATTAAAAGGCTCACCAAGCCGCTCACTCGTTCGTTTGCTATGATGAGCAATTGTGCTGCAGCAACAACAACTGCAGGAGCTGTGGATGATGAAGATAATGTCGGCGATGTGTTGATAAGTATGTATGTATGTATTGTACTTGGAACCAGCGTTGCCACAGACAAATTTTTTTTCCTGCCAAAATTTACTACCATAACCAACCAAAACCTACCAAAAATTTTTTTGAGTTTTAATATTTGTTTTCAACGTCAAATTTTTAAAAAACATAGTTAACGTAAACTAGTAAAACTAAAACACAACTAGATTAATAAAAACAAATTGAATGCGTATAACGATTCATTTTACTGTACGGACTTATCCATACGTACATATGTCTCTTTACACATACATACATATCGTCACTAGATACGAATAAAGACGCGAGAAAGTTGATAGCGACAAAAGAGGCGTAGAAAAAAGTTCTGCGAAGAAAGACACTTAACATAGGTGACGGCAAATAAAGCCGCGTTAACCTCTTTGACAGCGAAGAAAGACCCATAAACTTATGTCCGCGGTCAACTCTATTTTCGAGTGCAACAGTATTCCCCAGAACTCCCCAAAGAGTTTTTCCGAGCTCTTTATTCGTGTCTAGTGACGATATTATTATTATTACGTCGAAGATGCCCGCGCTGCGACCTAAGAAGATATATTGTGCTAAATCAAAATTGTAATCACTCCAACCTTAGGCTATTTAAAAAGCTCAGAACTTTGGATGAGGCCATGTTCCAAGTTTTAGATGGAGAAGGCAATCGTTCTCCAAGGTGTATCAATCTATGATTCATGCTTCGTGGACATTCACATAGAATATACTCTGGCGTATCTTTCACCAGCCGACAAACCCTACAGTCCGCCTCTACAGAAAGACCCATTTAATTAAAACCGTACGTTAACTTGCAGTGTGCTGTCAGGTTGCCAGTAAGAGTTGTAAGTTCAAGGTGTCTTTCGGAGTTCCTGCTGGAAAGAGTTATGCATATATTTGATTGTCTTATTCCCTTTGACTTCCGATAGTAGGCAGCAATTTGAGATTATTCCCAGCTAGCTCCTAAGTAGGTCTGCAGTGTATCCTTTAGATGTACCACAGAAAGGCTAGGGACCATGCAAACGCATTTGGGCTTCACGCTTTGCGAGACAGTCAGCCCTTTCGTTGCCTTCATGCGTGACGCTATTGTGGGCTCGCAGGTGGTTCAAGAGTTTACAAGCCTTGATGCCGTTTTAAAAGACTCTAAGGCCTTTAACGCTGCCTGAATGTCCGACATAATATTTATTCTGGCCTCATTTGCCTTCTACGACATTCGCGAACACAGACTTCGATTGGGAAGACTTCCGCCTGAAATATGGTTGAGTACGAGCCCATTGGCAGACTTTTCTGGAATCTTGGTTCAAGTATGCCATAAATTATAACGCTATATAAAGGTGAAAGGTGCCAAGTCCATTTTTTTTTAAGTTTAGTTATTGATGCAGAATGACAGGTAATACGAAAATGGACTTGGCACCTTTTCACCCTTAGGTCACGATATATGGATGTCCGTATTGCATATTGGCAATAATAAGTTATACGTTTGTACTTAGGAATCAGGTATATGTACATGTTTGTGGCCGCCATTATACGAACGCACCGGTGAAATATTTGTGTAAAAAGGTTACTAAAATATTTGGAGATACGTACATATTTTCTATTTTTCGCAAATAACTATTACTCATTGTCCCGAAACCTACCAAAATCCAATCAAGCCTACCAAACTACCAAATGGAAAAAAACCTACCAGTTTTGGTAGGAAAAGCTCATGTTTGGCAACACTGCTGTCGGTTGGGTCTGTTGGGTAATGAACAGATAGACGAACGGACAAAGAGACAACAGGGAGACTGTTTGGCTAGTGGTGATGGTGGTGATATTTTTGACGATATGTTGTAGCTGTTCGGCGGCATGAAATTAATATTTCTGATCTGTTATTCTCTTCGCTCAGGTTCGTAACAAATTGCTATTCGATTTGGTTGCGCTCGCCATTAAAAGCATACTGTAGATGTATGTATGTTTTTTTCCTTTAAAAGAAACAAAAGAAGCGGCATGGTTATTGTAATGGAAAATTTTGGTTGAAATTATCCCATTTTTGGAAGTGAAAATTTTTTTTTTTTATTTTACAGATTACTATTAAATTTATAGTATCCGTTTACTTTACTTCTTCAACACAAAATTTACCCAAAAACCCTCATTCTGGTTGTACACAGTCTTTAGCAGGTGCGAGACGCTCCACTACTTTTCCAGTCCCTGGAGAGTTACTTACAACTATAACGCGAAGCATTGTTAACCAGCTTAAGTTCGACAGTGAGAAGCTACTATATGTTCAACCTTCGATGAAGACAGCAGTTTAGCTGGTTATAACCTGCCTGCCCATGGTAATCAAAGTTGAGATATTTTGAGAAAGAGTGAGTACTGTTGACGCTTGAAAACCCGGCATGATCGTTGGCTGTTTCGTATCCCGTAATAATAGCTGTTCACATGGCGATATCTTTTCTTGACGGCCTTAACCCCGCTACAGGACATGCTTTCTACTGCTATTGGCGAAAAGCCAGATGAGTGGGCTGTAAGTATTTTGATTCAGACGATGAGTAGACTTCTAACTGCCATTAGCCATGTTCAGGTAGTGTGTTGGGCATACTGCTTAAAAAAAACTCAAAGACAGAAAAGTCTTCCCATCTCAGTTTCGAAGACTCTCGAAAGACTGATTGCGCTGGTAGCAAACGTTGTATAACACTCTGAACAAGGGGTAGCTGGCACAAAACCGAGCACACGTGGTGAAGAGTTCTAGTCAGTCGCAGCGCCTTCTAACTGCCTTCTACAAAACTCACAGCTTCTTCAGATTTGGAAATATCCACAGCTGACATGAGCCAGCTTATCCGGCATTTCCTTACAAGCTTATTGCGGTTCACTGCCACTCAGATCAGGGTACTTTTGTGCAGACGAGATAAGTCCATTGCATACATCCTGTAATCTTTTACCAAATTATATGCATAAGGTAAAGGACCTCGAATGATACCTGACTTTCCGAAAAAATATATCGTGATTCATCTTAAAGTGATTTGAGCTTCAATTAGATCCTGCCGATAAGCCGATAATTCTGCTTAAAAGACGCATACGTTATTCGATAAACGCAATGAACATTTGATATAAAGGTACTCTGAATAGGCCACAACCGTGAATAGACTCCCCAGCTTAATCGGAAATTGTTTAGGAATAAAGCTATATTGACCTCCTTATGGAGCTCTGCAATCTTTTGTTGATTTGGGCCGAGATAAAGAAACCCGACGATTCCCGTTTACTTTGCTAAGTAGCGCCAGTTGGAAAGCTTATGTCCCTATTGGAGCACACTGTTATCCAACTTATTTTGGCACCAGGACACATAGGGGTTGAGGATAACGAGGAAGCAGACCGTCTAGCTAGAACGATGAATCTTATAGGGCTTGCGCCCTTCTTTGAGATCGGACCTAGCACAAACAAGGAAGAACGCGGGAAGAAGAGAAAAAGACTGGCGTAACACCATGGATCTACATTAGACTCAATCCCTACTGGAAGGCTACAACCTTACAAGGTACAGAACAATCATAACCTTCCCCAAAGAGAGGTTAAAGATATTAGCAGGTATTTTGATGGGTCACTGTATACTAAGAAGTCACTGCATAAGCTAGGGGTCTGGACGAACGAGAGCACAATAGACCTATTGGTCGCAGTGCATACATCTATTTCGTATCTATCTAAGGTATGCACTGCATTGAGCCTTCTACTCTTAAAAACACTTATTCTAGGCCTAAGCCCTTTAGAAATTTCAGGACCGCTTTCGAGTAGCACATCAAGTATAAACTTTTCTTACGTATTCCGCAAACTACATCATACGCAATGGTGTAACGCTAGTTGGATCACAAAATTGGCGACAATTCTGAGATCCGCTTAGTTTACAGTGTCCTTTAGGTATTTCGGTTAGGTAATCTCTTCATGTTGTACCCTTCCAGTAAACTCTTAGCTTGGCACAGTCTCACTGGGGAACACCAGTTCAGATCTCTCAAAGCGGTTCTCCTCTTCCTTAATGCGTTAGCTCTTCTTTAATGCCATTGGAACCTACGTTCAGGAAGGGTTCGTAGCAATTGATAGGAGAGACTTGTAGCTACCGCTTAGGACTAGAATTCTCTAATATACTTCTTGTGTGTATATTGCGCCGCGCAAACCTAGATGATTGGCATAAACTTCCGCCTGAAAAAAGCTCGGACATAGGTATGAGCTTCTGGTTATGATTTCAAATATGCCCGCCGGATTCGAGCCGACTGGAAATAGTGCTAGCGGAAGCAAGGAGAATAGCTTCCTCTGTGTGCCTTGGTTTCATTGGCCACCCAAAGGCGTCGAGTCCAAATTTTTTTCCTGAGGATCAGCGTCAGCAAGTACGATACGTCCAAAGCAACACAGGTTTGGTTCGGTTCGAAGGCCACGGTCGTTATGAATGTTGTGATCCTCGATCCAACGTGATACCGGCTTAGTTAAATGTATGTATTTTGTGATAACTCCTCACCTCTTAGGAATAGAGATAAATACTTTGGGATGTTTAGAAAAGATCTTGCCCTCCCGAGGATACTGATGCTTAGCTCATCAACTCAGTGTTTACTAAAATTATATAAAAAACACAAATTATTGCTTCAATAAGTTGTTTCAACTTTAATTTCCGATCTCTTTATGGGCGAGTGAGCTTGTAACGCGTTAATGCGTGACACGCATGCATGTGCGACACATAATACTTTATGTATATTAGGGTCGTAAAAAAAAAATTAAAGTAGAAATTTTAACGCCTCACCACCTAGGATTGTTCTATACCGAAAAATATTATACCCCTGCTTTTTATTTTGAAATCGGAAAATATTCAGAGGTCGCTCAAAGCGTACAAATTTTTCCATGTATTTGATATAGGAAAAAACTATTTTTAGAAGAAATAGTATAGATTTCTTGAAAATCCATATTTTTCGATCAGAAAACTCTGTTTCTCTTTAGGAGACTTCCAATAATAACACCCAATTGTTTATTTTACCATTTTTAATACTGATGATTTCTATGGTTCCCGCCATTGCATAGAACAATTCTAGGGGGTGAGAGCATAAAAACTCCGACTTACGTTTGCATTCATTTTTGGACCACCATAATGCACATGCCTGATTGACCGTCTGGCTGCTGTTTATTTGTTTGTTTGAAGCAATTTAATTTGAATTGATTTGATTTTGAAATGATGCCAAGCAGCAGTGTTGCAAATTACATATTTGCAACAACAACAACAACAACAAACCAAAGTGGTTTCATTTGATGCATGCAACAGCCACTAATCACATGAAAGTTAGGAGATGATACCAAAATGATATGCGACATCCACTAGTTGACAGGTGATTGCATTTTCGGGAATGATATTATTTGAAGCGCATGAGTGGCTGTGTGTATGTAAATGACGCACTTTAAAGTATATATATAGTATTAGGGTAGTACGTGGATGAGCTTATATTAGGGAAGAAGGCCTTAATTCTCATTAGGGTGTTCGATTATTCGCCTCTTTGCCCAAAACCAGTTTTCGAGTTATTCGAAAAACTGCAATTAAAAAAAAAAAAACGGTTCCCGATTTTGAAAGTCAGAAAAAACCGGATAAACCGCTATTATTTTATGAAGTTTTAGTACAGTGAATATGCTCAAGGCATGACCAAAAATTGCAATAGAACTATTAACAGCAAATATAGCTTTTACTTAGAAAAGAGCAAATCAAACTAATTTCAAAGTTTTTTTGGATCAAAATTAAAACAAATACAAATCTGTAAAAAAATTACTTTCGGTCTTATTTTATTTTAACTCTATTGCATTTTTTCTGTTTTTATTGAATAGTGCTCTTGCTGCCGTAGCTTAGTGCTTAGTGTACCTACTGCCACTCAGGAGGTCCATGGTTCCATTTCTGGCTCCAGCAACATAAAAAATAGTTTTTTTTTAAATATCACTCGCCCCTCGGCAGACAGTGGCAAACCTTCGAGTGTACTTCTGCCATAAAAAAGCTTCTGCGGAAAATGAAATGAAAAAAACCGGTTTCTTCTATAAAAAAAAACCCGGTTTGTTCGATATTCGAAAAATCCAGATTTCAAAAAACGGCCTTTAGATATCCAAAAAACCGGTGGAAGCCCGCAAACTCCCACTTGGAGAGGTATTTGTCTATCGTTAATGATTTCTGTGAGCGCTGGGAGGAGACACATGCCTCTAGCCGTGGATAC
The DNA here is from genome assembly GCF_013731165.1 of Rhagoletis pomonella. Classification (NCBI taxonomy): domain Eukaryota; kingdom Metazoa; phylum Arthropoda; class Insecta; order Diptera; family Tephritidae; genus Rhagoletis; species Rhagoletis pomonella. Next base: position 48,127,849 of record NW_023458559.1, on the reverse strand, counting down.
TCCAAGGTTTGATATAAATAACTACATTGCCTCAAATGAAACGGAGAGCTTTTAATTGTTCCAGTTTAAAATAGGAGATCATGAATTTTCCTATTCTTCCTCATCCCGTCAACCAACTTTAAAGAACTTGAAAAATATCAAAAATTCTTTTCCTGGCAGCTTTCCTAATGTAGAAAATAATTCAAAATATCTTTCGTGCCTGCCCATATGCTTTATTCGGGTATCTAGTAGCCGTACATGCTTCCTAACCAACATTCAAGCGACATGACAGCAATTACTGTAACATATTTTGCACGCACATATACGCATACATACTTGCTTACATACGGGTATATTTGCATATTAGGGCATAAGCACATTAGGGTGGTCCAAGAAATGCATGCGAAAAAGTAAAGTCGGAATTTTAATGCTCTCACCACCTAGGGCTGTTCTATATCGAAATAAACTTTACCCCTATTTTTTATTTTGAAATAAAAAAATATTTAGAGGCCGCTCGACGCGCTCAAGGTTCTCCATGTATTTTACATATATGGGAAAAATCAAGTTTTCGTAGGAATGGTACAGAATTCTTGAAAACCTATATTTTTCGATCGGAAAACTTCTTGTCTCTTCAGGAGACTTCCAATAACATTACCAAATTGTTCTTTTAACCATTTTCTAGAACTAACTGTATTTTATAGCACCCCTAAAAACCTAAACAAATGCTATGGGAGATCCACTTGAGCTTTTTAGGGGTCCTATAGCAAATAGTATATAATAGAAAATGGTTAAATAAACAAATGGGTATTGTTACTGGAAGTCTCCTGAAGAGAAACAAAGTTTTACGAACGACCTTTCAAGAATACCATACAATTTCTACGAAAACTTGTTTTTTCCCCATATAAAATACATGGAAAAATTTGAACGCTTTGAGCGACCTCTAAATATTTTTTGATTTCAAAATAAAAGAACAGGGGTATAATTTTTCGGTATAGAACAATCCTAGGGGGTGAGAGCAGTGCTGCCGCTGTCACTTCAATTTAAGTTTTTCACTTAATTTTGGAAGCCTTCACTTCATCGCTTCATTTTACTTCGTTTAACTTAACTTTCCACAATTTAGATTTACCTCCACAATAAATAAAAATTTCTTTGAAATATATGATTTATTTAACCTAAATCAACAATCTTTTGCTAAAATTCTTTTTAAGTAGTAAGTATGGCAAAGTAGCTTTCCACAAAAAGCTACTAAAAAGACGCCTAATAAATCTCCGATCTGGCATCGGCTATTTGGAAGAAGTCATTTTGGTTTCCATTTTCACATGTATAGTTGTAAAACCCACAGAAATGAATGGGTGGATAAAGTTTCGCAATTATTTAGTAAATATTTGACGAAAAAAAAAACAATTATATTTTACTTTTCATACATCTTCAATTTGGCAGCAAAAATTAAACATTTAAGTGAATCTCATGATGACGTTGGTGCTGTGAATCGATAATCGATTAATTATAATTTAGTGTCAACATCATCAATGAACTGTAATTTTTGTTTTTCTTTCCTCAACGTTTGGGAAATCCTGATTTTAAAGATATTCCAGGACCAAATTTGCACAGCAACACAATAAATTATAAATTAGTAAATGTTATATATTACTTTTATTGTGATACAAAAATAATCGATTAACCGACCAGGTGATAAATAACCTAATCGAAAAAACCCACACCCCCAATAGAGCTCAAAATTCGTCACTTCGATAATCACTTCACTTTTCCATCCAAGTCACTCCGAAACACTTCCCTTTTAGTATGGTTTCACTTCGCTTGAAAATTAGTAAACGGCAGCACTGGGTAAGAGCATTAAATTTCCGACTTTACTATTTTTTTTGAACCACCCTAATGCACATACATGCATATTTTGTAGTACATATGTACATATGCATGTACAATTTTAATCCAAATGAAAGTGCAAATTCGTTTGTTTTTGTGTTTGTGTTTACGTTTGCTAGCTTTCGATTGCAATATGCAAATCTACAGTGTTTGTGTGTCAACAATTGGCCTTTGCCAGCGATTCGAAATGCAATTAATTTGGAACATAAGTCAAAAGCGCAGCGTTGTCGGACTTTCGCCCCTCGTCATTTGCTCCCAACTTTGGATAAACGCCATGAAGCGCTTTTATACTTTTCCGAGTTTTCAATCATTCAATGGCAGCTATGCAGGAAGGTTTTGTGAAGGTTGACAGTTTTGTCTGGCGCTCTCACACAAATGCGTTTGTGTTGGGTGTTTGTGCCTTTATGAAAATGACGAATTGTTTCCCTACACCGCTGACTATTGGTTGTTTTAATTTGGATTCGTTTGCAAATGTCAAATGCAAATTTTCGCAAATTTACGCAACATCAGTCATTGCTTTGATGTGTGCATACAATATATGTATGTGAATGTGACTATATACATATATATGTATGTATTTACGTATGCACACTGCAGGGAAAGACCGACTAGTGGACCAAATTTCTGATTCCTATTTACATTTCTTAAAATTGTGTATAAGCTAAATAAATTAGGATTTCAATCAGGTGGCAACCCTCTGCGAAGTATAATCAAACTGAAATCTTTTTAAACCTCTTCCGTCTGATACCTTAAGCACAAACAGACGGCAGCGTTGATCCGGATCAACTCGGGAATTAACTGCAGTTGATCCGGATTAAGTCCGAGTTAAGCCGAATCAACGCTGCTGTCTGTTTAAGCTTTTTGATACATAATTCAATAAACTGATGAATTAAATTGAATTTAGTTTTTTATCACCTGGCAACTCTCCTAAATGCAGTTAAGATATAAATCTTTCTCAAACCCATAAACGATTAAGTCACCGGTTTCAGTAATTTATTTAACTTAATAATTCATTTGAATTTAAACAGCTAGCAACTCTCTTCAAACCATCATACCAACATTTTCATGTTTAAACTGAAGATTTCTTAGCATTCTTTCGTTTACCGTTATATTAAAATATACTGTATATAACTTGTTTTTAACTAAATTTTGTTTTTAAAACAGGTGGCAACCCTTTTCAAAACATTTTCAAATTACTATCTTCTTAAACCCCTTTCGTCTGGACACCTGTGGGGGAATAGTTTTAAATTACCTATGTAATTTCCCTGTTTAAAATTTAATTCGATTTTCTAAATATGTGGAACCCCTCTCACAGCTAAGTTGAGAAACCAAGTTTTTGAAATAATTTGAATTGATTTTTTTTGAAGGTGGCAAATCTTTTCAAAAAGTAAAACCTCATTGCATATCTGCAACCAAGCCTTTCAATTTGACACCTAATTTTTGAAAACCGAGCGAAGGATGGTGATATGATGGTATCGATTTATAAATGATTTCAACTTAATTTTTTAAAAGTTGGCAACTCTTTTCGGAAAAGTAAAACCTTATTGTACATCTACATCTCAAGCCCTTTAATTTGATTTCATATCTGGTGACCTGGACAAAAATCCCTTCGCGTATTATATATACAGATATAGTTAAATTCGACTTTTTAAACAGGTGGCAGCCCTGTTAACAAGTAGTTTTGCGCTAAGATATTCTTAAATATTCTTCGTCTAACAGTGCGATAGATTTTTCAAACCCTATTTGATTGATACCCACATTTTAGTAATATATTAAATTTATTTAATAATTTGAATTAAATTTCCAGCACCTCAAAAATATTGTTTGTGTTTAAACTAAAGTCTTCTTAATAGTCTTTCGTTTGACATCATTATTTTGACATTTCATGTAACTTGTGGATAAGTTAACTAAATTCGAATTCGACATTGCGAGCAAGTGGCAACGACAACCTTTTGAAGCCCCTTTCGTTTGGCACCCATATATTGAAACATATTTCACCTAACTAATTTCCTTAATTCAAATTGAATTTAATTTTTTAAACAAGTGGCAACCCTCCTAAAGTTTTGCTAAAAAACAAACATTTTCAAACCCATTTCAATTGATACCCAATTTGTAATAATTGAATTATTTTTTTAAATAATTTGAATATAATTTTTAAAAGGTGGCAGCTCTTTTCAAAAAAGTTTCAGTTAGTATGTGAGGTTCCACGCCCCCTTTTCCAATACCGACCATTTTTTTTCGTGAGTATGAATTTGATTTCACATGCATATCTCCATATCAAGTTCCAATACTCTCTCACAAATACTTCCAGAGATATGTTAGCATTGTGAAAATTCCAATTTATATTGATTTATCGAAATTATTTTAAGTCTAAGACATACAGACTGTCACATTTATAATATTAGTAGGATAGAGATGCCACGCCCCCTTTTCCAATACCGACCATTTTTCTCCATGAGTATGGAATTATTACATATATTTCTATACCAATTTCCAGTACTCTACCACAAATATTTCGAGAGATATATGTACAACATGAAAATTTTAGTAAGTATTGGAGGTGCCACGCCCCTTTTCCAATACCGACCATTTTTCTTCATGAGTATGGAATTATTACATATATCTCTATACCAATTTCCAGTACTTTACCACAAATATTTCGAGAGATATATATACAACATGAAAATTTTAGTAAGTATTGGAGGTGCCACGCCCCCTTTTCCGAATTCGGGAAAACTTCACATTGACTATCTGCATAATAGCCCGAATTAACCGCATAATTTTAGTTGAATTCGGTGAAGCCGTTCTCAAGTTATAAGGTAACACCAAAAAACGAGCACTTATTTTTATGTATAAGATAAGAAAACTTTGAAATGGAAAATATAAAATCGTGAAAACATCAGGGTCTACTTATTTTTGTCGCTCGCTGTACATGTACATATATGCTGGGGAGGTCCTTAAAATAACATTCTCTTCTACGTACGAAATAAAGACATCTATGAAAATGTCAAAATTTAATAAAAATTTTTTGCACAAATTTAATATTTTTAAATCGCAAAAACTCAACAAAAATTTTACTTCGACCAGTTGTAACTAAGCGTATTGGTCAAAATCGAATTTTTGCGTTCTGATTTTTTAAATCACAATGCTTTTAATCCCGTGCGGCGACCACTTCCCTTATACGTTGTTTAAAATTTTGAATTTTCGTGGGCTTTTATGGACGCCGCCGCATCACAAAATTTCGAAGAATTCCTCAGAGTAGGAGCCCCTAAAGTAACTATAAGGACAAAAAGAAAACGCTAATAAAAACGACAATATTTCGTTTGTTGAAGACACATCAAAACCGCCTTTAAAACTGTGTGGCTGTAGGAGGCACACTGGGCGAGGTCGAATTAGCACCAAGTGGGATTTCCAGTATCGGTATGGATACCTAGGAATATTTAATGCGAGTTTCGAAGGTAACTCCAAAGTAAGCCTAAACGACGATAGGATGAGCGAAAACTTTAGCATCATTCTGGCCCAGGCAGGACCGAAAAGCGCCAAGGAATCTTTTAGGGCTCATAAAGCTTCACACTCGGCGTTCATATAGGGCACTGTACTATTAGGACTAAATATCACACCTAATCCACATTATCGCAGATGTTTGGAAACGGGCAAGGAAGATTCATTGGCGTATAAAGCCACAACTTTAGTTGCAAGCGAAGATTTCAACACAGAAGAAGTAAGGCGGCTAGATTAAATGACACACCTTTCTTTTTAGCCTTTATGAAGCTAAGATCCTCATGACTGGAGCCGTTTGAGAACGCGGACTATGAACCGGCACCTTCTAATCCAGGCGATCGCGCGACACTGTGCCCATTGGACGGTTTGCAGCCCGGAGGGTATAAAATGCCTGTATTCTAACGGCGTATTCTCGACGCTGGGCCGCAATGAGAAGGAAGCTGGGCATGCTCTTCCAAGTATCAGCGGGCAGAGTACGGCCTCTAATGAATGCGATAATACAGGTAAAGACTCTAATACTAGGAACCTATCTACTGCCATGCCAAAGTTCTTATTCCAAGGGACACCGAGAGTGAGCATTCCGGAAGACAACGTTACTGCTTAAGAAACAGGACCCAGTCGGCAAGCAAGTACCTCTCGGCCAACCGTCGTCATCAAGCAGGTACCAGAGGTCACTGAGCCGCTCGAAGTCGTCAACCTCGCGCGAATCCGCGTGGTAGTCTGTGCGAAACCTTCTCTACTGCCTTTAACGGACTATCCAGGCGCTCTGCACGACCAGCATCGAACCGAATTGAGCAGGACGGGCGCTAAATGATATATTCGCTACCTTCAACAGGGCAAGACGCCAGGTGAAACTCGAGCCATCGCTGGCGATAAGGTAAAAGCACACAGGGGGGAAAAGATAGCGGAGAGACCGCAGCGCCAAAACCGCAGCCGCCGATGAGCGGAAGAACGGGTCAAGCCAGTGCTGATCACTCATATCTGCTAACAAGCAGAAGCGGGAAAAACCACAGTCACCACGAGCTCATGATGACCGGCGGAGAGGGGCGAACAAACAGAGAACCAGAGCCGAAGCTAGATAACTGCACCCGCTTCTAAGTAAGCTCAGATCAGTTGTGAACCCAAGAAATTTGGTCTCCATTTCTAAGGAGCTGAGCGTTCACAGAAGCTCTAAGGTTTATGGTTCTTGTTCTTTCCCATGCGCTATCACGTACGGCGAAAGTAGAATGGATGTGTGTTTCTAAGCTCGCTGAAACTATTTCAATGCAACTGTCTACAGATTTATGTACAAATGCATTTTATGTTACCAATTAATATAACAAAAAAATATTTCAGTAATTAGACAGCATTCGCTGCAATAAAATTATTTGAAACAGGGCCTAGTCTTCCCACATGTCTGGTGGGTTGCTCCAATTGCTTTATTCTTATGCACCCTACATTAATTTTACCATTTCTTTAACATCAAAGCACCTGTTCTACGAAGTCAGTTGCCAGACAAGCTGTTATCAGCCGGTAATAGGCTAATGTTTCCACACGATCATATGCAGCCGTCCAACTTATGGCCAATAAAACATTAAAATGCTATAAAAAATACAGAAATTTCTTTAATAAAATCACAAACTACCATACGAAATAATTTTACGAGTATCACTGGCAACAATAAGTGAATTAATTTACAATTTCCGCTGTACGACTGGGGGCTATTCAATAGATCATTGTGCGATCAGAGGAACGAAAGGCAGCGTATATCAATTAATCGAAAAAGGAAATTTAACATACATACATATATTTATGTATGTACATGTTGCAGTAAAATTTTTTTTTTATGATTTCTTCTAATTTCTGTGATAGGTTGGTGGAGAACAAAGAATACAGTAATAAACAAATGATGACAAGATGGTCTGGTAGAGTACATAGAGATACATCAAACAGAGACAAAATTTTTGAACACTAATGAGTCAAACAGCTGTGGCAACTCGGACTCCGGACTACAATAGAATCTTTAAAAGGCGCGGCGGCATTTTCAACGTAACAGTATGCGTGTTTGTCTGACATAGTGATTGCACAACAACAATTTCCATGTATGTACATGAAAAAATATGAAAATTTTAATGGCCATTGGGAAAGATAACATCTAAATTGGTGGTACTCAAGTATTCAACACTTGTCTTCACAGTACCGTGCGGCTAGCGGAAAGAGGGTGCGTTGCTTTAAATCAAATTTCAATTTACATTTCCATTTATTAGATACCCCAACCATGTTTACAACAATCAAAGATCGTCAATTCGGAAAATATCGTCGTCTTTTGTGGAAACTCATGCTTATGCACCGCTTATTTCTATGAAAAACTTAGTCAACGACAATTGGTGAGGGAACAAGTATGTAGATATATCGGAATGTACATACATATGCATGTGTTTACTCAACACACAGTGCCATACGAGGGAGGCGCCTTAATTACCTTCGCCAGCGTGAAATGTTTCTTCTTTTGAGTTTGTCGTTAGTTTTTCTTTTTATGTTGACACAAATCAGCTGTAAAACGTAAACATTTGTGCCGTGTGCTGTTCTTGCGCACCAATATGTCGATCAGTGGGCCCATCACCAGTGTTGCCAACTGCAAAAGTACGAAAATCCGATTCTCCTTTGAAAAACGCCCTGTTAATCCCATTTTGAAATTCGAAAATCCCATTTATGAATATTAAATATTAAAAGTTTTTAAGAACAATATATACATAAAGAGTAGATACAGTGACTCAAACAAATGACCACGTGCTGATTTTTTTTAAATATTCGTAATGTTTTTCGAGCTAGTTTTTTTTTGGTATTTTTCTATAAAAATACCGTCCGAGGTTTAACCGATATCATATCACAGATTCACACTTTATACAAAAGTATTTTTTAATCTAAAAAAAAAGGTTTAAAGAACTTTACAGAGTGACATTTTCATAAAAATTTTCGATTTATAAAGCAGTTAAAATGTTCCTTATGTTTTATTATGGGTGTAAATCTTTAAAATATTTTTGGGTATGCAGTTTTATAGCCCCAACAAATTTACATAGTGTAATGAAGTGCAAGTTTCAAACGGCTTTAATATGAAATTCCTGCTTTTATGGGAAAAAGTGCAAAAATCCTATGTGTCTTCAATGGTGACTCGATCCACCAGACACATAATGCTGCCCCACCGGTCACAAGCTAAAACTTTTTTTTTCAAATATAATAATGCTATAAAAGCATAAAATGGACCTTATCATTATACTAACTACATTCGAGAAAGCCGCTATGCAAGAAATATTTTGATATAAAGTTTGTCCAAAATGGCAAACGAATCCATCCACTTAGAGAGGTGGGTGTCGTCGTTGTCTCAGCCGTCACTCTTGGGGAAAATGAAAATTTTCTGTGTAAATCATTTAACTAAGTTGTTCTACTTTATTAGTTTCGTGTTAAACTGCTATTTGAATTCAGATGTTTGATACTTGCCAAATTAAGGGTTAAAAAGAAATTACTTAAAGTTTGAGGAAAAACAAGTTTAAATGTCCCATCCGTCACGTTGGAATTAACAGCAAATAAAAAAAAAAACAATAGAGCCATAAAATTGTATTTAGCTAAAAATCCCATAATGAGACGCAAAATCCCACGCGCCCTTTTATAGTGCGAAAATCCCAAATTATGGGCGAAATTCCTTAAGTTGGCAACACTGGCCGTCACCTACCGTCTGTGAGGAGACGTCAGTGCCGCAATATATGTATGTACATAGTTTTGTTTGCTTACAGCAAAACACTCGCAGTCAGCAATTAACGTCGACAACAAATAATCAATCCATGAAGAATTATATTTGCAGATAAAGTGATGCCCTGGCAGGGCTGGCTGCCAACAATGTAAGCATTGCTCTTAAGAAAACTAACATCTAGCAGCTGGAACTCATTGATGAATATACGAATGCATATATGTACGTGGATGGGCCTCTGCAATACCGACACAGCTCAAAACTAAAAAAAAAAACAATAAATAAAACAAATAGGCCTACTACTCTAAAGGGCCTCATGTCTCTAATCCTTGTCTAATCCATGTCTATTCCTATACTATTAACTTTAGTAATCCTGACTACTTACATGAGCCTGACTGTGAGACGTGGGCCGCTTAAAGTAAGGTTTTATTTTTGAGTTTTGAGTTGTGTTGTTATTGCAACGATATGTTAGGATGTTTTGATATCTATATTTGTAAAAGCCAAAATAGAAAATTCTTTTTAGTTTTCGTTTTACGTTCTATTTACACTCTTTTAAAATCCTTTAAAATAATTTTTATTTTTAGCAAGTATCCAACGTTTCGTAATTCCAATTGCAACATTAAAGCAACTCAAGTATCTCGAGTGCTTTTTTCGAATTTCCGTACATATTTTTTTATTCATCGAAGACGCTTAAAACATTAGCCCATAATTCATCAATACTATGCCAATCGCTCTTGAGTCTCTAAAGCTTAACTTTTGTGCAACGAAGCAGTCCGAGTATCTCCATGAGATCGGTATCCATAAGGAGACTTTTGCCGAAGCCCTTACGCCTATCCGACCAAACGCTAGACACTCACTTAGTCGCGTCATCTTCTAGGACAATTTTAAGTGAAGCTTAGTCCTTTATGCCAATTCTGTTGATTTACGTGGCGGAGGGAATGAATCTCGTGTTGAGGCTAACAAAAGGCTGCAAATAAGGCTTGCCCAACTTCCGCAAAAGTTTAGGCCTGTCGCTGCGTGGTACGTCCAGCAACATTTCAGGCTGTCGGCAGCTGTCGCGACAACGGCAATATGTAGTCATAAAAATCAACCCCTATGCGTGGCTGAACTGCAGCCTATAGCCGGCTGTGTGCAAATGAATTCCTCCATGAAACCAACTCATGTCAGTGCATAGCTTTTTCGTTGCCCTTGATGCCGTTGACGTCCTTGCACTCACATAAATGTAACGACCTGTCAAGACCGCATAGTCTGTATATTTACTGTCGCATAATTTTCGAGTTCTTCTTTAAGGCCTTTTTAACTGCTTGTCTATCTGAGCAGTTGAGTACCTCATTGTTCGTTTGTCCTCTTTGTAGCAGCTCCCCCGTTGCCAGCGATATAGCGAATACTTATACTTGAAGCGTAGTAGCGTTGCCACCAAGTGGGAATGAGTGCTGAATACCTAGCGACTCGGAAAGGTTTCAAGCTCAAGAGCTAAAGGTCATTAAAAACACGTTCGGTTATCAAATTTCTAGCGCCTATCGTGCAAGGAAATCATCTGCGAAGAGGATTCAGAGATCTAAACTAAGGAAAAATCAAGAACGGTCAGCATCTCCCGGCTTTAGACTTAACAAAGATGAACAGAGAACGATTTTTGAAGGATTTATAGGCGTACGGGCAGCTTTAGCACGTAAATTTTCGCTTGAGTGTTTTGCATTTCAAATAAAATACTCCATAAATTCAAGGTAGCAATTTTTTCGAAGCCCTAGACGTGTTCACCAAATGGTTGGAAAGGTTCAAAATCGCATGAGTAAAGAATAGGAGTAATTTCTCTTGGACATCAGAACTATACTATTTTAACGCTGATGTTTACGCCAAACGAATTCCTGTCGACGATAAGTGAACTTATGGAGGGTGTACCAGGTGATATCTCTAAGTGGACCAACCAGAATGGATAGGGGGGTTAACCCCTTCAAGAGGGAACTGGTATTGTTTATTAGGAAAACAAAAGTATAAATTTTTTCACTGCTGAAATTTAGGGAAATACTTTGAATCCTCCTCCGAGGCCAAATACCCCGGAATTATTCTGGACCCCAAGTTGAATTGGAAAAATAATTTAGAGGAGCGAGCCGAGAAATCTCTCTCAGCATACTACACGTGCAAAAGGACCTTTGGGAATCAAAGCAGTTTATCACGGAACGTCACATATGGCTTGCTCATCACAGTCATCAGACCAATTGCAACCCACGGGTTTTTAATATGGTAGATAACTCTATACACAAGGAATAGCAGGAAAATAATAGGAATAATAGGAAGAGTGTAAAGTCTCTCATGTCTTGGCATATCGGGGGCAGTGAGTAGCGCACCACATGAAGGGCTTAACATGATACCTCACCTGCAACCGCTGCATTTTTCCGTCCATGTTACGGCTACGAAGAGCGCGATCAGGCTCAGTGTGGTCATTACGTGGGAGGCAACGAATTTCGGGCATGCGGCAATACTGAATGAAATAAAAAGGGGCCAGCTCAATGGAATTAACGTAGAAGCCAGCTCTGATTACATTACGCCTGTGTGGGACTTCAATACTAAGGTACCTTTTAGGTTACCGACTAGATACGAAAAAGATGCAGGACTGAGAGTAGAAGAGGAAAGTATATCCATCTACACTGATGGTTCAAAGTGGAGTAAGCAACCGTAGCCGATCTCTACCCGAAGGAATTTTATATCAACCGGTCTTTCGTCTACCGAAGGATTGTTGTGTCTTCCAAGCAGAGATCTAAGCTATAGCTAAGCTAAGCTAGGGAGAGCGGCTAGTCATTTGCTTAGTAGTTGAGTTCCAGAAGATGAAGCCACTATCCAGTAGCATTGAAGGCGATCTAGAATAGTGAAATTGTTAATTGTATGGAAATGTCGCACCACGCTGGCGTCACGGAGTCGTTTCAACGTCACTCTATGCTTGGTCCCCGGACATAGCAATATTGAAGGGAATGAGTCGATTGATGAGATGGCAAGATGCGGTTCAGAGATGCCAGTAGAGTAAGCGGATGGCTCCATACTACCACCGTTTTGTGATCACGTTAGGAATTTAGATGTGGCTGTGGCGTGTGGCTGTGTGGATTTTTTTTATCAACAATTAAATGCAGAAATTATAGCTGCTTTTTGTAGACGTCCAAAGTCAATGGTCTACCCACTGAGCTAAGTTTACACTATTTACAAATAAATTTCTAATGATAAACACAAAAAGCAATACCAATCCTAGGGCTAACTCCCCAGATATGCTTAGTGCACGATTATAAAAACAAGGAGAAAACAACCCAAAAAAAATTGAACTTAAAACAAAGTAGAATGTTTACATAAATCGCGTGTTCTTCTTCAATTACTGTGTCATTAAGCCACCACAGGATTATCCAGCCACAGCCCAACAGTCTACTACAGTGGGGGTAAGATGTACGTATTCGTTAATACCAGCAGCCGTGATATTAGTTACCCCACCACACAACCACAATAGCCATGGCAGACCAAAGGTAAAAACAATGTCTGCCGATTTTAACGGTGAGTTCCATGCAACACCCGTATGTAAATACATACATACATACATATTTCTACATACTCTGTTTGTATAAGCGTAGGTACATAGGCAGTGCAACCGATCGTGATGATGCCAAAGAAGAAGCCGCTCCCTTTCGTTGAAGCCACTTTATACACGCGCATATGTTGCTCAAGGCTCGCCTCGCCCTCGTGTCTACATATATCTTCTTAGGTTTGCAATAGTGCTGCGCTGTTAGACTCACTGCAAGCTACAATGCATTTATAGGCAGTGGATCTCAAACTTGCGTTAATAGCGAGAGGAGCATAACGTTTGTTTGCGTCAATAATTATACTGATTCGCCGTTCTTTACATTTGCTGGTTGTGTCTGTTTTCTTTCTTTGCTTGATTTTGACTGTATGTTTTTTTTATATTTTTTGTTTATTTTTTATTTTGTTTTTAGTTATTTATTTTTGTCATGCTTCGTTTGCCTCATTTCTATTTGCTTTTGTTGTTATTCCAACGCGATCACTTTGTGGTGTTTTTAACCTGCAGCGTAATACAGGATCCACTCGTCGTTGCTATTATACTGGTGCATTCATTATTTTTATTGTTGTTGATGTTGTTGCTTGGCGTTTGGTGTGTTTAAGGCTAACAGTTTTGGTATCGGCATTAGAGATGGGTGCTAATTTTCGGGACGCATGGTACAAAAGCCATTATAAATTGAGCTTGATAAAGGAGGTTAGAAATATCCATCCAAATAGGAGTTTTGAAGGATTCCGTAGGTTTTAAAAACAAAGAAAGTAATTGTTGTTGAATTTTTTGCAATTATAATACTCGTCAGTGTGATTATACTTTTTGTAATACATTTTTTTATCGTGAATTTTTAAGTGGTTTTCATATGATTTCAATCATACCAGACTCAGACGAGTTGGGCTAAAGTTTGGAATCGTCTGCGGCTCTTTCGAACGACGAAAAAGATCCGCCAACTCATGTATGCTTTCATGAGTTTTGAGACCTTAGGGAAATGACTAGTAATAGTAGATGGGGTATCTGAGTCACATTCGGCCATATCGCGAATTTTATATACAAAAAAATCCAAAAATTATAAACCAAAACAAAAATATTTTTTCCCAATTTGTATTTGTTTTGCCTTTTAAATTATGAAAACGACTTATTGACATAGAATTTGAGATAAGACTGATCAAGTCTATCATTGATCGTAAACTGGACGATGTTTCTAGCCACAAAACTGATTTTAAAAAATGCTATAAAATATATTTTCGAATTAAATGCATTGCTTTGAAATATTAGTTTGAGAATAGTGGATACATGGAAGATTTATGTTTCAGGATTTCCATCACTTATATATACCCAGCAGGAAATTGTATAGACCCGTGAAATATATTTGTATCGGACTTACTTTCCAGCTAGAGAAGTGTGCGTTTCCATAGCACAAAAAGGAGTGTAGAACAGTTTCCTACTATGTAACTACTTCTTGCGGCAGATGGTTTTTTTAAGCCATTTTTTGACTGTAGATCTATAGTCGGGAGCTTATTTTTGACTGCTGACAGCTTTTCAGAAAGTTGCTTTTTAACAACATAGTCTGAGAGAAGAGTCTTTTAAAGCTTAGAGTGGTACTATGTTGACCAGAGAGAGCTTTTGTTCTGTGCAAGACGTTGATGAAATGTATAGAAAGTTTAAAAACTTGGCGGCAACGATTAGGAATAAATCTTTCTCAGGGCGTTTCCATAGAAAATTTATAGGCAGTTTCTGCTCTGCATTAAAAGCATCCGGAGAGAAGTTTTATTCTGTATAAAAAAGAAATCGAAAGTTAAAAAAGAACTGCAAGTGAGAAAAATCTCTATCTAATAGTTTGCCATTGATTTACGAAAAGCATTAAAAATCATATTCCGTGAGCGAAGCTTTTTACAGCTTTCTGTAGATTTGAAATCGGTGGTGGGCATCGGAAAGCTTTTTCAAGCTTTGTATACATTTAGAAAGCTTGAAAGAGCTTTGCCCGCGAGCAAGCAGATTCCCATCACCATTTTAAATAGACTAGCGAAAGTTAAAAGCTGTCTTTGGTCATTGCTGCTCAGATCAATCACTTCCAAAATAAGTATATTCCACAGGAGAAGCTTTTTAAACTTTTTTTTTAAGTTTTAGAGGCGCGCACCTACGTACACAAAAAGAAGATCCGCCTAAAAATTTTGATCATTTAACCTGCCTTTTTGCGGACCGTAGCTCGACTTACATTCAGCATTTGGGAGGAACTGAAATCCGTACTACTTCGTTCACAAAATCGTTGATTAGTTTGGTCTGACTCCTACTTTATAAGGCTTTGCAGTGTCTCTCTTCAGATGTTGGCATTTTTGAATGGCATTCTAGAGGCCCACTTAAGACTTAAGGGATTATATTGAGGTCACCAGCAATCTCACTGCCTCATGTTAACAGTGCTCATTTGGTACGACTTTTAACCATATCTGTAAGGTATTCTCAAACCAGATATAACTTAACTCAAACTTAAGCCAAAGGAGACTTGTAGAGAAACGACAAATACCAAGACTGAGAATACAGAATAGAGATTAAGTGATTTTGGGGAGTTTTCAAAAACTCTAGCTGACTTCTTAAAGTCCTACAAGGGTTGTGCACATATACATATACACATATATATGTAGGTGCCAGTCCAACTAAAGTGCCCGCAAAAGGCCTTGCCGTCATTTGTGCAACGCGCGATTTCGAACCGCCGTCAAGTCTGCTATCCTCTACTACAACGTCTGTCTTTTGTGGTTTGCTGCCCTTTCATTGTATAATTTACCACCGACCGATCAAGCCACAACAAGCCGTTGCTCCCTTTCGCTTCCCTTCGCCCTCAAACTGCTGCTTTTGATGCGGATGCTACCTTTGCCTCCTTAGGCTTTGCACTTCTGCAATTCCGCCCTTTTTTGCAGCTGCCAAATCTCGTGTTTTTGCCAATTCCTCCTTCTTTATTACACTGCCTCCTTCGATGTTATTGTCTTGATGCCGCGACCGATGCTTGTCGGTGGCGGTGCACTGCCGCTTGCCAAACTCAATCCATACAAACACAGCTTGAGGTTAGCTCACTGGCTATGGGGCTGTAGCTGTGGTTGTGGCTGTGCGGCTACAGCTACGGCTGCGGCTTCAATTCAAACAGCTTTCATGCCTTTGAAGTTTTTACCAAAGCTGCGAGGAAGCAATTTCGATTTCTCTGAACCCATAATTGCCCGTATGCGTGCACCTTCTCGCCATTCAAGCATGCAAACATACATACTCGTACTTAGACTCAGCACGATCCTTGTTGCCTTGCTTTCTTGCCGCCGATATGGAATGATTATAGCACATCCATCTATCCGGTTAGGCTGTCCGTCCGTACGTACATACGCCGACGATCCTCGTCTGTCTAAATAAGTAGATATGCGCGTTTAGGTTTGTAGCCTGAGAGCCCTGTATGCATTCGAAGAGCACTGCACAGTGGTGCAGCGGGGTGCCTTTGCCAATTTTGTTCTTTTTTTGGGGTTTTCGTTTGCACCAGAACGTCAACGGCGACACACCAGCGATCATGCTGCTAATGGAGCTGGAAGTTGTGTGTGCAAAAATAAAAATTATAATGCATATATCCCTATGTACATATGTATGTATGTATTCACTTATATGCTTTAACGAAAACTATCTTTTTGTTTGTAGATATGTATGTATCTATGTGCATATACATACATACTCATATGTACATACGTATTTACATTAATGTTTAGGCATGCAAACAAAAGAAGTGATAAAAGGTTGATGCGCTCGTATTTGTTTTGGATACTTAGTATTTTGCAGGTACACCTGAACTAGAGGTGTCAATCTTGAGTAGTGTTTCTATGGTTTACGTTGGGATACATACATATGTTCAAACATATTTTTTTATTCTATTTTTTTTTTTGGCTGTGAGGAAAGAATTTAAAATGCCTTCGCACCATGTAGGAACCTTCGCTCCTTCGTGAGTGGTGTAGCCACTAAAATAAGCCCTCCTCCTACTCTGGATACTTCTCTACCCTGGAACTACTTTCGCATTACTTCAAGATACAGAATCCAGGATGGACCCTACTGGGTCAATTTCAACACTTCCTGCATCCAGGGTCGCCAAATTTGAAGCCAGCATCCAGCTATTGGCTCGTATGCTCTTCTAAAAGCCTGATTATGGCAACTTAACTTAACTTAACGTAACGTAGAACCTACAAAATCAAAATGAAACAGATTCGACGTGGCATTAAGTTACGTTAAGTTTCGACTGTTCAATTATAAGAAACATCCATTTAAGAGAATATTTAAGTTACGTTAGGTTGCCATAATCAGATCATAAGATTTCAGTATCGTGTAGACTCATAGTTTCCATATTGGGTTTTTTTGTACGCAATATTCTTTCTACAAACGTCGCTACAGTTTGCCAGTTCTTGTTTTCTTAAAGCATGGTAATTAGTATGTTCTCGGTGCTTACCGGACCTATTAAAGCCTCTATTTCTGAGTGTTCTATGCACCATTTTTCATTTTGAAAAACAGTGTGTTCAGCATCATCATCAGGCCAGCTGCAATAGATACAGCTCGGGTTGTCTACTTTTTTTGTATTGTGTGGAGGTATTTCCGAAAGTATCCATGACCGGATAGCAGCTGTGTTAGGTAGTATTTCACCTCACCATTATCGTATATTTGGGATGAATCACACTGTCCATCTTCCCTGCGTGTCGACCTCCCATCTTTTCGGCCAGGCGTCCATTGAATTATTTTTTGTTTCTTCCACTCTGCTTTGGGAGAGGTTCCCGGATAATTGTAGTGTTTAGCATTTTATGCGCTCATCGACAGGTAGGTCGATTGGTTTAAGGCCCGCTATTACTAAAGCTGCAGCGTTTGATACCGTTCGCTACGCGCTTATTATTCTGAGTGGCATCGTTCTTTGTACGGTCATGAGGAGTTTCCTTCTGCATTTCGATTTTAAAGTGTCTGCCCATACTTCGCTTCCGTAAAGAAGGATGGAGTTTTTTTTCCATAAGCAGTTTATGCCTCACTGGTAAGTAGGGGTCCGTTAATGTTCGCCATCAGTCTGCTTAAGGCTGTTGTTACCTGCACTGCTTTGTTTGTGGCGTGTTTTAAATGTTCGTTGAATGTCAATTTCGAGTCTAACCTAATTCCAAGGTATTTTACAGCGCATCTCCATTTCCAGCGGAATTTGACGTCTGGTAAACAGTAGTAATTCTGTTTTTGGGTCGCTAAATTGAGGCCGTGCTAGCTTAGCCAGTCTTGTGTGTGCAGCATGACATGCGTTAGCTTTCGTTGGGCTTGCCTTGTGCCTCCGGTTCGTATTACCGCTGCAATATTAGGTTATCTTCCGGCATTTCTATTCTCAAAATCTCATCGTAACTAATGTTCCAGTGGTCTGGACCTACAATAGATCCTTGAGCTGCACCTGATGTTATATTCATCCCTTTGAGGCCGCTACTTGTGTGGTATATTAGTTTGCGGTCCTTAAGATAGCTACAAATCCTTCTGCTTAAATATGTGGGTATCTTAAAATGACCTTCGAGTGTATTAATGATGTCTTTCCACCTGACGCTATTGAAAGCATTCTTTATATCTAGCGTGGCTAATAGGGCAATCGGTCTTGAGTAATGACTTCCATGCCGAGTTAGCCTTGCTGCTTCCACCACCTCGTGCAGGGTTCCGAAGGTGGATGTACCTTTTCTAAAGCCATATTGTCGTACACTTAGTCCACCGGTTTTTTTCCACTGCCGCATCTAACCTTGGTTTGATTAGTTTATCCAATAGCTTTCCTGCTGTGTCTAACATACACAGGGAGCGGTATGCAGCTGGACTAGTGGTGTCTTTTGCCTTTGCTAATTTGCACGAGTTTCTGTGCACACCCCTTTTTTGTTGAAAGCATCGTAAACATATCGAGCCCTAACCGCCAAAATAACGTAATTTTTTCAAAATTTTCCTTTTGATGCAGAAATTTTCCTATAGCATCTAGATGCATTTCTGCTTAAAAAAGAAAAAAAAAGTTGCTTACGTTATTTTGGCGGTTAGGGCTCGATATTTACAAAGGTATACATTCCTATGCTCGCAAAAAGACCTACCGATACCAGTGCGGCTGTTTTGGGGAAGTTCTACCAAATTGGATAGAATATTTTTTTAAATTTTAATTTGGGCAGGGTGCTATATTCGTTTTCCAATTGGAAGATTTTTTGGACTTCATTCATTTGAAAGGTACGACAAGTAGGCATACCTACGTCGAATAAGACTAAAATAATACTTATGAAAAAAGATTTACAGGGCAATTCTGGCTAAGATAGTAAAAGGTATTTCGTCAGAAAAATTAAAGTCAGATGGAAAAATATGTAGTTCGAAAGTCTTTTGTTATTATAGCACAAACGACTTAGAAAAAAGGCCTCCCTTTCACCACTCGTGATGGAAAGCTCTTTTGCCAGAAAGCAGATTTTTTATTATTTTTTCTATGTCAATTTTTTAATTTTTTTAAATTCAATTTTCTTAAGTTATCTCTAAGATTTGATTATCTTGTAAAAAAGAAATATATATATTTTTTAATTTAATTCGATCTTTAGAAACTTATTTTATTTTAATTATGTATATTTTTAGATTTCATTGCTTTAAACCAATGCCAGGCAGCTAGTAGCCTCACGAGGCTATGTGCGCTAAGGCACTATTTTAAACAAAAAAAAATATTAATTATAAATTCATATAATTTTTGGGAGGCATTTTTTCATATTGACATTTTTTTTAAGTTTTAGATTTTATAGTTTTAAAAAGAAAATATATTTTTTATTTTCATTAAATTTTTAGAAACATATTTCTTCTTTTTCTTTTATCAAAATTGATTTGTTTAGCAGGAGAGATGGCGCAAGGCAATGAAACCTAACCGTAGACCCCTAAATATTTTCACCGACGGCTCTAAAATTGCAATGGGAGTAGGTGCCGGGATTTACTGCCGGGAACTGAACGTCAGGCGGGCAGTAAGATTACCTGACCACTGCAGCTAGTCGAAACGACATCAATTCAAAAGTAAGCTTATATGTACATACGTTTATAGGCAGGCGGCAATTAAAACAGTTAGCTCATATAGTAGTTCATCCATAAACGTCCTTCGTAGCCGGGAAGTCGTTGACAGACTGGTCGCTGCCAGAAGGCTGCATATCTATTGGGCGCCCGGCCACAAGGGAATAGAGGGTAATGAAATAGCAGATGAGACTGCCAAGAACGCCACCAGTCTGACTCTCGAACAAATAAACTACATTCGTAGACCACTTCAACACTTGTACACTTGGAAAACTGCAAAAATTATGTGCGAAAACGGCGGAAGCAACTATACTTCTGCTTCTTGTTCCGGCTCTCAAAGGAAGACTGTAGAGTTTTTTTCCGGATTGCTTACGGGAAATGAGACGTTAGAAGACATCTCAAAAGTAGGGCTGAAATGTCTACTTAAATTCGGACAAAAAGCGTTGACAGCCTATGTGATTTTTTAGTTTTAATAATTTTTTTTTTATTTTTTAGTTTTTTATTTTAAATAGACATTTTTTTTCTTTTAATTATTACAGAGAGCTACAGAGACCGGAACAGTTATGGGACAAATGGAACGTGGCCTGAGTTATGTTGTAGATGCATCAACACTTCCCAATAATGTTGGACTCGGCTAGAATCGCTTTGGCGGTTACAGGGTCAATCAAGAAGAAAAATAACTTTTCAGCGTAGAAAGTGGAATTAATTTCGGGCAGAGGATAGCGCTCCAACAAAACCAGTTCCTCTAGTCGCATCCAACGGTTAAATACATATGTAAGTATGTATATAGAGGTCGGGAAAAAGCTGTTTCTAAGTTCAAAACCCCACTACTAGGAATGTTAATCCCGGGATCCCGGAAAAGTAATGAATATCTAAATCCCGGGACTAGTTCCGGGATCCTGGGATTGTTACAACGCCATCCCGAAAATCCCAGAATCGGAAAAAGCCGAAAAATCACCATCCCTACTCACTACTGATGATTTCAGGTAGAAATCTTTCCTGAAAAGTATATATTTAAAGGATTTGCTCGCAGGAGTATCTGAATCCGCTGAGAGAAAACTTCCGGGATGATTTAGATTTTAAAAGCTTCCTCTTTCTTGGACCAGAACGGATCTTTCGACACATAAAAAACAATGCATTTTTTAGCCTTGTGTCTCTTGGAGTTGTATTTCAAAATGTGTTTATGTTTCTTTGAAAATCTGCCTTATTCAAAACGGTTGGGGTTGTCTTGAACTTTTTACAAAACGTTGGTCGATTTTGTGTGGCCATTTTGGTAGAAAAAATATTTTTGATGCGGCAACGCTGATCCATAACCGAAACGCTCTTATTGAAGTTTTTTTACATTTCTGGTTTCTATTTTGCCAACTTTGCCATAAAAAATTGCTGACATTGGAAATTTCCTTAACAAAAACTATATAAAATTTCGAGCTCAAAATATTCACTTTTAAATTAAAAAAAAAAAATGTGTTCCATTCCCCAAACTACATATCGTCACCTGAAATGCAAGATAACGTAACAACATCGTCACTGAAATGGAAAAAGTCGTGACTATTTATTTTTTTTCTTTCATAAAACGATGTGGGGAGTTGTAATTCGATGAAATCCATCATAGCAATCAAAAAGTGAATTTTGAATTTTTTATAAGTTACGACTTTTTGGCATTTCAGTGACGATGTTATTACGTTATTTTGCATTTCAGGTGACGATATTCAAATTGATTATTTTTTTCAATTAAAATGCATGTATATCCACTTAACAAGTACTTTAAATGAAAATTGCCAAAAAGCCAAAAAAAAATATTTTTTCCAATAAAAATATTTCAGTCGATTAATTTTCAACTGCTTGAAATAAATTCTGATAAATCCAAAATTTACTTACTAACCCACCTGGAAAATATATTTTGTAGCCACTCAATGTTACACATGTTTATAGTTATTCAAAAAGCATTTTTATTAAACGGAAGCTCAAATTCAACAAAACGAATTATTGAATTCCATCATTGTAAACAAATATTAAAATTATTAACTCGCTATATATTGTATCAAACGCACATTTGTCAAAATGAAATGTTCGCAGCTTTATTTTTACCTAAATATATTCATATATGTACCTATATTTACGTAGGCATATGTATTATACACATGCACTTACATTTGTTGTTCGTAATAATAATAACAAACCATTCAAAAACTCGTTTTCTCTTCCCATTGGCAATTTCGAAAATCATGCGCTCTTAACTAGGTACCGCGGCCCTAAGAGGCATATTTCGTTCTCTTAATTTCCTGCCTTCATTAACTTGCTGGCAGTGTTGCCAGGTTGAAATTTGGTCGTCATTTTGAAGATTTTTTACGGCCATGAGGATTTCACAATTCCCCCCCCCCCCCATTCATTAATGCAAGCCGGGCATTAATGATCTAAAAATTAAGAAGAAAATGCGATTTTATTGCAATTAAAAATATTTTTGTTAAAAGTAATGTGAATTTTTAAAATCCGTAAAAACAATTAGCTTTTTATTTTTTACGTATATCAATCAGAAAAAAAAACAAAAGATCTTCCTGGTTCTGTTTATTAAAATTTTTATATATTGACGATTTTTACATAGAAATGACGATTTTTGAGAACCAAACTGACGATTTCTCACTTCCGTGACTTGGCAATACTGCATGCATAAAAAGCAGCCCACAAAATTCTTATATGTACTATGTATTTTATAATAACAACCAAGTACTATATTAAATCCAGTGTTGCCAGAACTTTTTCAGAGAAACGGCTAAATGGGCAAAAAATAAAGCTAAAAAAGATAAATCAAATTTTTTTTATGGCTAGAAAAAATAGCTTAATTAACAAATAAAATATTTTTGGTCGTTATTATAACTTCATAACAGTGCCAATGTTTAAGATAAGATATGATGCATACTTGCAAGGAACAACTTATTTTGTATTTAAATAAATATTTTCGTAGCCTCACAAATGTAGGCAGCTTAAGACAAAGTTTTGATTTCACCTCGTTGTTTTGTGACGATGCGGTGTAATATTTTGCCCCTCCGCGGGAAAACCAATACTTTAATATTCCACCAGTAAGTTTTCCAAAGAGAAAGTATTCCACTCTTTACCAGATGAGTATGAATCGAGGGTGCCTTTTCTGGTCATATTCTCCGCAACGCGATTCCCTGCGATATCAAAACACGGTCTGGCACCCAAATGAGTCTGGCCGGGGAAAATTCCCTTGCCAAAGTCGTGCAGTATAACAGACATTCGAATGCTTCCTAAATGCTGCATGAAATAACCACCCATCGACACTTCCGTCAAGCTTCAACCCATCCATGTAGAAATTCTCCGCTGTCGCTCTGCAACTATTGCTTCCCGTTCGCTCATTCCTGAAGGTGATGTGAGTGTCGAAAGAGTTCAAAAACCAGACTACCCACGCAGATAACGGATAAAGTCAAAGCCTCCGAAGCCCTTCTTTGTATTTTTTGAAGGGGGAAAATACAAACATGTGCGATAAGTTTGTACTTCATCATCGCAAAGCGTACTTTTTCGCGTAACTGAGTAACTTTTGAAAGGATGCGTTTAGGAAGGTATATTTTTTTAAATGAAAACACGCTGAAGTAAAATATCAGGACAGCATTTGTCTTTGTTTTTCATCCAGTACCTAATACTAAAAATCGTTAAAATGTTGAACCCTATTAAAATTTGCAGTTAATATTTAAATAATTTTAGAAAAAAAGCTAGAAGCTAAACAGGATTTTTTCGGCTAAACCCAAATAAAAAAAGATAAATCTAGCCGGAAAATAACTCAAATGGCAACACCGATTAAAGCAAGTGCAGTGGGAAAACAAGGACATACATATACATTCTCTGAGTGTGAGACTATCTTCGAATTTTCGATATAAACAAAACGTAAATGCTATGTAGAAACTCGTATAAGTACACTCCTACAGAGGGTGTGAGGCGGGTGGTTCACACTGGCGTAAAGTGCACAGTGAGAAACTGTTATGAGGTTATGATTATTCATTGCTCCTTCAGAGAACTAACAAATATTTGTTTATTTATTACATATTATTACGCCACCAACCCCGGTTATTGACCATTTTGCCATTGGGTAAAACTGAAGTCTCAGCTTCGAAGCACTTTCGAACGTAGTGCGGGCAAACCGTGAGTAGTGCTTGTGTAGGCAAATGAAGTAGCTGATGGAAGAGGTACACGATATGTGTGTTGGTTCTGGCCCTAACGGCGGATTTGCCGACGAGGATAACTTACTGTGTCACTCGAGGCACCTTGAGACCAGTGATACAAACATGCACTACGACAGTTGGGTTCAACTGTGAAGCAGACGGCGAAACTTAGGCAGGATAAAAGCTCAGTTAGTCAACGACGTAGCGTAAACGTAGGTTGACGTACGTAGCACCATATACAATTTACTGTTGATAGAGAGAGAGAGAAGCAACGGCAACGTCACCGCCATGCGATGGTGAGTTTTCGTTAACACACGAATCCCATAAGCTAGATCGTGTCTGCGTCAACCTACGTATACGCTACGTCGTTGACTGTTTGCGCTTTAAATCCATCTATGATGGTGCTGCAACGCCGGAGAGACCGTGGGCCACGAAAACTAGTTACCTCTATGCAAAAGTTTTGCGGTTCGACTCCATACTGCCTGTCCCAATGCTTTTTGGAAATTTGACGACGAAACTGCTGTTGGCACGAATGCGTGTGGGAGCTTGTGCGCAGAAAGCAGACGAAACGAAACAAACAATATATGTAGTCCTATCAAAGCTATATTTTGCCGCGACGCTACTCTGGTTTCCACCTGCGGTCGCTGGCGGAGCGCGTGTGAGTGAAGATAGGACCAGTTAAATGGTCTTTTAATGGTTCTTATCTCGTTTATGGCGGATACGACAACCCAAATAAACTTGAATTACCACATAAAGGCTCCTAGTTACGAGCTCTGGATGCAGCACCCTTATTTGCGGGCCAGCACTTCCTTGCCAACATGATTCTTTTACTCTGGTCCTGACACAACTATCAGACATATTTAGGTTTAGGTTTGAATATATATTAGACTGCTGATGTTAGGTGTATTGGGTGATTCAATAAGACCGCAGATGTTCGCAATAGGGCTGTGTGTCAAGTGGCCCCGCATATTGTTCACCATATACTTATATGTCCACGTTCACCGTTCACCGTAACAGCGTTAGCCACATCACTTTCCGTCATCCCAAAAACCACATCACGATAAGGTAGTGCGGAATTCACTTCTTTCAGTCCTACCATTTTGATAAAACGTTTGGATCACTATTACGCGTTGTTCAACTGAGTATCGCTACATGACTAAATGTGCCAAGGCCTGTAGTAACAATTGACTGAAAAAATAATAATTTATAAAAACACTAAAATATCACAAATATTTGCTGTCAAAGATCTCACTCACAAAGTATAACCCTAAGCTCTATCGTTTTATGAATTTTAAAATTTTTAACAGCAACTCTCCCGCATTAACGGCTCCGTGTACTCACAATTGATTCACTTTGGCCTAACCGCGCGCTCTCTTATGTCTTTCACGTTTGCCGCCGCCTTGCGCTTTGCTTTGAATGCCGCCACCGCCACCGCCACCGCCATCGCCATCACCGCCAGCCAGTCAGTCATCCAACTAGTACCTACCACCAGCTAGTATGTAGTACTTTTTTATGCCATGCCGATTGCCGACTTTGGAGAACAACAACAAAAAGAGCAGCAGCCACGAGAAGCGAAAACAATAACTCGCTATGACGACAAAGGCAGAGATGACGATGACGTCGAGGCCGAAGTCAACAACTCTGCCAACGGCTTCGCCAACGTTGCGTCGTGGTGTAGGCTGTAGTACCGCAGGGACAGACTTAATGTAGCATAGACGGCAACGGCGGCAGCAGGCGACAAACGTAGCGGCGAGTCAGCAGGCGTCTAGTATGTGCTTGTCTGCTCTGCGAGTTTCAGTCGACGCATCATTGGCAGTATCGGCCGCAGTGTCTGTGCTGTGTTTTCACATTTCAGTCAGTGGTCGTATGTTGAGAGCAAATGTTGTGCTAACGGAGGAAATAGGAAGTCAATGTTAGTTAGCTAAACGAAAAAGGCAATACAACACGTTTAAGTTCTTGCGGTGCATACATTCGAATAAACGGAAGTCGATGCGTGGAATTGATTTGATGTATGGGAAATGTGTTTGAATTGGGAAAAGAGAATTTAAAATTGGCAATTTTTGCAGCCATAGAAGTGTTTTTCGGTGCGACTAGAATTAAAGACCTGACTAGACAAGCTTGAGCGCTGTTTATGAGCTGGCGTGCAACGCCTAAAAAATTGGAAACAGCAGAAAAGTTTCCGGTGAATTTCCGAATAAAAAAAGTTATTGTACCGCAAACAAAACACGTTTGACCGGATGCTATTTCCATAATCATTGAATTTCCTGCCTATTGTGGACAGTTTGATATTTTTGTCAATGATATTTTTCCTAGCCGACGCTTTGGCTCGGCAGAGAGAAATAAACGCGACGCGGTATCAAAAACGTGCAAGTGAAGAAGTAACTAATAACAACAAAAATAAGAGAAAGAAACAATAAAATTGAAACGTGAAGCAGAAATAAAAATAAAAAGATAATAAAAAGAAAAATTGGCGAAAACCCGAAATTTATCTTTTAAAATGCGAAATTTTAAAGGAAAATACAAATTTTTGCAGAAAAAACCCAAACTTATGGCTTCAGCGGTAATGCATATATAATTTTGGGTAATGACAATTTTTTAAAGGTGAATACTTTTTTGAAGTAACTAAATATAAAGCAGTGCGGCTTTAAATAAATAATAGCCATGGGCAAAGCGTAGAGAAAGCATGGCGGATTGTAAAAATAGTTCACGTGACACTAAAAAAGTGAAAAATGTCAGTTGAATGCTGGCAAAACCAGTAAAAGCGGCTATAAAGGAAAAGGGGGAACAACGACTCATTTGCTCGAACTTAAGTGACACACTAAAGTTGATAAAGTAAAAGAAAAGTGCTTACTTTTCAAAACGGCCGATAAGTATAAAAGAAAATAAAGTGCAAAACAACAAAGTATATACATGCTGTGTTGCAGAAGTGAGCACAGATACTTATTTACTACTAGCGTACGTGATATTTTCTTCAAATGCTGCCTGCCAGTCGCTGTCTTACCTGTCTGTGCCGATAAGGATAATAAACGGCAACCGAAACGAATGCTAGAGGCACTCAGGGAAGCCGTCCGACAGCGAGTGTAGTAAAATTGTTCGCGCGCGCTTGCAATCAACCAAATGTGTCAGCGGTAGCAAACAAAAAAACAACGCACACACAATTGATAGTAAAAAGTGCAGCAGGATGTGTTGCAGCCATTTGTGCAACAAAGTTTTAGTGAATGCCAGTAAGCATACATAGAAAGGCAACAAACAACGAAACATAGATAATAAAAATAAAAACAACAATGCAAGTAGATTATTTTCCAACAACACAGCAATTTTCTAGCAGTGCCAACATTTTATATAAACGCAAATAAAACTGTGCCGCTGTAACAAATGCTGACACAAAATCGAGCTATGCTGCAATAAAAGGAAGTGAAAAGCAATAACAAAAAAATCACTTTTTAGTTTTAACAATTTACCAACCAGCAAGGCAAGCAAAATCAGCAACGTGCAGCGCAGTTAACAACCTATGAAACAGGCATTCTTCACTGCTTCTCCTTTGCTGCTACAGCCGCCCCAGTTTCGGCTTCAGCTTCTGTTGTTGATTGTTTGCGGTTGCATTTGCTCGCCGCCGCAAATCACGCAAACCAATTGAGTGAGATAGCAGGCAGGCATTGCAGTTTTGCACTAAAAAAGCGAAAAAGGCAAAAAAACGCAAAAGCTTCAAAATCACAGCAAACGAACGCAGCAAAAGAAAAAAACAAAAAAAAAACTGAGACAATCGCGCAACAAACCGTCAATAAAAAACGTTGACAACAAAAGTGCAACGACGTGCTGTAAAACGCTCGTCTTTTGTGCATAAAAACACAAAACAGCTGAAATATTCTAAACTCCAAAGTTAAATATCAATATCAACGTCCTGTGCATTTTGTTCGCGATTCACTCAGCGGCCAACATGGCGGGTAATATCGTCAAATGGTGGAAACATAAAATACTTGGTGGCTATAAACAATTTTCAGGTGAGTTTGTGATTTTTGTGCAATGGCGCTGAATATTTACCTAAAACCTCATATCCACATATCTGCAAATATTTCAGTAGATTCATGAAAAAAATAAGTTAATTTGGTTAGTCAAATATGTTCTCACTTAGGCCTCGTGCATACATCAAACTTATAGGTCAGCTGAGATATGAACTGCTATAATAAGCACAACAATCAGGCAGATTTCACTTCCGAGTGAAACAAAGTCACATCCACCTAAAAGAAGTGGCCATGAAATCTGCAGTCAGACTCAGAGAGTCAGTACTATGGGAAACTCGTCAATTTAGGCACGGGATGATCATCAACGAAGTACACTCACGACAAATGACTGACTATATGGCATTTAACCTCAGCTTCAGAGAGTGGACGGCTCGAGCGGGCCTGTGGTGTGGGGCTAGGGTTGCCAACCGTACTATAATATATAGTATTGTACTATTTTTCCGGTCGGCGTACTAAATATATACTGTTGGAAAATATATAGTACGCAATAAAACTATATTTCTTCAATTATAAATATAAAAATATTTCAGTAATTTGCATGAAAAATATGTATTAAATTGGTTGACCTTTATACTGAAATAACAATATTAAATGAAATATTATTTAAAGTAAAAGGTCATTGTGAGTTTATAATCAAAAAAGCTAACATATTTTTAAAATCCCTGAGAAAGAATTGAAAAATTATTTCATTTCTACTCTATTCCAACCACTTCGGAATTCACAGGAATAACTTGTTCCATCACTTAAAAATCGTGTTTACTTTTTCTTTTAAATAAAATACTATATATACTCAAAGTGTACTATATTTTTTAAATTTTTTTGAAAAAGTACTATAATTATGTTGGCAACCCTATGTGGGGCAGGTGTGTACTCCAAGGAACTCGGCGTCTCTTTGTCTCTGCGTCTGGGGTATGATACAAGCATCTTCCAAGCGGAACCCTTAGGCATCCTTGAATCGTATGACGTTCCAATAAAAGTCATCGTTAGAATAAGGAAAGCAAGAATATGCTGTAACAGCCCAGCGGTTTGCAGCTATTCCAGAAGTGTAAAACGGAATTATGCTCAGAACTGCGTCAATAAGCGTCTCTCTTGTCTGGGTTTCTGGCCATGGGAATATTGATGGCAATGAAAAGGCCGATTAATTGGCGAAAACAGGAGGAATCTGAGGTTGTTGCACTTTGATGCCCCCTCGGAGTTGGTAAAAGAGAAATTGGTTTGGATTTTCTTTCACTGTCCAGGAAAAGCTGGTGGATATAGAAACTTTCAAATAACCAGGGAACTGTCGCCTGGCTATAACAGGACAAATACACTAGAACTGCTTAATAGATCAAGAGAAGAAGTATTTAAAATTGTAGGAAACATTACGGGACACTGGCCCAGAAGGTAGCGAAGAAAGTGTCCAGCATCTCCTTCGGGAACTCCCAGATCTAGCGGCTACTAGGCATAAAGTGCCCGGAAGACATACACAAACAAAACTTGCAGATATATCGGCAAATCCTTCGGGAATTCCAGATCTAGCGGCTACTAGGCATAAAGTGCCCGGAAGACATATACAAACAAAACTTGCAAATTCATCAGGGAATCAAGGTTTGACCGAAAAATTAAGATATATATAGGTATTTAGCATTCTCACGAAAGTGCCTCAAAATGGCACCCAACGCGATAATTGTATCGTAGTAAGTAGTAAGCTTCCTTATAAGTGGAGTTCTGTTAAGAAAATTTCTACATGGAACTTTTACCGAATTAGAAAGTGGGATTCTCAAGCTTTCGCCGAATGGGGGAAGACAACGGAGAAATGAAATCTAAGCAATTTATAACTCTCTCTAGAGGAATCTTGGGACGACTTCTAAATTAAATTTATAGCTAAAACATATTTTGGTATATTATTTACACTTTGATACACGTTTTGGTCCACAAGACAGAGGTAAGCGGCTATTGTGGCTACACATGCGCTTCAGATGGTTTGAATGTTTACATATGTAGTTTAATACTATTATGATATAGTCTGAAAGTTCGTAGCTCTAATATAAGTCGGACTTAGTTGAGTTAGCCGATTTTCGTAGAAAACTCATCCAATAAAGTATGCAAATTTTCACACTGAAGTGATAAGTGGTTACACATATTTTTCGGTCAACACCTCGCGCTCTATAAATATGCTAAGCTTGTAGAAACAGGAATATGATACTTCGGTGTTAGATACAATTTGAATAATAAAATATGCAGAATTTATTGAATGGAGTAGTTAAATATGCACATATATCTCAAGGTATAATATACTTTGACACGCTGCACATCAGCTATGCATCAATTACATCTGAAGATAATCTGATTCATTCACTATGGAATCTCTTCGCTAGTATATAATTCAAAATTAACACTTTCCTGATGCTACAAAAATAACACAAATTTTATGCAAAACGAAAATAAGAAAGATAAATACAAAACGCATTATTTATAGCAGCAAACTTTGAGGTCCGCGCGATCCCTATACCGCATTCGCTTCACGCAGTCTCCGTAATATATTCATCGTCTAACCGTCAGCGAAGTAATATACTCGCAGCGCACAATCAACAAGAATACAACACTGGCCCGTCTACTACACATCACAAGTTAGCTGACTCATTTAGCAGCGATCACCGCCAACCGAAAGGGGCAACAAAAAAGTGGAAGAAAATTTAAGTTCTGTGCCGAAAGATATGAAGATGTAGACAGTTTGTTTGACTACTTATACGAAAAAATGCTTCAAATATTTTCGACAAAAAAAAAAAAACACAACGCATCAAAAATAATCACTCCAACTGCGCTTACATTCCAACAATGGCATTCGAAATTTGATTTGGTTTGGTATCTCGTCGTCGAGTCTAATGTACGGCGAAGTTTCTTAAAAAAACAAGACAAAAAAAAACGAAAGAAAAAACATTTCGATTGATCATTTGCTTTAGAAAACGCCCCAAAAATAGCATGTCAGCGGAGTACCAAAAAAGTACCAAGAAAAAATCAAAAAAAAGTAAAAACATCGAAAATATCAAAAACAAGGACGCCTCTGACAAAAACATGCATACAAGTACACGAAATTGGAAGGCAGCGCGCGTTTTTTACGATACCACTTCCTCAATGCGGTCGCTACAGGTCATATACATGGATATCATATACGTAAATGTGTATGTCTTCCTCCATATATGTGAGCACATATTAGATTGGTTCAGAAAATATCAAATTGATATGGGACCCCTTTTTTCTTCAACCAAACTCTGAGGTAGGGCGTTTTTCAAGCAAATTTGGAAATAGGGCGTTCTTGAAAAGTTTTCTGAGATAGGGCGTTTTCGAACTGGCTGCCGAGATATGTAGGTCGATCTTCTCCCCAGGTGACGATATAAAATAAAGATATCCACAAAAATTGCGAAATAAAAAAAAAGAAAATAGGCACCGCTATGAGGGTTTGAAATAATTGTATCTCTTTTACAGAATCGAAAAAAATTCAACAAAATTTCGACTTTGGCCAGCTATAATTCTGCGAGTTTGTGAATTTTATTGAATAAGTTTCAACAGTATGTCACATTTCTAGTCAAAATTTTGTAAAATTTTTACGACAAAAAAAATAAAAAAATTTCATCCCCTAGTGGCGCCCTCTAAAAATTTGTTAAAACTTTTGAAATTCTTTCGTGGATGTTTTACATATTTTGTATGTAGAACAAAATTTAGATGTTGCTTTTTTACGGACCGCCCTAATACACATATTAGGGCGATCCAAATAAACTTACCCAACGAAATTATGGCCTTAAAATCACCTATTTACTGAGAAGAAAATTCTCCAATTTGGATTTTTATTCCAATTTTAAAAGGTGTCGGTGGGC
Source organism: Rhagoletis pomonella (assembly GCF_013731165.1). Taxonomy (NCBI): domain Eukaryota; kingdom Metazoa; phylum Arthropoda; class Insecta; order Diptera; family Tephritidae; genus Rhagoletis; species Rhagoletis pomonella. The sequence continues at coordinate 48,096,137 of NW_023458559.1, read as the reverse complement.
ATTTGAAATTTTACATGTAAATAATATGGAAAAATTTTTGTCCCATTAAAAAGTTAGAGATAAAATTTTTTTCTAGGCATATTCTTGTAGGGTATTGAATTCTCTAAAAAATGACCCTGGTGTTAATTGTCTAGACTTAAAAATGTATGTATATACTTGCGGGCTATGAAACTCGAAAAAAAGCCGAAACATGCAGTTTTAGTGCTTTATTATTGCAAATACACTAAAATGATACCAAATTTGTACAAAATGTTAATTATGAACAAGATTTGTCAGAGAAGGGAGAGTATTAATCCCATTATTTATTTTTTATTGCATTTTTAAACAACAATTTTCTTTTTAATTATCATCTAATAAAATTCAGTTTATGGCAATAGGATATCGCTGGCGAATAAATGGCACTACTTGCAAAAGAAATAGCTTTTGTTCTTCGTCTTTCGTCAAACTTCCATTATAATTTTGTATCAACGCTATTAATAATCTCTAATACAACCAACTTCAGCGTCGTTTCTTAGAGAATTTAATTCCCTACTAGAATGTGCATAGAAAAAATGTTTACCTTAAATGTTTCAATAGTTATAACATTTTTAATGTTTAATGAAAAAAAAAATGTTATTTACAGGGAATTGGAATACCAATTTTTCGAAATGGAAGAATTTTATTCTTAGTAAATAGGTCTTTTAAAGGCCATAAATTCATTTTAGATCACCCTAATACATATGTATGTATGAATGCATTTGCAAGATCACTTTTGCTGCCTACCATTTCATATAAAAAAGACGCTGTGGTCTATAAAATAAAAATAGATGAAGTGGTGGCAGCAGCATTCAACAAAGAACGACAGCCTATTTAATAAGACAACGTACAATGAACCACGCCGGCAACGCTGCCTGCCGCCAATAGATATCAGGCGCTCTTGTCTGATCTCGATATGCATAGAAGAAACCTAAAGCGATACCGCAGACAAAAACAATCAGGTATCAAAAGAATGGGCTGCACATAGTTAGCGAGAAGAGAAGAGGAAAAAAAACAGAAAGAAAAAACAACAAATCACAATGCCGCGCGCAAGTGGAAAAATAAAAGAAATACAAGCAATCGGTATGAAAGAAATCTAAGAACTTAAATTGTAAATGAAGCATTCACTACAAAAGAGATGGATCAAGTCTTTTGTTTTGCTTTTTCTAATTTTCTTAATTTATTTTGCTTTTTTTTGGAAGCGAATATTGCATGCAATGATCAATTGAACTACTAACAATGCCGCCGCTTGCAATTTCACATCTGATAGACTTTCTCAAAATGTGTACTTTCGCAGACCAATAGCAACGAGCAGTAGTTCAAGAGGCCGCCGGTGTGGCAGCTATATAAGTACGTACGTACACACATATTTCCGAAAGTGATTTCCTAGAGGAACACAGATAGAAAACTCATTTGCCGAAACAAATTTTCGAACAACACACACACCAAATTATGCGCTTAAGAGATAAAGTAAAAGGAAGCAATGGGCAGCGCAAAACAATAATTAAAGCAACAGAACAATACGAGTATCGTAGACAAAAGTAAACAATTTCTAGAAAGGAGAAGACCAAGGAAAGCGAGCGCATAGCTAAGAGGTATAACTACGCAATACGGAACAAAGAAACAGCAAAGAAAAATAAACACAGCAGCACAATGCACGAAAAGGATGACAAAAACAAGTAATTTTTAGCAAAAAAAAACCGACTTAAAAAAGTATATATATATATCTATATATTTCATGATTCAATGATCGGATCTAAACCAAATTAGTATGAGACACTACCTTTCCGTTGCAAAAAGAATTATCGAAATCGGTTGACGCGGTCCAAAGTTATGCGGTAACATACATAAAAAAAAAAAAAAAAAAAAAAAAAATATTCCGACGAACTGATAATCAACTGATTTGCTACAGTTTCTAAATTATAATGTGGTTCTTGCTTGATCGAGAATCTAAGGCGAACGAAATTATCTACTTTTTCCCCGACGCTTACAGTTAGCTAAGGACCGGGTTTTGCATTTGAAGTATTTGTTACTGAAAGTACAATCTTTTCCTTTGATGTAATTCTGAAAAACGGAAATGTGAAAGTACAAGCTTTTTGTTTTTAAATATAAGGTACAATCGGTGTACGATTCCTGTTTATAAGGAGCTCTAAGAAAAGTACGACTGTGCTGAACGGGGCATTTCTTTGATACGAAAATATATCAAAACGCTTAGCAATGATAAAGAGCAAAAGCATTATAGTCTTCACTCAATTGCAAACCACAGAAAACAGCTTCCAAAAACATCAAAAACAGCGCTAATTAACTAGAAATAAATTTTTGTATGAAAAAACACCTATGAAAGTACATACATACATAGGTAAAAATATAATCGCTTTCAGCGACCTGTAATGAAGGCTGTTTTCAATAAAACAAACTGATATTGGTTTATAAATAATAGCAGAAAAATAGCTTTGTTCAGCAATGATTTTTTATGCAAATTTTTTTTTTACCACCCTAATGCATCGTCTTTTATAGCATACAAGTGCCTAAGGGTGTAATATTCCAGAAATGAACATTGCACCAACACACTGACTCCCTAATGAATCTTATCAAGAGAGAAATAGCCCACAATCTCTTGACTTTTTTCTATGCCGATTTCCCCAACTAAATAGTATAGTCGAATGTACTGAAACAGGTCTATTGAAGTTCGAGCGAAGAGATATAGGATCTTCTAAGGTGGATCCTCGCACCAATGCTTCCCATGAGCCTTACTTATGAAATCTCTGAGGTACCTGCTAGTTTTTGCTAAGCTTGGTCGTTGCCTTCGGTCAATTTGACTGCTCCTAAGAACCGCAGTTTGCCAAATCATCTACGAGGAGGTTGCCTTGAACACTTCAGTGTCCCGGTACACGCATTAGTTCAAGCCTGTTCCACTTTGTAACGGAGCTGAGCCCTAACTTATATTCCACGATATTTCTTATAGAGATGGGGCGATTCCCAAGGATTTTAGAGCCAACTTGGCTATTACTATAGACCCTGATTTGGAGTGCGCATAATCTCTCTTATCTTAAATCAGCTAGCTTCAATGTCGTTTATAATCTTGTAACTGTCGGTATAGAAAGTTTTTATCGAGTTCCCCAAGAGAGTGGCTGGATCTCTCCACTGTAGTTATAGAGACTTTTTACCGAGTTCCCCCAAAGATAGTGTCCGGATCTCACACCCCTTGTAGGAAAGCTAACGATGCGACCTCTTAAAAAAAGTACACCAGGAATCAATTTGGTCTGATAACTGAACTCCGAAAAAAATTGGGAGCTCGTAAAGCCCATTTAAGAAAGAGACCGCCATACTATACAGCATGATATGTGACGATCGGTCTAACCAAAGCTGTGTACACCCAAAGTACCATAACCGGTCTCGGACCTTCAGTCTTACTAAAGGTTATTCGACACTGTTCAAAAACTTTTAGTGCTAGGTTTAGCTTCAGCTTTTCGAGTTACTCGTAAAATATTTCGTTTCTGCTCGACGAGTTACCCTGAGCATTTTATCTCTGTGGAAGGTTTACGCCTCTAAGAATTGAAACGTTGAGACGTAAAGACCACTAGGGTATCTTGCTGGAGTTGAAATTCACTTCTTCGTCTTTCCTCATACCTCTTTGGCGCAATTTTCCTGATACTAGTATGCACACATATAGAAGAGTTACAGAAACGAGTTACAGGTCTGCGACAAAGAATTTGGCGGTGCTTAACGGGATCTAAACCGAAGATATGGCTTCGAATAGGGATTACACTATGTTGGTATGAAAGATAATGAAAAGTCAAAATCCTTTAAGAACAGCTCGCGCAGCACAATCGAAAGAATGTTTCTTAGAATTCGGTGAGATCATTTGTTTGGGTTTATGAACAGCCGAGGCATAGTTTTTTTGAAGGAACTTTCTGGATTCGTCAAACAGTGTGGCTGGTTTGAATAAACATATGAATGGGTCTGTGGTGATCCAATTGTGGGTTCTTCCACAGGTCTCTACGATCAGTAATTACTTGACCTATTCGGAGACTAAAGCATCAGGCAATATTTTCTTGTAACTCAGACGTTGAATTCTTTGCAGTGATTCCTCTTAACTTAAATTTATCTTGAACGGACTGTACTCAAATGCATAATTCAATCGTCTAACGTTAATGATTGACAAGCATTTATAAAGAACTAGATGCAAGGTATCGAGAAGTGCTTTCAAAAACTTGCAAACTCTGGCATAAGAAACCCAAAAATGTGTATTCCAGTAGCTGCTTGCTCTTAAAGCAAAATAAATAAGATAAAAATATTCACATGCAACGCATTTAAAAAAGAGGAACCCAAAGCTGAAAAGTCCCCTTTGTAAGTCATTCCAAAAAGCAAGAAAGCATATTTAAAAACCAAAACAACAACATAAATACTCGCTCATCCTCCTACTTGTTGCACATTTGCCAGGCATGCGCGGCCTGTGCTTTTTACTGCGGTTAAATACCAAAAGAGAAATAATAACAGTGCGCATGCGCGCGGCACTAATACAAAAAGTCAAAGCGCCCGACAAACGCCCAACTGCAATGCGATTACTTACATATGTACAAAGCTGCTGCACGGACGTAAATAAATACATACGTACATACATACATGGATGCAATGAAAACAAAAAACTCATAAGTATATATGCGCCGACAAACAGCCCAAGTCAGCCAAATAACCAATGAGCCAAACAATCCAACAACGAGGAGGCATCAACACAAAGCAGCAACAAAAAAATACAGCTGCAGTAGAAACCCGTTCAAACAATCAACTGGCCGACAATTCAACTTCTCTGCTTATCCCGCGCTACTCTCTTTCTCTTCCCCGCAGCCAGCGTCAAGCAACCATTTTTTTTTGCTTGGCCGAACTGTAGCTGCTACGAGTATGCATGCGATTGTGAGATGGCGGCGGCTACCTCGACGGCGAAATCATTTTCAAACTGCCGCCGCGGCGGTGCAATCGTTCCATCACAGCATCTACTAAAGTCAGCAGCAGCAGCTGAGCTACATACACACATCCACCATTCACGACCTCATCACCAAAGTCGCCTTTAAAGTTGGTCGTCGGATTTTATTTTCTATATATGTACATATACAGGGTGACAATAAATTATAGTACACGTTTTTTATCATACATTTACAGTACCATGGATACCACCCCCTTGGCGGCGATACAGAAGCCCTAACGTGATTTACAATTTTCGACGACGAGCAGCAGCAGCAGGTTTTCTGAAGAGAGCTGGTCTCAGTCCCGACGCAGCTATCGTATCAGTGCTTCCAAACTTTGTTGGCGCTTAGCACATACTCTGTGCTTCAAAATAGACCACACACCGCAGTCCATTGGGTTGAGATCCGGCGAGTAGGGTAGCCATTCCGCAGACGAGGTGAAGTGTGAAAAATGAGTTCTGTGTCTTGTTGAAACATCTATTCCATTTCGCCGAAGTGCGGTTGTGTCCACGGAGGCGCTAAGGACTCGAAAATGTTGTGGCTGCTTGATTTTGACTCCTTGAACCACGAAAACCACGAGAGTCTTGCCGCTGGCGCATATTTCGTCCCAGACCATAACCGACTGCGGATTTCGACGGTGTTCGACAATGACTGAGGTACCAGTAGTCTCTGTGGACCAGTTCTGTGCGTCTCTTAAACGGTGAAGAGCTTCTCGTCGCTTAAGAGATTGTGCTTCCATCAATGACTTACCGCCCACCAATAGCTCGACCGTCAGAAACTTGAAGCTTATACGTGTTGAGGTTTAGTTCCTTTTTAGCCATTTGCCGCACAGATTCACGGTAAATCCTGGTCTCACGAGCGATTTGTCTCATCGATACACTCGAATTTCGTTGAACACGCTTTTTGATGATATTGCTGTTCTTGGACGTGTAGACGGTGCGCTTTCGTCTTTTGCCGCGGCGGTCGTCTTCATGGCCGAGTTCGTTGGACTATCGAACTGCGGTTGACACGTATTACGTAAACAAACAATTTCACATTGACGCTTTTCTTGATGAAACAGTTCCAAAATTGCACTACACAACAAATAATCGTTATGAAACCGAAAAAACCTGTACTCATATAAAAGTCTCTAACAAAACGAAAATAGTCCGCCCATTGTACAAAACATTCATGGCAGCGCATGATATACTTTATACCGCTCATTTCTCACCCTGTATTATAGGATATGAGTGCCAAAGGTTCTTGCTGAGTTGCATATTTCGAATCGAGGTGATGCCGACTATGAGATGCCGATAATTACGAGGGCTCAGTGATCGTCGACAGCGCGGCTATGACTGTTTTCGCTGTTTGTAAGATATGAGGCGAATGAAAAACATACATACCCTTTATGGCAGGGAAGATGACTCATAAAGGATCTAGTCAATCTCTCAAATTCATTAATTTTTAAATTCAGCGTGCGAGAGAGCTTCAAGAGTAAACGTGTCATTGACTGCTATGAAATAATTACGTTACCGTAATCCCTTGTGCAACCCCGAGCTTTCAATCTCACGGTCTATTTATAACATTCGCTGGTGGTATGTACCCGTATTCACCAAAAGCTAGAGCCTGCAGCCAGCAATAGTTGGGTCTCGCCCTGTATGGACAGCACAAGCAATTATCCGGTACTCACTTGTCACTCACCAGCGCTAATAACTGATAGTACTTAATTGTCAGCGATGAGTCAAGAGAGGATAGTCCTTTATATACATGATATAAGGCTTACTGAAGTTAACAACGTCTCTTTACCAGTAAGCACGGGCGTCTTCTCGAAGCAAAGTGCCTGCTGAAAAGCCTCGGAAACCAGGTCTATCTGCAAGGGTGAACAATTTACTGCAAATAGTCGGTCAGTCGGTCGTTTGTCAGCAAAACCGCTACGAGTTGTCGCTCCAAAGCGTCGCTGGCAACCATAACCGCTAACGTAACACCCACCCAACTTCTAAGGCACGAATGCAGAGCTTTCTAAAGCAATGTGCGGGTATACATTGGGAGAAAGCTTTTACTCTATGCGCAGTAATCTTGAATCTACTAAAGGCTTCAAAATACTCTCTCCGCGGTCTAAATTTTGGTCCTCCATATTACATGCAGACCAGTTTCGATCAACATCTTTCCTAAGGGAGAAGCGTTAAGAAAGCTGTTTCTGATCATCATGCTACTTGTAGACAAGTCAGGACGAAAACATATCTTGCGGTGAAACTTTTAAAGCTTTATGTATATTTTATATGGTCGTCACGGGAAAAGATAAAAGCAATCTCTGCATGGCACTGCCTATGAGCGCAGTGGACACTTCTTAGCCACGTCTGTATATCAAGCGTTTTTGAGGTTTCTATGAAGCATATATTAGTAACCAAAAAAGAATAAGGTGCTAAACGAGCTTTTTAAAGCTTTATTTAGACTTTATACGAGAGCACACAAAGTAAAGGCTCTGTTGTGTCAATTAAAAGCTCTATGTACAGTTTCTATACTCCGCTGCTTTATGAAGACGCGCCCAAGGAAAGGCGCTCTCCTCCCATCACCGCGACCAAAATGGAGACCCACTAACAAAGCTTTTTTTAATACGCCCAAAATATACCGCGCGTGAAAAGCTTTTTTAAAGCTTTTAATAGATTTTTTATGCTATGAAGGTGCGCAAGGTGTAAAAGTTCTCTCTAGTCGTTACTGCTTTAGAACAGTGATGCTCAGAGAGAGCTTTTAGCCAGTGCGCGTCCATATAAAATCTTCAGAGAACTTTGAAGACTTTCGCCCGCGGCCGCGGTTTTGAGCATCACTACTTTAAAATAATGACATCTTATCTACTGGATTATAAATGTACTTTTCGTAAATCGCTCCAAGGTACCAGCTTTTGCTAACATTTCACTCGTACATCCCAGTAAGTGAAAAATATCTCTAAAAGCTGGCACTAAGCTTCTACCCTCGTGCAAAGTTATTAGTATATTACCTCAAAGTTTCCGCAAGATCGCGCCTTTTTGAGTCTCTTCACCGCATTTTAACTTACTCGAAACTATCCAACTCTTCGTGAAGGCTATAAACTCAATCGAGTTAATTTTTTGTTCGACAGCTTCCAGCAATGTTGTTTTTGATACTTGGCCTTACGTGTCGCTGTGTCGTTGTATTGCCTTTGAATGCAACCATGGCATATGTCTACGTCGGCCCTCATATGCACTTCTTCAAACCGCTGACGGCAGCGGCGGCCTCGGCGCGCTGACAACAAGAAATTGAGGCAAAATGCATACACAAAAGATGAGTTGAGCACGCCGACTATACAAACTGTCAGATGATCGTTCGGTGTTGTCCGTTCATGCGTCTGTACATCCATCCATCCATCCATCCAACCAACATGCCGGGCATCTGTGCATCCGTCCAATGTGCGGCCTATGCGAGTCGAGTTTCACGAGTTTTTAAGCTGCAGTTGCTTGTTAGTTTTTATTTCAATGATTGTTGTTGTGAAACGCTTATTTTATTTTTATGTGTAAGAGTACGTAGATAAATTTGTATGTGACTGTATGTGAAGGAATCAAAAACATGCGCACTTCGCCGCTGCAACTTTAGGCCGCTTTAATTTTCAAGGCAGTTGTGCTGTTAGTTCAAAGCCGTCAATTTATGATGGAAAACAGCTGTTGTTGCACACGAAAGTAGAGGAACTTGTATAATTCTTGTAAAGAACAGCTATTAAATTTTAAGCACAAATCACTACACTCAATGCTGGCTGGCGGCTGGAGTCTATTGCTGGCGTACTTGGGATTCTGCGCATATTTAAAAAAGTAAAAGAAGCCAAGGAAGTACCAAAAGAAAATCAAAAAAAAAAAAACGTATTCACCTTTACCAATGAGCCATCACAATGCCTCGGCATAATAAATGCCAAAGAAAAAAAAACAACAAAACGGCATCCAACAGGTATCTACTTATTGTACTTTGCTTGCGTTTGGTTGAAGTAAAACCGGAGCCTGCAAAGGTTTTGTTGGCGCAGGCGCAGGCGCAGGCGCAGGCGCAGGCGCGACCGACATCGACCCAGTCGCAATTATGCGTACCATCATCTGTTGGCGGCCGGCGGCCGGCGATCGGAGGTTTTCAGTCATTGGTCGGCGTATGCGCTTACGATTAAAGGCTGGCGGCCTGCAGTGCCTTCACAAAAAGCTGTTAGCTTGTAGCTTCTGCATTTATTTTTCGTGTCCATTGCGTGCTGGCTTGCATATTTTCTACACCGCCTGCGTGCCTGCCAACACAGCACAGCGCGTTGTGGCTTTAGGCTTCTTTCAAGTTGGACTTGCTGGTTCGATTGTCGATGGACGATGTACTGGCTAGCTCGACGTACGGTCTTTTATTTGTCGGCGCGCTGCACGTTTGTATGTGCCATTTCGGCGAATTTACAACAGAGAAGATCAAGACGCGATTTCCGACAGCTACCCAGCGTTCAAAAGCCGATATAGCCGCAGCCGCAGCCGCAACCAGAGCCACATCCACAGTATGTACAGCGCATTTTTTGGGGGGACGCACGCGGGCGGAGTCAATTTGCGGCGCAGTATTGAACCGATCAATGGTGCCAACAAACTACACATATTCGACCAGCTAACGAAGAGGCTGAAACGAGCTGCACAGAGGACGGACGGACGGTGCACAAACAGCATTCAAGAATCAAAACAATGTGCTATTGCAGTTGCGCGCGGAGTGGGGCGGGGGAGAGGTGGCATAAGCAGGAAACTGCAGGGCAAAGTCGTCGTCGCGCGCCGTATTGGTATGGAATCGTTGTTGGATGTTGGCGGCTTTAGTTTTGGCGCGCCATGTCGGCGCGATCCGGTTTCAAGTCGATCGTAAAATGTTGTGCAATGGGCCTTTGTAGCTTTTAGCTTTCAACTTTAATAGCTTGACTTAGGCAGAAAACAATGGACAAGATACAAAAAGCAAAGTAGGAAAAAAAAATAAAGTAAAATGAAAAAATCGAGTGGAACGAAAAATGAAAAAGAAAACTACGAAAATTGATAAAAACAAGAAACTCGCAAGAAAGCTTAAGCAATTGACTTTGTTTTGGTGTGTGCCGTCGGCATGGTTTTTATTACTCTTTTTGATATTACTGCAATAGCGTAGGCTCAAAGCTGAAAGATTTTGAGAAAAAATAAATAAATAAAATTAAAAAATAAATATCACTAATGGAGCAAAGCTTTACATAGTTTTAAAAAGGTTCTAGCTTCGCTTAGGGGTTTTTGATTTCATTACTTAGAGTTAGTCGACGTGCGTTTCTCGAATGACGTTACGATTTTTGTAGCGCTCTATTTGGTATTAGGTAGTTGATCAAAAATGAGTCTTCAGCAGCGTCATACACTTCTACGAGCTTATGTAAAACGTCTTTGCTTGAATATGCATTAGACTGTTTCGGTTTTGCCATTAGTTCTCCAAAGTCTACTGTCTTGGCGGTAAATATTAGAATCTTCCTTCTCGGTCCACTGAGTGAAAAGTTATAGAAGGAAACGAGCCGAAAGACATGCGTGCCGGGAAGGCTGCAACAACAACATCAATAGAGCACGACCTCTACTTTGCAATGGAATCAGACACCATCAAAGAAGAGCTTAGTAGAGAAAAAGAACAATAGAGAACAGCACTGGAACCAAATTTTTGAGCAGCGCCCGGCAAACAATTTATTTAGGAGATGTATGTAATAATAAAATATTTGATAAGCTTGCTAACATCCTTAAAAACAGTTAAAGAAGTCTTACGGATAACCCGACACGTAACTGCAGATCAAGAGGTCACCTACACAATGTGGCAATGCAGAGCTTCTGCTGAGCGAATGTGATGGCAGAGAATGAAAGAAGTATCTCCGGTAATCATCGAGTCCCAAACCAAACAAAAAACATACAGCCTATGTGACAAAACAACCGAATGTATTTCTCAAGGGAGTCGCGACAGAACGACGTGTTGTAAGCAGTTAGCGGACACCTCAACAAATATTTGCCGATCTACAGTAAAACCCACTTCGAGGTATTTAAGCGGTTTTTTTTAAGTACCCAACCCGCCTAAGTACCTCAAAAAGCTGAAAAGAAGAAGAGAAGAGAAAACGTGCCAAACGTGGGTTATTCCTAAACGAAGCCTATCGTAGTTGGTGATTCGAATATTGAAAGTGACTCGCAACTACAGGCAGTCCCTCTTACAGCCCCCGAAGTCATCGACACTGAATGAAGACTGGAAAAGCTCAAATTGCCCCCAATCGCTCAAGCCAGGTCATCTGGTCTCTCTGAATGGAAGGGACTGCAGAAAAATAGATGGCTTGCTGACTGGTAACTTTTCTTAGTACGAACACTTCTGGTGTCCAGAAATTTATTGCCTTAAATCGTTTGCACGAATATTGCTGATTTATTGACACTAATACAACAATGAAACAAACAAATTGGATATGCATACAGATAGTACTTTTGTATGCATATTAGGGTGCATCACTTTCCATACAAAAGAAAAAAATATCGGTACGGTTTCACAGCGGAATATTAAGATTTACGTGAGCTGGTGCGATTTGAAAATATCTGGAAAAATCTCTTTTTATCTATTTTGATAACGTTGATACAATTTTTTAATATTTTCATGCAAACCTTTTAAGCTTAAATCTTTTATCATCTGGGGTATTTTTTTGAAGAAAAATGTAATAAAAAATTTACATTATTATTGGACGTATTTTCAAATCACTCCAGCTCACGTCTTATCTTAATATTTTTCCGAAATATTTTGGCAGCATATAATAAATTTTATAGTCCCCGAAAAATTGCGACATTTTTTTTTTGGTGAGGCACCCTAATGTATATATAAATTGTTATAAAAGTATGTATGTATGTTCGTAAATATTTTTGTATGCTTGCTATTATTTCCATCTCTCACTCTCCATGTGGCTGCTTGAGGCATATTGTAATTGTGCCGTGCAATCAATAGATTTTGATCATTTCCATTCCAACACTTTAGAAAAGCGCCTCGGGCACGACGCTTAGAGCGTTTATCTTAATTGTTTGAAAGCTGCACTTCGCCACAGTCGCCAAGTGATAATTATTTTGGTCTCCTTTTGTTTTTAATAGATGTACACCAATGTGCAATGCGGTCAGACTTTCTAAGCCATCAACGATAATAGCTGGTCACGTGACGCTGAATCGATGTGGCGGCGAGTTATTGTGAGCTGTTATGTTTAAGCTAATTTTTTTACACATGAATGTACCTAAAAGTATATTTCTAAAGCAAAAAACAGCCTCCCTTAAGCTTGCCTTACATATTTTACGAATTTCATGATAAAAGCCTGGGTCTGTTGATAATTCTTCACTTTTTGCTCTTTGGCTGTTCGCTTGACAAGTACGAACTTTCCAGTTCGAAGTTTCGTTTCATTGACTAGTTGCTCTATTTTCGTAAGATCTCTCCGTGCAATACACCCTATTAACAGCTAACAGCTCAAGCAGCACAATGGTGTATAACTTGGTGTAAATTTATGAATTTTGGTACAATTAATCAGATTATACCAAAATTCGTAAATTTACACCAAGTTGTACACCAGTGAGGGTTCTGGACGCACACATCCGGGGGTTTTTCCACGGCGATCGAATGTCTGAAGCGCAGCATGCATATTTACGGGGACGGCACTCCATGAGGTCGAGAGGTCTCTCGAATTTAAGCAATTCACTCTGACAGCCTTCTTTGACATAGAAGGAGCCTTTAACTATGTTGGGGTAGAGGTTATCCAAAAATCCCTTGACGAACTGGGCGTCGAGGAGTCTATTAGCGCGTGGCTAATGGCGATGCTTCGCAGCAGAACGATTTCAGCTGAAATTGGAAGCTACACATTAACAAGAAACGTTAGTAGAGGAACTTCTCAAGGGGGAGTGATCTCTCTTATCTTATGGCTTAGCACCATCAACTCAGTACTAATCAAGCTCAACCAGGGAGGTGTAAAGTGGTGGCCTACGCTGACGATATAGTGATTTTAATAACCGGGTTTTCCCATCTGTGGTGAGTAACATCATGGATGGAACTTTAGAAAGGCTAAGCCGATGGGCCGAGCAATGTGGCCTTAAAGTGAACCCAGAGAAAACAGAATTAATGCTCTTAACGGCCAGAAATAAGGTTCCAAGCTTTGAGTTATTACAGCTAAATGGACAAAGCCTACGATTATCTAAACAAGCGAAGTATCTGGGAGTCATACTGGATCCTAAGCTAAGTTGGAAAATAAATATTGAAGAGAGAGTAAAGAATGCGAGCATTGCCTATTAAGGAAATCCCGATCTGACATTGCTAGGTTTGTTGCGACTCTTACTGGGCATTGGCCGATTGATACCCACGCGAGAAGGCTGGGAATCGTCTACAACGACTTCTGTAGAAGCTGCAGAGATGAAAACGAGCAGGAAATAGTAGAACACCTACTTTGCAAATGTCCAGCTCTAATGAGGAGCAGAAATACCATGCTAGGAGCATATGAGTTCACATCGTTACGAGAGCTATCTGATATAAGTCTCCACAACATACTCAACTTCATCAACCACGCCGGTTGGTTCTAACATATTCATTCGAGGTATATGGTATCAAAATGGCACTTAGATCCTACTTGGGCGTAATAGTTTTTCCGCCACCATTCTAGCCTAACATAACACCAGTGTGCTACTTGAGAGAGGCGAGGTTGTGTAGCCTGTAGGTCCTTTCTTTTACTTTTTTACTTTACTAGCTGAGTGGTCGATATGATCTATGATTGGTTTAGAAATTAGAATTCTATTTTCAATATTGATATATTTGGTACACAGCTCCTCAAAAGATTATTTTTAGTTTTAAAGTTTAGTTTAAAATTAACGAATTAGTTCCGATGCTTCCACGAAGAAGTACATTTACTGTAATTGAGTGTCGGAAGACAAGCTTAATGTCGTTATTAAAAAACTATTTATAGAAATTTTGGGGTTCTTGCCTACAGTATTTGGTATTTGAGAAAGAAAGAGTCAGCGAGTAAGCGAAGGTTGATTTGTGTGACTTCTTGAAACGCCGAAGGAGCTTCTACTCTTTGTCGGATCCTTATAATGCTTCATTACCAAGATGATTTCAACTTTCTAAGCCAACACTTGCGTAAAAATGAAATGAGCTCACAGTAATGTGCAAAGGGTTGTTAATTTACCCGACGAGACTAAATATCTGCAAATTATCATTACTAACTTAATCAGCACTTTCGTTTGGAATTTAGTTCGGTCGTCGAGTAAGATCTCAAATTTATAGGAAAGTTTAATGGCATGATCTCTGACTGCGGCTTTTTCCTCCGGTGGTTTCCCGACAAGAACATTACAAAACAGTGTCAGGCCAAGCCCTCGCTCATCGACTAATTAAGATCTTTTATGATGGATTTACTTTATATATTTTAGCAAAAGCAATAGTCTTGCGCTCGACCTGTGCTAAAATAATTCTTGAAGGAGGCACTTATTCTTTCAAATAACCTCTCTAATTGAATTATCATTTGCCTGAAAATGTGATCGCTTCGGTTCGGCGGTTCTAACGGGTTTTCCAACATTTGATTGGTTCTCAAAACGATCTTTTTGTCTTTAAACCGGGGTTTCGATTTGGTTAAATGCTTCAGTAATTAAAAAAAAAAACTATGTCAAAACGGAGAGCAAAAGCTCGCGGGAGATATTTCTTCGACGATCTCGATGACCTCAAAGCGGTGAACGTCGGAAGACTTTGCACATTCTTGCTAAGCAACAAGTGGTTTACAGGGGAACGGGGAAATTAAAAAAAACCCCTCTTGCGGTATCACAAAGAACCCTAAGAGGAGTCTAAGTGAGTTTTACTTCTGGACTGCCGTCCAACCTAACCTAACCTATATTTTTGTTATATTTATAAAAAAAAATATATATACTTATATTTAAACATATCGGCAGCCGAGACAGGGCATTCTTCAACCAAATTCTGAAGTAGGGTGTTTTTGGACCTTTTCTGAGAAGGCCATTTGCGAGCCGGCAGCCGAGATAGGGTGATCTTCCGCTCCGTCGTCGATATCTAATTTATGTCATACGCTGTAC
>NW_023458559.1:47945339-48081099 GCF_013731165.1 Rhagoletis pomonella | reverse complement strand
TACCAGCTAACGAGAGAAGTATCTTGAAGGATCGAGGAACCGAGACTGTCAGTTAGTCTTTTTCGAGGCTTTTAATTTGTGATCGGTTAATGTGGCTATTCTGGCTGACAATAGCTTAAAGACTAGTCGGCGCTGTCTTGGGAAAGCTGTGAAATCTCAATAATTAGAGACTTTTATTTTAACTTTAGAGTGAGAAATTTGTGTAGTGGCTTGAGTCTCAAAGACGAACAAAGAAAAGGGGAGATTTATGAGCGACTAATCCCTTTAGTTTGGGCCTCGTATGAATATTTCCGTAGATGGTCATATATTGTTTTTAGAGCAGAAGCAAAGCTAGGGATGTAAAACTCGACTCTGACTTTTGTCAAAAATCGACCTTTTGCTGAAAAAATCGACTTTTTAGAATCGAGTTTAGTCACTTCAAGTCGACTAGAATCGACTCTTAACCGATAACTTTTCGACTTTTGTCTATTAAGTTTTTGATGGTAACATTATTTCCTAAAGTTTAAGTTTTAACATTATATTACAGTGCAGTAGTTTATACCCAATGTTATTGTTTATAGTTAGTTTTAGGTTGTATTATGACAATACTGCCACATCAGTTATGTATTATTTAAAATATGGCGCTCAATACTACACACAATTTTATAATGGCTTCAAATTTAATATGGGTTCACTGGTCAAAAATTGATAAATCGGTCGATGGATATATGTGGTTTTCTTAATTATTTAATTTTAATGTTTAGTTTTTAATTTTAATGCCAAATCACGTCTAATTAATTGATAAAAAATAATTTTGTTTTTTCATTACTTAATGGAGTTAGGTATTAATTTCTTTTGTAAATTTTTAAAAAGTCAATTAAAGTCATAAAGTCGACTATCAGAGATGATTAATCGACTTTAAGTGTCGAAAACCGGAAAGTCGATTCTTAAGTCAAGAAATGATTCTGCGCACACAAAACTAGGCAAAACTCTTGTGCGAAGCCGTGCACTTTGGGGTAAGCACTACAAATAACTGGGACTGTAGAAAGAGAGTATTTCTTATAGCAAAACTTCTTTGTTGAAGGCATATTCATACGTATATATATATATATACATAAACATATATATAAGTATATATGTATATATCTTCTCAAGATCTTGACGACTACGATTACAGAAACCCTTAAAGTATGAAGGAAATGGAAAAATCAACAAAATTTAACCCGTAGAATTTATAGTTGCTATTTCAGGGATTACCACATCTCTTCATCAGACTTCTTTTCTGGATTCTTCTAGACTTCAGCAGTTCATGAAATCCTTTTATAAAAAAAAATTTGAAAAATCTGAGATTTGTGTATTTTCCATAATTTTTTTTTTGCCTCCCAGCAAAGTATTGAGATTTGTGAGCTTTTTCGCAGTTCAAAAGAATAAGCCTATTGAACAGTTTGCTGCTTCAAGTCACGCCAGTCCAACCGGCGAATGTTTCTAAACATGTAATTTTTTTTATTTTCCCCTTCTTTTGTCGTTTTCAATTATGTAATTGTTTCTTGTATTGTTTTTTTTTTTTTAATCTACACACTCGTATTTCATTATCTGCACCATCAATTACGTTCAATGTTAATTATAACTGTCAATTGCGTTACATATTAATGCCACTTAAAAGCCGGCTTGATAATGCAATTCAGAGTGTTTGCTGCATTTCCGTAACGTCACCGAACGATTGTATGTATGTACTTCCTTCCCTCTTCGCGAGCAATTGATGATAAAAAGTCAGTAAATATTACTATAATGCTTTAAGTGTAGTTGAATGAGGCTGCAGCCATGCATACATGTGAATGGGTGTGTGTTAAAGCATAAATATTTTCACTGAAAACTAGCTTTTCTTTTTCCTGCATCAGCATTTAGAATCAGTGATCGGACTTCCAAAAAATTATGTGTGGTAGAATCAGGAAAAAATGTGGTTGATTTCAAAAAAATGTGGTCGATCTCTGGGTTTGGATCAAACTTTGTACAAAAATTAAAAAAATTCTGCAAGGTTTCACCTAAATTGCAAACTTTTTAATTAGAGTCTAAACAAAATTTAATTTTAGTATAATAAAGTGCAAGATTGAAGTTGCTAAAAATTGCGTTGAGTTTTGGTAATTTTTTTCCTTGACAGTGTAAAGCAGTTTCTTCCATATCAAGATATTTTTCGAACATTTTTTAAGAGATTTCTGCAACCTTGCGGAGTGCTGCCAGCTTTTCTTTTTATCAAATCACGAATTTGGCACATTCCAGAAACAGCTAATTGGGATTTGCCAATTTTGAAAATTCTCAATTGAAAGTAAACAACGCCTCAGGAACTTTAGATGCACTTAAATTTGCTAATAGTTTCACAAAAATCGCAGTTTTTTAACATTTTCGCTATTAATTCTTTTTATAAATCATATATTTTGGAATTTAACACAAAACACAAAACCACGTTTCCTGTCTAAAAATTTATTACTGAGAAAATATACTATTTTACAGTTTATTTTCTCCTCCCATTCGGCTTTGTTTACTTTTACTTGAAAAATTTTATCGTCGCCGTTACACAATTTTTGCTCTTAAAATTAAGAGAATTATGTCGAGCAAAAATAAAACTACTCAAAAACGCGAATATGTGGTACATTTCAGACCTTGAGTGGTAGATGTGGTAGATGCTCAAAAAAGTGGAAGATCTACCACATTGTGGTAGAAGTCCGATCACTGTTTCGAATCCATTTTAATGCAGAATAGCAGGAATAAATGTATGTAGATACATAAGTAGTACGTATTTACATACCTACATACATACTTATGAATGTAAGAGAAAGAGTATCAGAATTACTCACAGACCGACAGTTTAGCAGACTTTCACGCCGTCTGCGCCCGGCTTGAACTACCAATAATTTCAGCTGCAATCGCGCTCGCACTCGCACATCAATTAGGAATGATGGAAAAATCATGTTTGCCACAGCAAAGGCAAAGAATACAAAATTGGAAAATATTTAGCAAAAAAAAAAAAAAATTCGCCAGATTTATGCATCGCCTATGCTCGCTCACTTGCGTTCTTGGTCGTGATGGTCGTCACCGCCACAGGTTGCGTGCCACATACAAGTGCTTGCAGTGCCACAACATATTGCCGCTAACCCTGCACAAAGCCTTTGCCCTGTGGCGCAACAAATGGCTAGCTTTAATGGCATTATTTTATTCTTTCAATTTTTTTTTTGGTTTGCAAATTCACTAGTTGCACGTCGTCGTGCATAAAATCAAAAGCGAGTTTTTTTTTGCATACATATACATATATGTGTGTGTTTGGAAGCGTATGCTTTTTAAAAGGCTTTTAACTAAATATTGCGAATGTAAACAATATTTTAATAAACGTTTGTGTTCAATGAATTGCCGACGCTGTTGACTGCAGGTGCTTTTAGATGAAATTCCATTTTTTTAAACCATTTTTTATCTAAATTATATTCCATTTGTAGATAAAGGATGACATGTATCTTTACCCATTTTTGGAATTAATTTCTATTTTTTTTTTGAGAGGCTTAACCCTTCAAGCAAGAATACAAAAATCTATACTCACAACTAACAAAACGATAGCTAAAGTTAACAAAATCGGTAACGATAACAAGGATATCAGCAACTTTAGAAATAATCATAACAATGAATAAAGTAAAAGCTCTTTTTGTGAAGATACAAATTTCGTTAACAATAAAAAAAACCGATAAGTATATCGATAAATGCAGTGGAAACGATAACAATTTCAGTAGTTATATAAATAACGAAAACATAAAGCAAATCGATTATGATACCTACATAAATGTAATGAGGTTGTTAACAATAAAAAATTCGATAATTATCTGTATAAGTATATTGATATCGCTAACAGAGGCGATATATCTAATCAATAATAATTGAATACTGATTTCAGATATAAAAATTATGTTGTTGTTTATACCAGTAAAGATATAAAACCCTAACCGCCAAAAAAAGCTAACGAAATTTTGTACACAATTTTTATTTTTGATGCAGAGATGCATCTACATGATCTAGGATCATTTCCGCGTCAAAAAGAAAATTTTGAAAAAAATGTCGGTTACGTTTTTATTTCGGTTAGGGTATCAGGTTAGGTATGTCAATACCGGCATCATCGATAACAATAAATAAATAAATAATTGATAACGATATTGATAAAAATACAACTTACAAAGTAGTTAACAATAACAATGCCGATAATTGTCGGAAAAAATATATCGATATCCCCAAAGTAAACGTATTCGTAGCGAATACAGATTAAGGGCCATAAAGATATCAATTAAGATATAAATACCGTTTAGAAGATGTCGATAACGATACAATCGGCTAAATCGATAATCAAAAGTAATGAAATAAGCTCTTTTATGGTTGTTGAAAACGAAATAAAAAAAATGCCACCAAATATATCGATACCTATAACACTATAGATAATAATATCGACAAATATAGGAGAAAATATATCGATAACCATCCACAAGCTAATAAACTAATGCATATTGATTAAGATTGTCACATAGTCCAGTGGTGGTTGCCACTCAGTCCGTTAGCCTACTTATGGAGCCTGTATCCTCTAGATACAAGATCAGCAGCGATCGTATCCTCTCCATCGTTCACTCCAAGGGTTGCATTCGGTTACTTTTTTGTACTTCGTTCTGCAAGTGAATTTTACGATTTACTGTCTAGCACCTACTCTATAATCTAAGGGAGCCGGGAGGAATCGATATTGGGCGTTCTTCAACCAAATTATGAGATAGGTTGTTTTTCAATAAAATTCTGAAATAGGGCGTTCTTCAATCAAATTCTGAAGTAGAGCGTTCATGAAAAGTTTTCTGAGATAGGGCGTTTTCGAACTGGCTGCCGAGATAGGTCGATCTTCCAGTTAGATGTCGATATGCTCCTATTTTCTGCCAGAGAGGGCTTTATTTGAAATATGTAATTAATTTTCAAATAAATGTAATTCTTTTCCTGTTTTTTACGAAATTTGTGTTTGCCTTCCTTGTAGTACCATCACTATTTATTGGTATTTGTTTTTGTATTTTTTCTCTTGTGCTTGGTTTTTCATTGCATCACACTTTGCTGATAAGCTTCAAAACAAATGCCGCTCGCATGCCGCTTGACGCCTTTTCAAACGGCAAGCGTTTCTGCAAACGCTATTTTGCCCTGCTCGCGCACGCCTTCTCCTACCACTCGTTCATGTTGTGGCTCCTCACTTCGCTCTAGTTCGCTTTCAAATCGTTTTTGTCACGCCTCATTGCTTATCTTAATGTTATTTAATACACTTTAATGTCTATATTAACAAAAGTATAAATAAATATTTTCAAAGCCAATAAGTGTGTGTGACTATGCTTTGCAGATGACAGGCACCGCAGCAGTGATTGCGAGCTTTGGCGGGATTGTTTTTTTTTTAGCTCATTAGTGACAATTGAGGAAATAACTATAATATGCGCTATTTAATTTATTGATTATTTGGTGTTAAAGTTTTATACTGTTAGTTGAAAATCGGCGAGGCAGATGTGTATCGCGCTAAAATCACTGACTTGTGATCTTGCGAAGACAATTCACTAGTAGACCATAGCCGTAACAAATGAGCTATGAACTAAGATATCGGACTCTGAGGTCGTGCAAAAAATTTACACGGTAGGTGGCGGCGGGGTCAACATATTTTGAAAGTCCGTATTTATGGACGGATTTCGTTAAAAATGTTGACAGCTAATGTTTTGAGGAAAATTTTTTAGCTTTAATTTCTAGCGCTGCATAAATGTTTATGCATATTAATTGTCCATTGACTATTACTTTTGCATCGTAACATACATATACATATGACGCCAATTTGTCATTGACTATGATGACGCTGATGTCTGAGAATTTGAAATTTTTAATTGCAAAAGCATTAACAAAAATATCATAAATTGAAAAAATATGAACAAAACCAATATGAAATGAACTGCAGTAAAAATTTAAAGTATTTACTACTACGCCAATACACGCATATATGTGCATTAAGGTGGTCCAAAATATATTTGAAAAAGGAAAGTGCTCTCACACCCTTGGATTGTTCTGTAATGAACAAAAATAGACCACTGTTTTTGTATTTCAAAACGAAAAAATATTTAGAGGTCACTCAAAGTGCTCAAAGTTTACTTGTATGTTATATGGGGGAAACATTTTTATCGTAGAAATGGTATAGAATTCTTAAAAATCAATATTTACATATTAATGGAAAACTCTGTTCCTCTCTATAAGATTCCCAATAACAATATCCAATTGTTTATTTAACTATTTGTTTAAAACTAACTATTTTTTATAGGTCCCCAAAATATACCTACCAAAGCAAAGGGGGCCCATAAAAGTCGGTAATATTAAAAAATGGTAAAATAAACATTCGGTTATAAATACCAGCAGTCTGTTGAAGCGAAAAAGTTTTCCGATCGAAAATATTGATTTTCAAGAATTCTATACCGTTTGTTTAAAAATCTTTTTTTTCCCATATAAAATACATGGAAAAATTTCAGCGCTTTGAGCGACCTCTAAATATTTTTTTATTGCGAAAAAAAAAATTGCGGGGGAACTTTTTTCCTGCATAGAATAATAATATAATTTTTGGACCACCCTAATGTGCATTCTTATGTAAACAGCAAATAAACCGGCATATAATAGACGGGGAAAAAAGCGCTGCATCTGTAAACATTGTTGTGTTGAGTAAAAAAATAATAAAAGTTCACAACAAATTTGTTTGTGTTGAAAAATAAACAACGCCGTTGACAACTAACTATTCTACGCTATTGAACTCCAGCCGCCGTCAAATGCTGTTCGCTACACCAGGGATGGAAAATTAAATTTTCTAATTGTACTTAAGTTGTAAAAGAAATTGTAACTGGAAGTAGATAAATTTACCGAAAAAATAAGTGTGCGCCTTTGTTCGCAGTCTTTCCTTCGTTCGAAAACAGGTACTATCGTCGATTCCTGCTCTGATGCAATCAACTATAAGAAAAATAAGTAAGGATTTTATGTCGAATTATTCGGCCACGTTTCAAATGTACTTAAAATGGGGCGATTGTACCGATTGTACTTTCAAATTAACATAGGGCTGAAAAAAGTACAATTGTACCTACTTTTCCATCACTGCGCTACACTACTATGTATGTACATATGTATGTGAATTTGTTTGTATGGACAGCTTTGGTGCATAGCGGCAAACCAAACGCGCTGCGCGCAATCAAACGTCAACAACTCAAAGCTATTCAAAGCGGCATAAGTACAAAGTTTTTTTGATAACAAAAAATTCTCACACATTCTTTTTTTTTCGTTTACATTGCACAAGTTTGTATCTATGTATGTATTACACTTTCCACTATTTAAGTGACATTTAATTGATAGCTAACCCCTTCCGCATGCACGTCCGCACTCTCATCAAAACCCATGAATTGCGCTTGAGCGCCTTGCAGCTGTCATTGTGTGTGTGGACATTTGTGGTAGGCGCTTATAGATAATGAAAGTACAATAAAATATTTCTAACCGACAAATTCCCATGCTTCGTGGCTATATACATACATACATACATACATATTAGATGAAGTGGTGGGGGCGCGATTAAAGAAAAACAAAAGATTGTCGGTGGCTTTGATGATTACAAAGCCAGAAAAATTGTAAATGTTTCATGAATGAATGATTAGAAATTCTAAATATAATTTTGTTTTCATAATTACAATTATATTTTTCTTAGTGCTTGTTTGGTATCTGTGCCAGCAGTAGTAACTACTAAAGTGCAACATTGCGTATGAGTAATTAAATTTTATCTAGACTTGGGGAGCACATAAAACGGGTAATTTTGTTGGCAAGCAAGCTAGTACATAAATTTCTAGCTGAATTATGAGTGTAAATATGTAACTATTTATGTTCGTATGTATGTAAGTTAATAGACAGACAAATGTATGTGCTCTTCGACAATCATAAATTTTAAAAGCACATAAATGTAATAATTTTGACTGCGAAAATGTAGAGACATTAAATTGTTGAGGACATAAATGAACATAAAGACAAATGTAGATATGCTTACATACTTACACATATGTAAATATGTATGTAGTACTTATTTCAAGGCATAAACAAAAAATATGCACGCAAGCAAAACTTCACAATATTTAAATTAAAATTGGAAAAGAGGAAACCTAGTGAAAAGTCGAAGTGCAATTTACGCAAAAACCAATGAGTTTGTGATAAGTTTATTTCGTACAGGTAATTGAATAAAAAAATGTAATTTGAGCTTTGGTTTCGATATAATGAAAGCTGGTGCTGTCGTAAAATATGGAATATCCGCTTAAAAAAGAGAAATCGATAACAAAAACACGAATGATGATGATAAATATTAGGATGTAGTTATCCTTTTTATCCTTTATGAATCGATAATCGATATCTTTATCGATAACAATTTTGAGCTTGATATCGATATCGCAATAATTATAAAAGTATCAATATAGATGGTTATAAAATAGCAATAACTACAGTTATCTATAAAAATAGCTATTACTTTTCGATAACTAATACTATATTCTTACCTAAAGATCTCGTTTCATGAATTTTATCGATATCGCAAAAAATTATAAAAATATCGATGAAGATAGCTATAAAATATCGACGAACATGATTATAGATTATCGATAACTAATACAAATTTTTCCTTAAGATTTCGTTTCACAAATATCGATAAAGATAGCTATAAAATATCGACGACGATTGTTATAAATTATCGATAACTAATAATATTTTTACTTAAAAATTCTGTTCCACGGGTTTTATCGAATCGATTTTCCTAAAAATAATAAAAATAGCGGTAAGGTAGCTATAAAATATCAATTTCGTTAGTTATCATTTATCGATACAAAACGTTATATTTTCACTTAGGAATAACGTCTCACGAATTTTTTATGTAATTTTTTTAATTTCGTATATTTTTAAGACTTCGTAACGATTGTGTGGGAGAATTTGATTTAGCTATTGTAGACAATGAAATACATACATATTCAGTTACTGAGGCTGGATTCTGTAACTGTGACTTTTCAAGTGTACACTGAAAATTGTGTACACGCATCATTTTGCGATTCAGGAAGTGCGAAAATCAGTTTTAACAGTCAAAATTGTGCACACTTCTCTTCCGAAAAACTCACAGCATGTTATTCTGTGAGTTTTTAATTGTGATTTTTGCACTCGGTGTACACTGCATTATCTCACAGTTATAGAATCCAGCATCTGGTATCCTTATAATATATCAAGATTTTTATTTTTAGATCATTGCAAAATCATTATTATTTCGGGCAAGATAAATTTTTTAAAATGAATTTTAATTTTTTCGGTCAAATTTTCGCTAAAAAATAATCATTTTGTCTTTTTAATTGTTCGATGATTTGGCTTTTTAATTGTTTCGATGATCTAAAAAATTAAATCTGAAAATAACGGGTATATATGATCCAAAGGAAAAGAAAGCAAAAATAACGATTATTTTTCATCGAAAAAAATCGTAAGATTTATCGCATAAATAGAAATTTAATTCTAACTACTAAATTATGATTTGAGTTATAAAGATCACTGCTGCATATGCCTGGATTTTAGTGTCAATCATTTCATCGATATCGGGAGTATATGTACCTACACAAAAAAATTTATATTGATAGAAATAGTTATAAAAAATAAATATTGACGAATAGGATTATACATACATATTATAACTTAGGGATTACTACTATTAAATTTTTTGTTTGCATTCGTAATGACTTTGGCGAAGATTTTTTCATAATTTAAAAATAAAATGTTATGTTTGCTTTGATTTCAATAGAATGAAATTTATCAGTTGTGAGCAATGATATGCCCAGTAAAAATATCAGTTCCGATAACGATAAATTAAGTGATTTATGTTATCTACATGGCGATATCGATAATAAAACTAATGAAAATTTCATTTATGCAGTCGATATCGAAAAAACACTGCTAAAAATATCGATAACTTTCTCGATAGTTTTAAGATGATTGATAACTTATATTAAAATCATATTAAGCTTAGCTTATAAATTGTCAAAATTTTCTTAAAAGCAAAGTCTTTTGTTTACTGGGCGTTTACTTTGGAGTGCAAGTATGTACATACGACCTAAGTACATACATGTGTACGTACATATACGTACGTTTGTGGCTGAACTCTTCTAGTTAGTTCCCTGCCAGTCTATAAAATAATGTAAATAAATTAATTTATTTGGAGCATAAAATGTGAGGCAACAAATTTTAGTAATGCACTTGCATGCATACATACGTAAATATTTGCGAAATTCATAAATTATTATACTTGTTTTATTGCTTGGCTGGCAAATTCGGACTTCGAGTGTAGCGAAGCGGTGAGTGTTGTCAACTTGTCAAGCTAACATGTAGCTTGAAAAAAAAATTTTATATGTATTACATTTAGTATTATATGAGAAAATTTGCAAATGACTTGCAAGACTTTAATAAATTTGCAATTAAAGTTTTTACCGATACTTGTTAATGAGATACAGGCGTTAAGCTTATAAAATCAATACAATATTAAGTCAAATATTATTTTTTTAAGTTTTAAAAAGTATGTTCTTCTCTAGAAAAGAAACCAAGATAAACTAGGTAAAGAGCTACAGGCTCTACAGGAATATTTCAAGACCAAAAGAATGTTGGAATTCAACTTAATTATAAGCTCAAGTGTACTAGAGCGAGGTCGGGGAAAGGATTCTCTAGAAGGCTGATAGTACTTTTAATACTTAAAACTCAAATCTCAATTCAACCTAAACTACTTTTTATGATTTGTAGATCCATAGCAGGGAGCAGTTGGGTATTCCTTAACAAAACTACTCGTACTAGCATTGAGGTACCACAGTGAGGTACTTCTTATATTTATGTTGAGACACAAGTGCAGAGGGCAATTTTAAAAGCGCTTCGTACAAATATAGGAGAAGAAGAGTTTCTATATGTAAGGAGTTTGTAGCACTCCGGATCACACTACCCTCAAGTGGTTCTTTCTGCCTGCACTCAACAGCATTATCGTCGATTATTTCATCGTGGCAGGGAATGGCGCTTATTTAGTAGCCGCAGCTATGTCTTAGCCTTTTCAAGTGCGTCAATCCTTTCAGAACAATAGTTACAAAGTGGATAGCTGCGTTTGATTTGTCTATGTATACCTCTAAGCGTATACTCGTGTCGCCCTGCTGACTCAGATAAGTTTTGCCTGCGATTTCTTGAATTCTCTTCCTCTCCTCCGTAAGACTAGAAACTAAGAAAGAAATGTACAGCCAAAAGCTATCTTCGCTTTTTGAAGCATTTAATTGAAGGTTTATTGGATATACTATAGTCAATTATAATTTGTTAGCCACGTCCGGACAGTAGTCACAGAGTTAGCACCCTGGTGTTTAATATCGCTTTTATTCTTACTTAACACTAAATACTATGGCTATGTAGTAGGGATGAAACGATACGAGTAAATACAACTTGTCGTTCGATACCAAGTAATTTTGGCATCGATACTTTTGAACCAAGCGATAAGTAGGTATCGAAAAAATACTCGCATCGAAACCCCATACCAAGGCGAATTTTATATCGGAACTTTTTTCCTCCACTAATATGAATCGCCCAGCGCTTTATGGCTTTTTCAACGCCAGCGACCTTTAAATATTGAAAATAATAATTTGTTTCCTGAAACCAGTATCAATGAACTTTTTTAATAGATATTTTTGCTGTTCGTGCATCAGCGAATCCATTTCCATGGTCGCAAAAACCAAAAACTCTTTTTAAAATATTTTTTTTTTTGAATAATAAAAATGCAAAGATTTTTTTTTAAGGTCGGTCTTGAGGTAGAGGTAATTTTTCCTTTATCGGACCTTTAAAATTACTTTCAAAAGTAAAGTTTTTAATTTTTTTGTCTTTTTACAAGCTTTTATTTAACTTGCTCTGTATGTATGTAAGTATGTTTGTTAGGGGCAAATTTTGCAATCAATTTTTGCCCAACTTCCCGATGACCTAGAGACTTTAAACTTCACAGTTGGCTTAGAACCCGATGACAATACAATACCAAAGATGCGT
Source organism: Rhagoletis pomonella (assembly GCF_013731165.1). Classification (NCBI taxonomy): domain Eukaryota; kingdom Metazoa; phylum Arthropoda; class Insecta; order Diptera; family Tephritidae; genus Rhagoletis; species Rhagoletis pomonella. The sequence continues at coordinate 48,068,997 of NW_023458559.1, read as the reverse complement.
TAATCCGACAGGTGGCGCAGGAGTCGAAATATTTGAAAAACCCGTATTTATAGTCCGATTTAGTTCATATTTTGAACGTATATTAACTACATAAATAGGAATAACTCCAGTAAAAATTTTGCCGTTAGTTGGTGCACGAGTCGATATATTTGGAAAACCAGAACTTATGGCCGATTTCGTTCATATTTAGAAATATTGCTTTAAAAATATTGGTTTTTACTATTAACTTATTTTACCTAAAAATTGCTTGTAAACAACTTTTTTAAACGACTTACATTTAATGAAATGAAAATTTTCGATTCTTGTGACAAAGAAAACAGATTCCTTGATATACGAACAACAAAAATATGGATTTAACACTTTTTAAAAACTGCATTGCATACTGGTTTCAGGCCAAAAAAGGAAAACAATCTAAGCCATTTTTTCAAAGTCATTTTAAAGGTCAAGGTAATTATTTTACCAAACGAGACTATTTTTTCTGAACTGCCCATCTCAAAAGCTTTAAAACACCGTTACATTTATTTCGCTTATCTCTTCTCGGTGAATTGTCTCCCTTTTTTCAAAAATAAAACACGGCCGAACGTACAGAGTAACTCTATTATTCTTCGCGCTGAAAACATTATCGGACAATACGAAAGGTGGTGGAGACTAGCTCAGTTTTTAAAAAAAGAAGCAAAGGAAAAAAAGAGTAGGGTGCAAGCGTTGATTTGACGCTTCTTAAATTAGTCATCTGAAAATGGATGTATTATCAGTTCCAAGGACCCGTTCTTGATATTAAAATTTTTTTCGGGTTCTGGATTAAAGAACACTTTTATATAAAAGCTAATCATTTTGTAGCATTTTTTTTAGAGGGAAAGTTTATTTCAGAAAAATAAAAATTATTTAAGTGTATAAAATATTTTATAAAATTTTGGGAAACTATGCCCGCCTTTTAATTGTTTATTAAAAGGAATTGATAGACCTTAACATGTCCGTTCTCTAACTTCAATGTAATAATTTAGGAACAACTGTGTAGAAAGTCTAGTAGTCTCTTCATTTAATGCTTGCGGCTATTGTATTTGGATTAAGCCAATTTTGGAATTTATTTTTCTAGTTATTCAAAGCTGTGTCATTATTCTAATCTTACAACCCTTCGCTTCAAAATTAAGCTATAAAATACTCGAGGGGTCGTTGCTTTGCACTTATACATATTTAAGTACTCTTCTACATATGAATGCATGTATGTATGTCTGTATCTCCCCAGTGGCTCTTTGTTATCATAACGCTTCACTTGTGTTTGAATTTTCCGCCACATTAATTTTATTTTTTATTGTTGTTTTTTTTTTGTTTTCATTCATAAGCGATTGTCAATAATTTTTTGTTGTTGTATTTATTTGCTATGGCGATTGGCATTGTTTGTCTGGCATAATAAATAATCAATGTTTAATAAGGGTAGACAACAGTGGCGAACAAAGTAGCGGCAAAAGTCATAAACAATAAAAAATCAGAATAATAATACTTTTAATGAGAAATGCAAACAATAGTGATAAGAAATGTAAACTTTATATATTTATGCATATATGTATGTATGTACCTGTATTAGGGTGATCCATTTATTTTTTATTTTTTTCTGGCAGAAAACGCATTTTTTCGTGGAATTGCTTCAAAATCTTTCAAAACAAATATTTTTTTGATGGAATAATAATATTTTGCTTAAGAAATCATAAAAAAAAGTTATGATGCATACTTAACTGAAGATTTTTTTCTTGCGTGTTGCGGTTACGAGCACTTTAAATACCTCATTCGATGAAAAAACATTTATTTTTAACGATTTTATAGCAATTCTATGTAAAAATTTATTTTCCCCACTTTAAATACAAAAAAAAAATCGAAAAATTTGATTTTGGACCACTCTAATGTACATTCATGTGTGTGTGTATGTGTGTGTGTGCGTATTCGTATGGGCGCAAATGAAACAAAAAAAAAAATAAATTTTCGCATGTACATAAATAAATATTTCTAAACTATGGCAATTGAGAGTGCTAATAATAGTAAATTTTAGAAGCAATGAATATAAACAAAAGTGGGAGATTAAGTTAATTTTTGTATGCTTTTTTTTTGTGAAACAAAAAATGGAAGTCATTATGATTGTAAAGCCTACCAAACATTTTTGCATTTGAATTGAAAAATTTTATTAAAAAAAACATCCATTAATACCCTGAGCTCATTGGGCTACAGCGCCTGCCATAACAAATTTTCTGTCCTTTTCTAAATGTACTGCACTGCAATGTATAATGTCATTTCAGGTGTTGATACAGTATTATTAAGTTAAAAATATGTACGATGTGTTTAATAAGTACTTACATACGTACATATATATGCATGCATAACTATATGATCGGTTTTGCATTAATTTACAGCATTTTCGAATTTATTTCTATACTAAATTATTCACTGATTTGTATGTGTCGTTTTGTGATAAATTACAAACAAAAAATAAACGAAAAAATGTACAAACACAAAAACAAAGCGGCCAGTGGCAACACTCTGATGACAAAATGCGGCCCAACGTCGCTTGGCACTCCACTCATCAAGTGTAAATTGACACTTTGCTTACAAACAAATATACATAAATATTTACATTCGTACATGCATACATGTATAGGAACATTGCCTTAGTGTGTATATACTTTAAACAAACTCTACATGCACACATGCTATGTACCTACACTGATTGCTCCATACACAATATTTACATAACTCAACTTTTCTTGTATTTATTTTTGAGTGTCACCACCGTACGTTTCCCTATTCATTACTTTGCTTCTTCTTCTTCGCATGCGAGTACATACATATCATTCATTTTTGGGCCTCTTCGCTAGGTTGACAGCTGTCACTGTCCACCTCGGCACGGCATGGCCGCATCACGTCTGGCAAGTGTTAAACGTATTTGATTGATCACCTTTGTGAATGATGGATAAGTGATTTGTAAAAATTACTTTGGATATACATATATTTTTTTTTATGAAAAGTAAGTAAATAATTGAATGCGCTTGAATGGAAAAGCAGCGCCTTTAATAGAGCTGAAACGTGCATTAATCTCAAAAAGGATATCAATTTTTTTTTTCAGTTCTCCACATAAAATTTCCACCAGAATTTGTCACAGCGTTTGGAGTCGCATTTGGTGCTGTATTATCTATAATATATATATAATGTACCTAAGAGAGCTTTTCAAAGCTTTAATAAAAATTCATAGGCTCGATTTTCACGCATAAAGAACAAAAAAAGCTTTCTATATATTTTATAGTAAGCAGACGTGTTAAAGGTCTCTACACATTTTACATCAGTGACCACCAAAAAAGAAGCTTTTAAAAGCAGGAGAAGCTATTGAAAAGTTTTTTGTAATTGTTTATGGACGCGCGCAGGGTAAAAGAAACATAAATATGTAAAAAACGTTTCCCTTGGTTTTGACTGATCTATTCACACATTTTGCGGGAAAAGCATTTCAAAGCTTTCCATAGAGAGCTTTAACTCTGTGAGCTTTCATTTTAATCGGCGTAAGAGCTTTGAAGCGTTCTGCCAGCAGGCGCTGTTTTGAGCATAACTTATCTAGACGCACACAGATTAAAAGTTCTGCCAATCTTGACTGATATAAACCACTGATAGGTATTGCCTTGCTTGCGGGCAAAGCTCTTTTAAGCTTTCTATACATTTTGTATAGGCGCGAGCAGAGTAAAAGCTCTCTCTGCCCAACGCTAATATAAACGCACATAGGGCAGCGATGAGCAGAGAGAGCTTTTACTCTGCACGCGTCTATACAAAATGTAAAGAAAGCTTAAAAGAGCTTTGCCCGCGGGCAAGACAGAGCCCATCAATGACATAGAGTAAGAGCACTCTCTAGTCGTAAGCGACATATTTACCGAGTACAAAATACCCTTTGTCTTTCGAAAAGTTAGAAAAGCTTGTTCGGTCTCGACTGGGGATTAGTTTTGAACGAGAACAAAATGTAATGTCAAGAACGTTGCCACAAAAGAACCAAACGGGAACAGAAGTGTTGAGAGCAGTTTGAGCAAGAACAAAATGAGAACAAAAGGTTCGGGAAACTTTCTGTAAAGAAAAGAATGCGAACAAAGAAGAAAGAAAGTATCGAGAACATTTTCAAGGAGGATCATATTAGAATAAAAGCCTGGGGAATCTTCTGCTAGAGAACAAATCGAGAATAAAAGTTTTGCGAATTTAACATTAAGAATGAGAGGGGCGTCTGCGTTTTGGGATGAAAAATCGTTTCAGCGAGAACCACGACTGTTAATACTAAGCCAGAGGAAAGCTAGATCATTTTAGCTCCCATATCGCTTATCATTAGGGTGAACTCTGCATTTATGAAAAATTTTTCATTTTATGTGCAAGAAAAGTTCGTGTCTTAAGTCTTTCGTTGACTTAATTTGCATAATTGTCTTTCAGCTTTCTTGTGATTAATTTTTATATTCAAACTCTTCAATGTAATACTTAGAACCACGGTTGCCGTTTTGGTCCAAATGGATCAGATTTGTTCCATTGGTCCAATTCTTTTTCAAATGGTCCATTTCACAATGCTTTGGTTAGGTTATTAACACCCTTTCACTTCATGCAATAGTTTTTAATTTTTTTCTATTTAATTGATGAATTTTGGCAACACCTGCTAAAAGTTTGAATAATCCACTGATCTTCAAATATGGCATCGCCAATCATCTGTGAAAGCACGCTTCAAAAAATTCCGCGGTTTCTTGCTAATTTCAATTTAATGTTTAATTTAAATGTTCCTTTAAACTCATGTATTTATGCCGAATTCCCACTAGGCATTGAAATAGCAAAAAATGTATGCCATTTAAAAAAATGCCATGTGGAAATGAACTTAATGACTGTTTTTTTTTAATGTAATGACACGATTATTTGTTAATGCCCGACGTTGTCATTTGTAATTTTTGCCATTTAATGCATAGTGGAAATCCAGCATTAGTTTTGAAAACTTGTATGTAAGTACATGTGTGTACCTGAAAGTGCCCACCAAACAATTTGTGTTGCCAGCAATAAGAAAACGTGTCGCCCTCGGAAACAAATTTATTGCCGGTAATATTGCCATCGAATCGATTTCCTATTACCGGTCGCTCTAAAACGTCCGCCGAAGGCAACTCGCCTGGGCGAGTCGTTTTCTTATTACCTGAATGAGTCCTTTTCTTATCGCTTCAGGCGATATTTGGAATAATTTTATTCTTTTTAATACTTCATTTATTTTTTTGTACCAAATTGCAACTTACAATCGGAATTAATTCATTTTCTCGCTGTGCGACTTCGTATTTTTTCAATCTTGTCCTTGGGCATAATTTAGATGCTTTTGGCCAATACTATTGACGCCATATTCATAAGTTTCGGAATTTTTGAGAACTTTTTTATTCAAAATTGACATGAACGAAGTGATGTTGCCGATTTGTCACCACAGCAATAAATCGGTGAGTCGCCAATTTGTTGCCATTGACGATTGTTGCCTATTTCTCATGTTTTGCATGGTGGGTGTGTTCTTTTTTTCTTTATTAATATGTATGTATATTAAAAATATTTAATATACGATTGTAATGCACTTTGTAAGCAATATGTAAAAAACGTAATTGGCATATTTTCTTGATAAAGAGCAATAAACCCCCATCAATTTCCCGATGTTATAGAAATTGGTTCATTTTTTATCATTTGGTCCATTTTTTGGACCGGAAAGAAACGTTCCGGAGACTTATGTTCCCATTTTGTTTTCTTGGAAATGTTTCTGAAAGTATTTTTCGCATTTCGTTCTCTTTGGCAGCGTTACACAAGCTTTTGTTCTTATATAATTTCCATTGAGAACGTTTTGGTCTTGAAGCGTTTTTGGGAACAAAGCTACGATAACGACATTTGGTGGTCCACGTGGTTATCACGTGGTCTTCAAGCCAATGTATGTCTATTTTTCAATTGGACAAATCAATAATTAAAACGAGTATGTATTAGAGATATTGTCATCAAAATCAGTTAATGTAGGAACGGGGCGGACCTAACCAACAAAAACCCAGTTAATGAAGAAATTAAGAGAAAAACATCAACAGTCTGCCAACAGGAGGTTAAAACAGCTACTGGACTCTGTGTCGCCTTAGTTGATAGTACATATTCTATGTAATAAGTATGTAAAAGCGTAGTTGCATTGATAGGTAGACGTGCTGATACCAGGATGCACGTTTGAAACTAACCTAAAATTTCCAAAAAGATTCATATTTCTGGAAAATAAATTTGTATATCTACAAAATCAACCGCTTTTTTCATTCCTAGCTACCTAAGACCATTCTAGATTGTAAATAAATATGTACGTGTCAGATTTGTGGAGAAAGTTTTTGGGGAAAAAACTTCATTAAACCCAAATTTACTTTGGTTTTACCATTTAAAAATTACAAATTTTCGTTTTATCAAAACTAAACATCAGCTCATTAGCGATTCTCTGTGTGAGGGTAGCAAAGGCAGCGGCAGCGATTAAGCCTGGAATGGCGTCAGCTGGCATTACTCAAATCTCAGACAACTCATCAGCAACAACCGAAAGATACATGCAACAAAATACGAATTAAAAGAATAATTGGGAAGGCCAGCAGACTGCAATTCCGAGAAATTGAATACATAAATACATAGATGTGTACATGGGTCAGAAGCAGGTCACCTACCGCATGCACTCCTTTTGAATTATACGAGAGATTTTTGTATTTATGGATATGTATATATATACATATATACATATACTACATACGTGAGTACGTGCACGTAGCGCTGCTTCTTCGGGCTGATATATGTAAGCCAGTCAGTTCTCACCTAATTTGCTGTTGGATTACTAGGAAAAATAGGCATCGACTCGTAATTGCCTGTAGCTTGTAGATTTTCGGATAAAAAAGTTCGTTCTTATGGGTTAATTTATACCTATATATGTACATATGTATCCATGTATGTATGTATGCATAAAACTTGTAGTTTTGATTACTTTCGTGGTATCGATTTTATATCTTTTTTGAACTCATTTCTCAAATATTAACAGACACTTTTTTCACTTTCCCAATTCATCAGTTCACAAAACATTCCGAGCCATTCTCCTCTCGAGATCCGACCAAGGTACTAAGATTGAGCGTGTAGCTAGAGCTATGTATGTATTTCTTAGACTTTTTAGAAGTAAACAAATTTCTTTCTTCTGCCAGACTTTACTAGTGAATTCTTAGGTCTGTTGGAGCACAGAAACGCATATCACCATTCGTGACTATCTTCTCAGATAACTGGACTGTCATTATGGCTTGGCGTGTTCACAACCAATTAAAAGGTGATTAAGGCATCTGAACACCCCTTTGGGTAGATCTGATTTGCATTCACAATTATCGAAACATGAGGTCGCCGATGAATTACCCAAAGTGCGTTCTTTGAAGCCCTCAAATGAAGATAAGATCTCAGTTCTAAGAGATTTTGTAAACAAAAATATCAACAATGCTATTCGATGTCGAGTTTTAGAACATCAAAAGTCAATTGTTCCGAATATGATTTAAAGAAAAGGTCCAAGCTACTGGCGAAGCCCGAGCATGACTTGGCAAGGCTTGTGAGCCCTTACTGTCCTATTGGTTCCCACGCCAAAAGGATAGGTATCGCCTAAAACTATTACCTACGATAGGGTTAAAACAAAAGCGAAGATGGTGCTGTGCCTCTTTAGTTTACGGGACTAGTAGGATGCAGTAGACGAAGCTACAGATTAGTCAGAACGCCGCACTCTGCACAGCAAAGGGATGTCTTCTGATGCCATCCGAACACAACACACTTAACGAAGCTTCAATACTCCACATCAGGAAACACAATTTGATGTTCAACAAGCTATTTTTGCTCGCCTGCTACTGTAAGGAACATCCGAATAGACGCGATAAGACGATGAACTTCATTTGAGAGTCCATTAAATGCAGGATGTAAAACAAAATTTGCATTTAACGTTTTCAAGTAAAAAGCGAGAATCACAAGAATTACTTTTCTTAAATTTCAAAAGCAAAGGCATTTACAATTTTTGTTAAAATATCAGCACTTAAGACACCTCAAAAATTGTTGGCTGCCAAGGTTATTAGCATCGCTTAAGCCTCGCACGCTTTCTACTGTATGTATAATCAGCGCACTCAACCTCAGCCTAGATCATATAAATAGTCAGGCATACTTTCTTTACATTTCCGAAAAAGGCCTTCACACAGCCTTGAATTCGCTTTTATTTTGTTTTATCTTCTTTCGGTGGATTTGCACGCTTGTTTGTGTATTTGCTTAACCGTGGCCAGGAGAGCTTTCCGTTTCCTTTTCCTTCATTTTCAAGTGAAAATTTACCTTAAATGCACTGTAGAAAGCAACAGGTCACTTAAGAAAGCAGCAGCAAAAGTGACTGACTTGCTGGCTGGTTGGTTGGATGCCTCAAATGATTGTGGCGCAACATGCATATGTGTGTGTGGGAAAGAAAGCAGCCATATAAGTACATACATATGTAAATACATCCTCATATGAAGGCATAGTCAGACATATGAGTGTGTATGTGTAGAATGGATGAAAGCAGAGTTATGAAAAGGCCACGTAATAAGCTTGTGAAAAGTCAAAGGTGTGCCGCCGACTTAAGGTATTTGCAAAAAAAAAAACTAGCGTAAGCTATGGAAGGTGAGTAAAAAGTGAAAGAGGATTCTATTTTGCTGAACTGGCTGAACTTTGCAAAGAAAATCAAGCAACACAGCAAACCTTTCATACATTTCATTAATTTTTTGCAACACCGTGTGGAGCTTTTGAATGAGCACTAGCAGAGCCATGCGTGAAGGATGGCTCGCATAGAAGAGATGAAAAGGATAGGAATGACCTGTTAAACGGAATGTATGCGAATACGAAGCATAGGGCCATCAGCTAGATTTGCAGGAAAGTAAAATGGATGCCCAATCCCCACTTGGGGGGGGGGCAAGTAATTGTGGGGCGTTAAAAATGTGCAAATGTGTAAAGCTATGCTCACAAAAAGAATATCCCTTTAGGAAATGCGAGTATTGCATGCAGGACGAACACATTCCGCAGAATGAAGGAACCATTCTTATTTGTTGGACAACCCATTTTTTGTTTAACACACCACGCCATTGGGAGGAAGTATTCCCCCGCGATAATTGCAGAAAGTCTAGGAAAACATTCCAAAAAGCTATTTTTAAAATGAATACGGGATCCTTTCACAAAGCTTCTTCTCGAATGAATATGGAAATAGTATTTCAGAAAACTTATTTCATTTAAAATACATATGTTCGGTGAAATGGTTTATCGTTATTGCTTCGTTCAAAGTTTCGACGAAAATGCTCCCACTTTATTTCCAAGCGATAGCTTTACTCATGCCTTCTGTTAAAACCGAGAAGGAAAAAGTGTACATGTTAAAAATTCTTCGGAGTTTCCGCGAGATGTGATATGGAATTTTTCCATTTTATGTACTTCTAAGTGAAAGCATTCCACATTTTCCCAGAGGGGCACAACCAAAATAGCCAGCTGAATAACTAACACTCATACCTGTTAAAATCCCATGAATGAATTGCTTCATACCTTGCTCCAATATGTAGGGTAATGAGAATAACTCAATTCGGTATGAATAGCAGCGGATAGCTTTGATTCAAAAGAGAAAAAAAGAAAACACAGGAAATAAAAATAAAGTAGAAAATATACTTGTATGCAGTTTTAAAGGAAATAAGCAGAAGGTAAGCAAGTGCGATGAGTTAGAGCAACCTTTTTTAAAAATTCCCTTCCAAGAACTCACATAAAAATATCGAGCTTAATTAAATGCTGGAATGCAAAAGGGAAGCGTCCGCCTAACATTAAAGAGTGGCCACAAATTGAAAGGATATTTTGGTGAGGGTTTGAAGGAAACTGCTTTATCAAAAGCGGATTTCTGGCAAAAAAAGGAAACAGCTTTGAATTGTAAACGCCTTCCTCTGCTGGAAAGCCAGCAACAGTTGCAAGTGTGGACTATGACTAAGAATTTAATATGCGCCTACTTATGTATGCACATTAGGCTGACTCGCCAAAAAATCGTTGCGTTTTTTTCACCGAAATTAAATTTTAAGATCTCTGCCAAAATATTTCAGAAAAATATTGAGATTTCCGTGAGCTGTACTGATTTGAAAATAATTGCAAAAATTGAGTTTTTTTATAAATAAAATCAGTTTTTAAAAATATTTTTGCCAAAAAATCACGTCAGGCGATGGAAGTGTTAACTAAAATATTTAACGGTTTTTTCAACGAGGCGTAATTATGCAAATTTTGATGATATTTTTAAGTCGGTCCAGCTAACGTAATTTTGAAAATTTTCTGAAATATTTTGGCGAAAATCTTAAAATAAAATAAGTTTTATAATTCTAATGGAAAAATAATATCGTATTTTTTTATTTGTGTAGAGAGTGATGCACCCTAATGTACATTTATATGCACATGTATGATTTTATACATATATCTACTTTCAAGACTATAGTTTGGAAAGCATTCAGCCCCTAAATTAATTCAAAAGCGTTTATATATTTATATTTACTAACTAAAATGGAATACAAAGTCAGTCTCCAGTGGCTTTTCATGAAAATATGAATAGTGGATCTAATGAAATCAAAAGTGAATTAAATTTGTCTGAAATTGAAATTGGGAAGCACTTTCTGCAGAAAAGGTAAGATTCACTTTTTAGCTCAAGTTTTTGTTCTGCTTTTATTTGGCGGACAACTTCCAGCTAAGTCTTTGCATAATAAATTAGCCACTACTTTTAAAGATTAGATTTAGAGATCAAAACCATTTAGATTTTTTTCCTGTCTAAAGTCCGATGGAAACTCCTTGCTTAAGAAGCAAAGCTCGTACAAACTCTTCCCAGAGCTTTATATTTCGTCTTCTAGAAGGAAAATCTCTAGCAGAAAGGAAGTCTCCACTCGCCAGGGTCAGTAGACTCAAACGGCATCACCGATGAGATGGACAAAACGGTCCCCACCGGGAGGTATTGTCTTGGACCCATATATTTAGTCTACATATTGTAATCGAAAAAGAAGCTCCGCTATTTACAGAAAGGCTTATTTCAGAAAAGTACTAAGACAAATTTTTGTTTTCAGGACCATAGAATATGTGAGGCTTGTGACTTTCAACGCTTAAGTAGTTTCTCTCATAATTTTAGTTTAAGGTTGATTTAAACAGCGGAAGTATAGTCGAATATGGTATACATATATATTAGGCGCAGTAGCAAAGCTCGTAAGGCATATAAACCAGAAGACCTATTCACTAGCAGAAAGCCAACGAACTCTATCGCTTTAGCTTAGATTCATGTAACAGAGAAATTTCGGAGACAGTGCGCCTAGAGCTATGAGCACTCCAGTATTCTGAAAAGCTTCGAGTTCCTACCGATTCGGACGGAACATTGCACGCCGATTTAGGGTCCGAATAAATCTTTCACCATTCATATTGGAGCGAGAGAGGTCTGAGAGGGGCGGAGTATCTGGAAATGGGGTCCAGTTAACTTATTTAAGGATGAATCAAAGCTGAATGCGAAGATAAGTGGAAATGTCTTCTGCGAAGTACTTTCCATAAACCATGAAATTTATGTTACCAGATCAATTTAGGGCTCTTCAAGCAGACTTACCTTAGACAGGTTGTTCTCTAGTGAAACACCTAATAATAAGGCGAACATCTATTCCGACAGCCAAGCAGCTATCAAGTCTTTTGACTCTTTGATAGTTCGTTAAAGAAGGGTGAAATATTTTTTGACTTTCTTGTCAACCGCATCAGATTACTACAAAAATAAACATATTTAGATTCCGTGTCACAGCGAAATCGCTGGAAACTGCATGGCCTATGGGCTGGCAAGCTATTACCCTCGACTGGTGTGTTCTACTTATGGACTGATGGCCGTTTAGTCAGTTCGGCGAGCGTTGGGCGAATACCTCTGAATGCAAGGTGGCGACGTGTAGACCGGTGGCCGTCCAGGAAGCTCTTGAGACTAAGCAAGTTACACCACTCGCAATTGGTGGGAGTTCTAACGGGCTATTGAGTGATAGGTAAGCATGCGTTAAGGCTGAATATCATCGATGACACTTACTGCACCAGCTGCATGGAATTTGATGAGGTGGAATCATCTCAACACCTGCTGTTCTGGTGCCCAGCCTTTGCAAGCCTAGAGTTCAAGAACCATTTCCATGCTACCGATGAACTTGAAGAGCTTCGTTGTGAGCACGGAGCGTTTTTATAATAAGAAGCCATAGTTGCCATTGTTCTGTTCCTTCCCTCCTCCCTTTGTTTCTACTCTTCCCATTGCTGTGTCTTTTTACTCTCCCTTCTTAAAAGCACAACAATGGACAGCTTAATCCATGCCTAAGTGTGCTTCCACCTAACCTATGAGTCCTGACCGAGATCTGGCCAATAACATCGTTTCCTTGCCTGTTTCGTTTCATTGTCCTGACTGTTTGGAGTATGATGCAATGGAATCAGCTCAGTACTTTTTTGCAGCTCGGAGTTTTAACATTTCCGTTTATGTTGGGGCTTACTACTTACCCCTGACTTTTCGGCTTCAAGTGAATCTCTGTGAGAAAAATATAGCTTGCATGCTTAACTAGTCAAAAAACTGATATGTAAATGGTATTTCCAGAAATAGTTAAACATTCTGTTAAAGCGAAACCGTTAACTCCAAACCTTATTTTAATTTCTCCGCCTCTATTCCGGTTCCGATCCTCACATTAATCCACTCCATCAACTAATCTTACGCTTTGAAGAAATATGTAGTTCCTGTCAACAACAGATGTTTTGCTTATTTCTTTGGCTCACCGTTATGTAAACAAGCTACAAACCATTTTTTCCTCCTTTCATCTTTGCTAGAGTGCAATAAAATAATGACTTAAAGGTCAGTTATCTTGTTATCCAGCTTGTTCTAGGTTTTATTTTCCCTTTTTTCACTTTTTGCTCTTATTTCCAGTTTATGCCAACAAAGATCCGACCAATTTGCGTAAAAGCATTATGGTGCCGCTCGCTTGCAACAACAGCAACTCATTTATTAACACTTTATCGCTGCAAAGCCTTTGTACATCTGCCCCCTTTGCACTATGCTCGTGCATATAATATTTACAAAGTAATTTTTTTTTTGCTTGCCGCTTGCTAATGGCACTTTAAAGTACGTGCATGATTGTGTGTATATGTATGTATGTGTGTAGAAAGCTTGAGTAAACTCAGGAATTTAATTCATTTATAATTTATGTTTATTACTACGATTCGGCTTGTTGGTCCGCCAGCTCGCTCACAACTCCTTTTTACACCTGTTTGCACGATACAAATCTTGCGCAGCCCCAGCCAGCCAGTTGGTTAACTAGTTGATACATTTGTGTGCATAGGTCTTTCGCTTTACTTTGATGGTCGCGAACCGTGTTGCTTTTATTTGCACTCTTTTTTTTCGATGACCTGTACTTCATCATTTTCTCTTTTTTTCTTCTTCTTAGCAGCGTTAATTGCAGGTCCCTACTGTTGTTGAATCCGCAGGTGTTGCGCGATTCTAGCGGCAGCTCAAAGGCCTTATTAGCTTTGGTTGAGAAGATCTGCTGTTATTCCTTCTAATTTACTTTTCTTAGCAATTTACGCATAAAATCTGTAGTTGTGCTCACTTCTTCATTACCCTTTTCTTGGATTCGGGTTCTTTTTCACCTTTTTCCCTTTGCTCAAATTTAGCGGTCTTCAACTCATATTTTACTCCAGCTTGGCGATCCACTTGCTTATGCATACCAAACTTGCTCCCCAGCTTCATCACTACTTTATTATATAATAAACTTCCGCTTTTGAGTTGGTTGGTGTTGCGCGCCATCAAGCTGCCGCCTTCTGGGGACAACCAACAACAAACGAACAACGAACAAACCGAGAGCGCGCATATATACATACATAGGTAGTTAAAGAAGAAGTTCAAAAGTTCTGAAGAAAAGTGGCAGCAGTGGCAGGAATGCGCTGACGTTCATCGCAACCTTTTGGAAAGTCATTAAAAAGCAGAAAATATGCCACGAAATGGAGGTGAAATGACAGCAAAAAAAGAAGTCGGGGTCGAGCGTAAAGGAAAAACAAAAAATATTTTCATTTTTTTATTGCTTGTCATTTTGTTGGTAAGTAATCTTCAACCGACATTCCTCCAGCGCGCGTGCACTGACACTCAAACTAAAACGCGACCTTTACGCTACGCGCACACTGCAGCCGGCATCGGCCGAATAATGCTCGGCCGTTGTCGGCTATATGCGGGCGACATGAATAAACATTTGTGATTATAGTTGCGTTCCTTATCTCCGAGAAATAGTCAGAAAAAGTCCGAAGTAGTCAGATTTAGTCCAAAAAGCGTTCCTTAACTCGAAAATGACAGCAAAAATTAGAGAGCCACACTCAGTGAGAGTGACTCTCTTCAGCCCGAAGTAGTCAGATTTAGTCAGAAGAATTTTTGCTGGCACAATCTTGAAAAGTGTCAAACTCAATTGAATATAAAATAAGGGAAATTAAAGAATACACAAAAAGTGAGAATAATCTAAAAAGTAAAAAAAGTGAATTGAAATTGGATGGAGGCAAAAAATAGTTGATATAGTAAGTTTTTATTGTGTTTGTGCTTGTGTGAATTGATTTGAATATACATTTCTATTTTTATTTGACGTTAGTTTTGTTGTTGTCATTCTTTGGACTAAAAATCTGGTTTTTTGCGTTTCTTTACCTTTTCCTGTTATTCTCTATTAGTGACCGCATTTTGCTTACGCTCTTGCATTATGTCACTTTTCAGATTTTAGTCCGAAAAGATAAGGAATGGACCTTATATGAGCGCTCTCACACATAAACCGATAACCGAGTCGACATCGGTCGTTGACGTCTGTCAGTGATGATAAATTCAAACATGTTTGGTTTTCTACTACAATGTCAGGTGAAAAGTACCAAAATGCACTACGAAAAATTAACTATTTGGGTGCATAACAAAAAAAAAATTACCTATAAAGTTATATTTCTAGAGTATATCAATTAAAATTTATCAAAATATTTCACCGCTTACAAAATTTAAATGTAAACCAGATTTGTGCGTACATATGCGGTCGGCAAATAATCTGGTTAAGTGTGCGCATCAGTTCCGAGGGTCAAATTGTTCGGCCGAAATCGGTCGGCTTAACAAATGCAGTGTGCGCCTAACGTTACACTATGACGCACTTCAATTTACCGACATCCTCTACAAGCTAGCTCTCTTTTCATTGGGCTAAGTGATTGCAACTCTGGCCCCTCTTTTCTTTTATTGTTGATGTTGTTGTTGTTGCTGCTTCTATTGAATGTCGGCACTCTGCTGCAGCTTTGTTATTGTGATTTTCAGAATTCCTAATGGGCCACTCATTAAAATTCGGTTACGTCCAAAAGGTGCGCTCTTCACTGAGGTACTTTGGCTTCTGTATGAATGTTGCTTTCAGTACGGCTGCATTTGTAGCTTAAGAAGAATTCATGAATTATAAATAGGTATTTTCTTTAATTTACAATGAGCCGATTTCATGACCCAAACTGTAGTACGGCTTGGGGGAAATATTAATTTGTACTTGAGTTAGCCGATAGCAAAAGGAAAGTGCCTTGAGTGCAATGAAATTTTTCTCTTAGTTATCTGTTAGGAAATGGTTGCTTAGATGAAATACATACATTGACGAAGGAAAAAGTTGGGGCTAGAGTTCGAAAGGTCAAAAGTTTAATTTCAACTATCCACCAAATCGACGATGCGATCTAAAATTTCTACTTATTAGTACAATGCTTGCGGGCGAAAAAAAAATCGACTGGTACCTTAGAGCGTCTGGATAAAAAGGACTAGCTCAATTTTAGCTGGGTTGACCTCAACACTGCTGTTTTTGGTCCAAGTAACGAGATCACATAGAGTTTGAGGAAATTTTCCCTGCACGATAATCGCAACTTCATCCGCGTTTGCGACAACCCCATATCCATCCGCCTCCTTGCGCAGCAGCAGTTGGTTCATTGTCACTACGCATAGGAGTGTAAAGAGAACACCCCCCCTACGGAGTGCCCCTCCTGACAGACCTGCGAGTCGTCTGTCACCCCAGTTCCGAGCTTACCACCCTGATGGTGAGGAATTGGTGGATGATCCTAACCACAGGTCCGTCAGAGCCGAGGTAATTGCATACGGGAGAACATTGCTGAAAGCCCCTGTGATATGTCCAGGAATGCTACTAATGCGATCGCTAAATTTTTGAGACTAACGAGTGGAGGGCAGTCTCCGTAGATCTGCTCTTGCTGTAGGCATGTTGCGCATTAGATAAGAGAGCTGGGTTAATCGATTGTCTTATTTAAGTCTCCAGACATTTTTCCAGGGTCTGAAGTAGTAAGGAGACAAGGCTGAGCAGGCCTAAAATCGCCAGGTTTAGCTTGATAGGCTCTGCCTGCTTTCGGTATGAACACTACCTTGACTTCTGTCCAGACTCCGGGAATGTAACCGAGTTTTAGCCAGCTGGTGCAGATGGTTTTCAACCATGAGTTTGTACGTTCCATGGTGTGTTGTAGCTGGGCCAGATATATTCCATCCGGTCCTGGCGACTTATGGGGCTTGATATTAGATATGGCCCAACAGATTTTCGTTGGTGAGCTGTGGTTTAGCCTCTGCTTATTCTGGATCGTATAACGTGTTATCCTTGCATTCTGCGAAGTGATTTTCTTTGAGCAATTTAACGGTTTCGGAACTTGAGTCAGTCCAGGACCCATCATCCTTTCGAAAAAACCTTGGTGCCCTATGTGATTTTGCGAGTATTACGGAAACCAGAAGCCTGTATCCCTCCACGAGGTGCGTTTTGCTTTCCCAATGGGTTTCTTGTATATGTTAAGTGTCAATTTATAGTGCGTCCAAGATGGTTCTAGGGTGTCGCGCTAACTACAAAAACTACAGCTTCTTTTTATTTTTTGACTATTCTTCAGCAGATTGGTTTAATGTAGACATTTAGCTCACTATTGAAATAGGGTTAGGACTTTAAAATTTATATCCTTTTCCCCTTTTACAAAGGCTGCTTCTTTTAACTTTTTAGCAGACAAATTACGAAACTCACACCAGGTTTTCAATCGGAATTAATATGTCTAATATTTTTCAAAAACAGGCACTGCATAAATAGGTTTTGCCACTAAGTGAACTTTTTTTTTTCTTTAACACAAATATTTAGAAAAAAACCATATTCAAACCTTTTTAGAAACTAAAAAAAATTAGACTCATCTGTCGCCAAGGGTTAACATTTTTTTTTGCAAAATGTGTTTGAAAGTTTCATGTTTTATTAAATCAACTTGTTTGGTTATTATTAACTTTTGCTAAAAAAATTGGTCTAATTAACCAAAGTGCATTGTAGTAATGTACAGGACCGAGGAACGGGAACCGGAGAACCGGGTCCTTTAGAGAACCGACCGGCCCGATTCTTACAAGAACCGAAAAACGGTTCTAGCGGAACTGAAACTAGATGTCAAAAGAACCGAAAATCAGTTTCGAAAGATCCGAAACTCGACTCCAAAAGAACTGGAAAATGATTCCGTAAGAACCGAAACTCAATTCAAAAATAACCGAAAAACGGTTCAAGAAGAACCGTAACTTATTTAATTCCAAAAAAAACCGAATAACGATTCTGGAAGACCCAAAACTCGTTTCCAAAAGAACCGAAAACGGATCCTACAGAACCGAAGATTTGCCACGAAGCGCACAATGCACTTATGGGCAAAACATTTATTGTTTTGGCACAAAATCTAAATATGAAGATATCAGCACGAACTTCGGTTTAGATAGCGTCACTAGACACCAATAAAGGCGTGCTAGTGTTGTGATGAATGCAATATATTTATTAATTTTCTTTACTTTATTTGATAACAAAAATATAAAGAGAAATGGGATTGTTGTAAAAACTTTTTTAAATCTTTTGATAAGATTTATTTCCGTTACCCCTTTTTTTGAGAACCGGAACTGGTCCAAATTCCCGGTGCTGCTTGGAAGCACTAGCATTATGGGTTTGTCAAAAAAAAAAAATAAAAAGATTTTGTTTCAATAAAAGGATTTGAAATATCAGAAAATTTACCAACATTTTTTGTGAAAAAAACGCACGATCATTTTTGTCTAACCAAAATTTGACTCAGAATGGGATACAACCAGTAGGTGTTTTTTATTTCTTGTGAATAAAGACACCTACATTCATCGTGAACAAGGCTTCAAGGTTTCCCAAACTGGGAAATTTCTACTAATATTCTCAATTGTTTTCTATAATGACGTCTCCACTTCGAATTATCTACTAACTTTCCTTGCAGTCATTTAAAGCTCTCGGTAACAGTTAAAAAAAAAACGCTAAGCTAAAGCGCAATTCAATCGTGCCACTTTTCATAATTCCACTCAACACTCAAATATTAATTTCTTAGAAATTGTAGGCTAATTTCGTTTAATGCGCTTCATTGTTGCAAGGCAAAACAAACCATCTGCCACATTACGCACAACAAGTGCTTGAAAATTTCAAACGCCAACCGGCAACCAAGCATTAAGTTCATTAGCAAGCGGAAATGCCTAGTTTGCTGCAATTTTGTTTGGAGTTGCATAGAAATTGCTTGCAACTAAGTAGCTGCCTTGTTTGAAAATCAACCAACGCGTACACATTTATAAAAATGCCTGCAATTTTTCCGCTGTGGTTTATTATTTTCCAAGGCTTCTGAGGAAATCTGCAAAAACGCTAATGATTGCTTAGAAATCTTAATCGAAAGAGTGTACTCCAAATGAGTTTTAATGCTGACGCGAGCCGCCTGCATCACGCTGCAACATGCGCGCAATTACCGCTATTTACATGCGTACAATAATCCTAGCTTATGCAACAGAACGGCCACAATGCAGTGCAACAGCGATTTGACGGCATGCACTCGCCGAAGAGCACTTACAAGCCACACAATTTGATTATCGGTTGCAAGTAATGCAAGCGCATGCATGTCAGTGTATTTTCTACGTACTTTGCAGCAAGTTTGCGGCATGTGTTGTGGCATACTACAACGGATTAAATAGCTCGCATTCGGAACTAAAAAACCATGAATTGAATCAAAATCCAATGGCAAGTGTAGTTAAGTGCCTCAGCTGGCTAATGCTGCTGCGGGTATTTGTATAGTTACAAGCTTGCAACATGCAACAAATCCCACGCTTGACCAAGGCGAATGGAAAATTTGATGTTTCGAACCGGGAAAATAATGCAGTTTTGCTGAAATTTTTGTTGTTTGAGTGAATGGAAGTAAATTTTCATTGCTTGCATTATTGTTGTTTTTGTAGCTACCACTGCTGCTGCTGCTGCTGCCGCTTTGTTGGCGTTGTTTATGTTGGATTTTGCGCATTGCAAGCTGCTTTGGCGCAATATGCCCTGGAGTTTTACACAAAACTACTACATATATATAAAAGCAGCGTGTGTGTGTGTAAGTGTTGCACGCTTGTTTTTGGCGTTGTTGCAAGTACTTACACGCTGCACTTTGCCAGCCGCGTCGATGCCGATTTCGGCGAATTTTTGACATATAATTAAATAACGCGAATGGAGCGCATTGCCGTTGGCTATGCAACATACAACAACAACAACATGAAACTCTTACAACAACAATCGAAATCACGAAATTTCGCGGCAACAGCGGTATTTTGCAGCAGCCTGGCATCCACCCACTCAAGGCTGTAGTGCCTGTTGGCACCTCTCTCCCAATTGCTACAACAAGCAGCGCGCAATTATGTGCATTTTGTGGCAACACCATCATCATCATCATCATAACAACGCCGCGGCGGCAGGCAGTTCTGCATGATTTTCAATTTTGTGGCAGGCAGCCATTTCGTTTGGCGCGGCTATAACTGTTGGTTGCCTTCTACGCTTTGGTGTTGCAAAGACTCCTCCCAGCTGCAGCGCGCTTGCACTTTTGGGTGCGCCAATTTGTTGCCGACAGGTTTACTAAGCACTTCATCATTAAATTTCGCGTGAAAGCAACAACAATAATCACAAGAACAACAACAAAATGGAATTGCAGCCTAAAAAATTCGAAGCGTTAAAATGGAATTGATATTAAAAGCGTACCTACCATGCCACGCCACGTCACGCCACGAAAAATGTTGCAAAGGTGAAGGCAGCGCCAAATGCCGACGATGTTGCAAGCAATGAAGTTGTGTGAAGATGGCGTACAGGCAGCGGCAGCCGCAACTGGAAAATGTTTTGATGTGCCAAGAGAAGCAGCAAAGTGACTAGTGTTTGTTGTGGTTGTTGTTGTTATCAATATTACTGTTGTTGTTTGAAATTTTTGTTGCCCGCCACTTTCGGTGGATGCTGCCGACTGTAGCTGGCTGCTAAAACCCGTTTCCAAACTTGACGTTGATTTTGTTGTTGCTGTTGTTGCCACCTTGCGGCTGCTGATTATGCGGCCTGTCATTTTCTCGCCTGCTATAATTCGTTGCTGCAGGGCATGATTTTATTTATATGTATATACACTCGTTGTTGTTATTGTACTTCATTTTCACTGTTGCTGCCGCTTTGTTGCACTTTGACGAAATTTCAACTTGCCAGCCGACATACAGCCGTTGACCGCTGCGCGCATCTTGCAACGTAGGAATTTGTTGCGCTTCAGATAGCACCAACTTTATTTTCGCAAAATTTTTCGCATTCATATACATTTATTTGGATTTTTTTCTTTTGCTTTCCTCACAAAACTTTGTGCTACATAATTTTTTATCACTCGTCGTTGCAATACTGACAGCAGCGGCAGTATTCATATTTTTATACATTTTTTTTTTTGTGTGCTCCACATTTTTTCGCTTAATTTGGGTAATTATGGGGGTGTACTGGGGCGGCTCGCAGCCAGTTGCCACACACTAAAACAACCATAATCATGCAACGGCAACAACAAAAACTGACAGCATGCTGCAGCTGCCACTTAAGTGCAAAGCATTGGATTGCAACGGACCAACGCGGGTATTTTTCATTTAAAATTTCTGCAAAGTTTGTGGTTTTCGTTGGTGTTTTTTTTTTGCTACTTTATATATTGTTGTTGCTGCCGTTGCTCTATTTGTTTTTACGCTGTTCTTTTTTTTTGTTTTTGTGGGGGCATTTCTAGTGCTATCTGCTTAAACAAGCACAAAAAAGGCGTAAAAATGCTGCATACATTAATTAAAAAGTTCTGTTTGTTGTTGTTGCTGCTGTTGTTGTGCCATGCCATTACCACTCGGGATGTTGTGGCAATAGTTTGGCGTATTAAATGTGATTAGAAGTATTTTGTTTTTATTTTTAGTTGCTTGGGGTGCGTATGAATGTATGTATGTATATCGGCTCGCTAAGCTGCAAGTTGCCACAAACTTTTTAATGCAGTTTAAGCACTCAAACTATGCGTCAAAATGTGAATTTACAGTTGCGAAATGCAACTATATGCACTTTTGTATACTATTACATACGAATTTACATGCAAGAAGCTTGTTGAGTTTAGTTGCTACAGGAAAATTGTGATATACATTTTTTTTTTATTGAAATTTCGAGCAAGACTGTTTTCCAAATTAATTTGCCTAAGTGAAGTATTTATTTAAAAACTCACTAATTTGTTTCAAAATTGTTTTTCGTTGGCAACCCTGTTCTTTTGAACTGATTAAAAATTTTTTTCCTTGCGAAATTGTTTGTCAATCGTTTGGATGGTTTAGTTGTTTAATTTTTGTGAAAAGATATAAGTTTGTTGGCAACCCTGTTCAGCCAAATAGTTCTTATACTAAATTGCATTTTTAATTCATTAATTTCGATAGAAATATGTACGTGTTATTGCGGGAATCCCGTTAATTTTCATCTAAAAAATTTCTTATGGCAACCCTGCTGAAAAAAAAACATTCAGCGGATTAAAGTGGTTACTTAAAGCCCCTTATTTTGACAACTTTTTTTACTGTGTTGATCAGATAGTTAAAGTGCTTATTTAAACTTCTTTGATAACGAAGATTTTTTCGTTGGTAACCCTGCTGATTATGATTTTCATAGCAATCTGAATTTAGCTGGCAACGCTGGTTTCCAGTTAATTCGATATATTTAATTAAATTAACTTTTGTGGTTACAAACAGTGTTTTTCGTTGGCAACCATGTTCTTTAGATCTGATAAAAATTGTAGCTCGTTAGGAAACTGTTCTTCAAATGGTCTAGATTAAATTAAACACCCTTTTAAATTACTTTTTTTTGTAGAAACAAATTTTTTGTTGGCAACCCTGTTTTTAAAAGTTCACTGGCTAAATTCCATTTTTAAATTCCTTCAAGTTGATAAAAATATGTATTTGTTTCGATGGCAATCCTGTTCATTAAAAAAAAAAATAATGGTTTGATGACCCAACAAATTGGAGAATCTCCAAACACTTAGCAAAAGCTTAAGCGGCAAATATTTTTTTATTTAATTTAGTTCTAAACATTTAGGTCAACGTTTTTTGATGCTGGAGGTTTTCTATACTGAACATTTCCATCCTGCAGAAAACCTAAAAAAAAAAATCCTTTCTAGGAAAAGTTCTATGAAATGAATCATTAAGGCAGTCATATTTATATACTTTTCATTCGAGTTTGAACTCCAGCATATGATACTACATATCCTTTGAGAGGAAAAATCACCGAAATCACATACCCGTCAGTGTAGGACTCTTTGATCCTTTCGGTACTAACATTAAGCATTTCTTGAGGAGTTGATTTGAGCAATAAGCTGATCCGACAAAAAGCTGCATCAACTTGAAGGTAACCAAGGTAATTGGTTGCCATACTTAGTTTGCACTCATTGTTGCAGCGAACTTCCATTGGAGTACCGTATACGGCACGTTTTTTTTTCTTTTGCCCAAGGAGGGTGGACGAACGGAAGATGCTTTTTGTCTTATTATTCTTGGTACAATGGAAAGAGAGAATAGTATTTCAGGTCGAGGCTGTCACACTTCCATTGGAAACTATGAGCTAAATGCCACTGCAATGCAGACATATTTGGATGCTTGGAATTGGAATTTATGTCCAACGTGCTCTCCTCGAATTTGTCCAGCGGTACTGCCATATTCTGAAGGTTTTTTTTTTCGGACCCGTAGCTAAAGAGATTTCTCCCCTGCTAAACATTAGGAGTTCCCTCGACCTTTTCGCGTCCAATTCCGGCCACATGAGCTTTGCCGTATTGCAGGTTTCCAGCGGCTTCCATCTTTTGCCTGCTTCGGAGGAGAAAAATACTTGTATATTGAGCCTGCACGTAGCGAGCGGCATGCCCAACCTCTTCCAAGACGGCAAAAGTAGAAGTGAAGTGCCCTTCCTTGCAAGCTCATCCGCCACCTCATGGCCGGGTATACCTCTGTGTCCCCGCACCCAAACCAGGTGAAGAGTGAACTGCTCTGCTATCATGTTTAATGACTACGGCAGCTCACTATAGTTTCCGAGTTACATGTGACAGAATCCAGAGCTTATAAAGCTTGGCTGTCTGAAAAGATGTAGATGTCATTACGTCCTATTATTCTTAGCCTGCTCTATGGCCGCGAGCTCAGCTTGAAATACGCTACAGTGGTCCGGAAAGCGGAGTGACCTTTGTAGTCCTAGTTGTTCCAAGCATACTCCACCTACGATCCTGTTATCCAGTTTGGATCCGTCAGTGTAGAACTAAATAGAATCCATGGGTCCCGGAGCGCCCTGGTTCCATTGTTCCCTGCTAGGGATTGTTACCTTATACCCCTTGTCAAAGGTCGTTGCCTGCGCGCATTAATCCGTTATTTCTGGCTGACTAAGCCCTTATAGAATTGAGGTATGACCGCATTGATTTGCTTTCCAGCTGGATAGGTTCCGTATTCTGACGGCAGCGCGAGCTGCAGTTTGCTTCGCCATAATATCTATGGGCAGTCTGTTTAACATCACATTCATCGCTTCTGTGGGTGTTGTGCGTATTGGCCTAACCACGACAGTATATAGCCAATGGATTGCACTTCTGCAGGTGTAGAGGGCAACCATAGCTTTACGCACACGTTCATATGTGTTTTGTGCCCAGTTTAATTTCTTATCCAGTATAAGTCCCAGATATTACGCTGATTCACTGATTGCAAGTTCCGTATTCGCCATAGTAGGTGCCTTTAATCTTGGAACCTTGTACCTTCTGGTAAATAATACAAGCTCCGTTTTGCTTGGGTTTACTCCAATGCCGTTTTCGTAGGCCCTCCTTAGTAATCCCTGCATAACGTCACATAATGTTTGCGGAAATTTTCCACTTACGACTAACGCGAGGTCGTCAGCATACGCAATGAAATTGCTACGAGACTATATTCCCTGAAGAATAGTGATTTTTCTATATGCACCACGATCTCATGTTTCTGTGGACTTACCCTTGGTGTAGGCGTGCTGCGTTGCCATCAACTTGTCCGTTACCTTCTCCCTAATATGGAACTCTAAAAGCCGCTCCATTATTTTTAGTTGAAACGAAGACAAGGTTATTGGTCTCAAGTTCTTGGGCCTGGCGTGCGATGTTTTCCCCGCCATGGGAATAAATACGACCTTCGATTCCCGCGGTCTAGAACCGCGATAATTAATTCTATATCATCTGATATTTGCTTATGGGCCTGAAATGGCCCCCAATAGTTCGGATTTAAACTCGATTGTCTTTGCCTATCCTGGATCGGCATGATTGTTGAATAACTGAGGCCAAGATTCATGGAACTACATCAGCATTATTTTGCATTGATTTTAGGTTCCTTGAAGCAAATTAATTATTGCTATGAAATGACTAAAAAATTTTATTGAACCTTTAATAGTTTTTGCAACTTCATTGTTTATTCAAGTATGATTTGGTGAATCTACTAATTAGGCAGACAAACATACGTAAGTAATTTCGTTAGGAGTCTTAAAACATAGACAGACACCAGCGTTGATCCGGATCAACTCGTCAATAGGAATTATATCGGGAATGCACTGCCGTTGATTCGAATTTCGACGACAACACTGACCAAAACTCAAAAATCCTAGAATATAGAGACTATACAGAACTAGTCTGGACATCTACCTCGTCGCCGGTAATGCAGTCACTACACGAATGCAGATAGGAAACAAATTAAAATTGAATAATAACTTATTTTAATGAGTTTGATGACTGCATTACCAAAGCCAAGGTAGATTTTTAGGCTATTTTTGCATGTTATCTGTATTCTAAGCAAACAAATCACACGAGCTTGGCATCCGCGGTAGCCGAGTGGACAGAAATGTGTACTGCAACTCAGTAGGGCCCGGGTTCGTTTTCACTCGTCGCAATTCTTAAAAATTCTTATTTCTTTTTTTCTTTAATTTTAATTTTTTTTATTATATACATACACTCATGGTCATAATAATAGGTACGAAATTCATAACAATATTGTTGGAAATGTTTATTTATTTATTTTAATAATTTTAATTTAAAAAAGTTAGATCCACAACAGAAACCACAAAGTTTGGACAAAGTTCACAAAAATTAAACAAACTCCAAAAAGATGTTATCAAAATTGTGGATCGATTTATGGATATTTTTTATATGAAAATTATTAAAAATAAATAAATAAACCTAAATTGCAAACAATATCATTTGGAATTTTGTACCTATATTTTGACCATGAGTGTATCTATGTATTTTATTTTATTTTATTTTATTTTTTAATGTTATTTCATGTAAGTATTGCAAGAAAACTTTATTATCTAGATTTTCTTAAAAAATACTACAACAACTATCATTACATTTACAAAAATAGTAGTAATAATAATAGACGTTGCCGTCTGTCTATGCTATTATTGAACCATGAGGACAAATGAATTACCTTTAGTAGACTTCTCGCAGTTTTTCTAATTACAATTTTAAATGCTTATGTGTATGAATAAGTAAACATTATCCTTCATACAATACATATATTCCTTTACTAACTACACATTTTTTCCTCTTCTCATTGCAGGTAATTACAAAAATTTTTGAGTTTGTAAGTATTTCACGCTTAGCTAAACAATTATGGTAGTTTTTTTGTACTATATACACAAATCTGTAAGTACTTATTTAGGTCATTTCAATCTGCCTCCACTTTCTAACTACCCGCCAAGAGTAGGTCGATAATAATAAAAAAATCAACGCAGTTAAACTCGCAATTTATCCGCAGGACAATAATCATGTATCAAAATTATAAGCGGAAATTGCTACGTATACAACAATTTGGCGCTTGAAAGCAGAGAGGATATATACATAGGCATGGATGGATACATATCTTTGTATGTACATATATGTGTTTAAATGTAGAGCATCATCCAAATACTAAATCGCATTTTACCATCCCCCTTAAACCAACATGCGGATCCTTATCATCGGAACTAGGGAATCCAATCCCGCAAATGCGTGACGGATTACACATGCGGAATCCGCGGGCACTACAGAAAAAAAATTCAAAATATGAATGCGACTTGTGAACGTGCTCGCCAAAATGTTCGTCGTGCATGGCTGTATTAAATATACATCATTTTATAACCCAGTAGATAATTTCAGGAGCTAAAAGCCCTTCCGAAAAGCCTTCCTGAGAGTCAAGAGCCCTTCCACTCTACATTCCTCTCTCCATTCATTTTTGTATGGACTGTCATAAATTGAAGGGCTTTTCTTTCGCTACCCATAGAAAGTCTTCCAGAAGGCCTTTTGTAGGACGTACTTCAGAAGGCCTTTCGGAGAAGTTCATTGAGTTTCGCGCTGTGTTTTAAGGTTAGAAGCAAATCCTGACGTGATAGAGCAAAACCGACTTCAGATTCGTGTTCAGCGACCTCAAAAACATATAAACCACCTGGTCTGGTTTTATTAACCTTTCATAGATTTTTTTGTGGTCATGTGTAATTGATTAAAATTTGAAAACGTTAGCCTTGATAACTGGCTTAAACTTTTTACACTTAACGATTTATGAACACATTATACAAGTGTAGAACAGTCCGTTTCTATCGATAAATAAGTGTGCCGGCGGAAAAATTGATTTTTTTACTTGAGCTTCCTTTGAGATGCAAAATTTCGAATACTCATAACCAGGGAACGGATTTGATGGAAATTGCCTTTTTTCTGCTAAATAGATAGAGTATATTCGATTAAGAATGTCCACGATTAAGCTTTTTCCGATTCCATATATACTCATTTGATGTTGCCTTTTTTTTGCCTCTTTTTAGATATTTGCCGTTTCTTGCCTTTTATACCTTTAACGCAAGGGAAAATACTTTATCCTTGATATTCCATATTTAAATTAAGCGCCACTTGCGTCAACTCACGTCGAGCGCACGTTTAGTACATTCAAGGCTTTTCTTCGCGAAAATCGAATGAAAATGCTGCCAGAAAACTACAAAATGCATATTATGGTCAGTGATCGGACTTCTTTCGAAAAATTTATTATTGAGAAAATTACTATTTTCCGCTGGGAATGCGGAATCTTGTATTATGTTATTCTTGTAACCATATAGTGTTTAGTGTTGGACAAGTTTTGCTCTTAAAATTAGGAAAATTATGTCGAGCAAAAATAAAACTACTCAAAAACGCGAATATGTGGTAGATTTCAGACCTTGTATGATAGATGTGGTAGATGCTCCAAAAAGTGGCAGATCTACCAGAATGTGGTAGACGTCCGATCACTGATTGTGGTTCAATGTTACTACAGCTATAGAGAATAAAGTTTTGTGAGTTAAAAACTCGAAAGGAGAATATAGTAAAAAATTCAAAGTACAAATTGTTCATATAATGAAACTAGTCTTTTTGATTATTTTTCGGTTTTTGTCTTTCTTTTGTGCCTTCTTTTGCCTATTTGGCTTTTTTATTTTGCCATATCTAGCTTATTTCAAAAGGTAAAAAAGTTACGCGGAAAAACAGGAAAACTTAGTTAAATTTGAATAATCCAGAATCACTGATGGTTTAGCTAGTTTTGGAATCACAGCGAGCCGGTATTGTTTCAGATCGGATAAAGCACTACAGTAACGCTTATTATGATATATTTTCTTCTGAAAAATACCCAACAGATATAGCGATTTTGACCATATACCTACGAAACTATGCATAATCACCAAAATCAATAAAATAAGGTCGAATTTAAAAGATGAAACTTTATCATTCCTTGGGAAATATTATCAAAAAAGTCAACCTAATTAAAAGCAAAAACATAGATTTTCTAAATCAAATCGATTTTGAATATAACTGTTTAGAGGAAATAAGGATTCGCGGGATTGATGACCTGGCGCGGACTTGCGGGCGAGCTTGCGGGATTGCCATTTTTATGCGGGATTGGATTCCCTTATTGCAACAATACTAGGCTCTACAGCTCCGATTTCCGCATCGCAAATTTTGAGCCACTTTGCCAACCACTCCAGCGTTTGCAGTCATAATTCACTGGATTTTTTTTTTTTGTTATTTTGACGTACATGAATTGATCATAATGTTAAATTATGATTTGTAGCGCTAAAATTATGAATTGTTTGTTGTTCTTTTTTAGAGGAGAAAGAAGCGACTGAAGGCGAGCATTTTGAGGTACATATGTAGTTGATGAAGATAGTATTTTTCTCTACAGCGCCTGGTTTTGGGAGATTTGAATAATGTGGGAAAATTGTGAAGTGAAAAAACAAGCGGAGCAATAAAGTTGATTTCATGCGGTTTAACGTAAAAATTGGCGTTCAAACAAATGCGGGCTGGTGTATGTGTGTATGTTGGTGGGTGTGTAAGCGCGTAGGCAGCTTTCGATGAGGTCGCTCTGTACCTAATGAACTTGATGCGTAGCGTTACGGCGGGCGCGAAATTTATGAGGCTAATATGTAAATTGAGCGTAGATTAATTTGTTTTTAGTTATGTGTGAGGTTTGTTTTGCTTTATTTACGAGGGATTTAAAACAATAAATAACAAATTACGAACTTTTGTTGTAGCTAATAAAGAGGATACAGAATTTGGGTGGCTAATCCTATCCTACTAGTGTTTTAAATGTGAAAGTTTTTGAGTTAGTATGTTTGTTGCTCTTTCACGCCAAACTGGCTCAACTGACTCCAATACACAGATAGCTTATAACTTTGGTTAACAAATAGAATATTGCTTTATAAGAGTTTCCATCTTTTTAAAACGTTCAAATCAATCAATCAATAAGTTAAATAACATATGACAACAATGTGGGTGTCAAACGAAGGGGTTTCTAAAATAATTTCTTTCGAAAAAATTTTTTAAGGGGATTGTCATCTGTTAAAATTGTAAAATTTATTTAATAAAGAGTTAAATAATATACAACAATAATGTGGTTGTAAACCGAAATCAGTTGAAGAACGTTCTTTTACCAACACATTATTTAAGAGGGTTGCCAACTATTCAACAAATCAGTTTAGTTAACAAGCTAAACAAAATATTTTAATATGGGTATCAACCGAGGGAGGCTTAAAGAAAGATTCATTAAAATAAAAAATAATAAAAGGGATTGTGACCTGTTTAGAAATTCAAATTAAAAAAGGTTGCCATCTGTTCAAAGAATCCCTTTACAATTTTTATATGGTTATCAAACGAGAGCGATTTTAAGAAAGCTGTATTTATTTTGAAAATATTTTTTACAAGCGTTTCCAGCAGCTTAAGAATTTAAAATGAATTTAATTGACAAGTTAAATGAAGTCCGATTGATGTTGTAAATGTCAAGGTTTGTGAGTGAGTGTGTGAGTAGCTTTGCTACCATTTATTTTGATAAATTTTGTCGTAGAGATATGAAGGGTTGCTACCTGTTTAAAAAGTTTAATTCTATTTTAAGTTCAAAAATCAATGAAATTTTAAACTATGGATGCCAAAAGAACTATATGCTATATTCTATATGCTATATGCTATATTGTATGCTTTTATTTAGACACATTTTTTTAAGAATTGCCACCTATAACAATAATTTTTAAAATGTGCATGGCATGAAGGCTATCTACGAAATTCAAGTTGTTTTTTTATACCAAAATTTAGTTGGTCCATGTTCTGGAACCTCGAGACAATAAGCAACTTTTTTAAATTAAATTTATTATTTTCGGTGACATATTTTATTTTATTTTTTGTTACATTTGAAATCATAACGTTAATTCGAAATGCGGGAAACAGCTTGTAAATAATAATTTTATGGATTTTTTGGAATCCCAAAAGGAAAATACCCATTGTTGCACAGTGTAATTTCGGTATTAGGAGTTTTTGCAGGTACTACACAATATTTAATCTAAAAATTATTCCTTCTAATCAATATTTCCCTAAAAAAAAACAATGGAAATCGCATCACTTTAATTAGCTAACCACATACGCCACAGCTACTTGAATTGACGTATTTAAATTAGACACTCTTCCTCCAAAACCGCGAGAGCCCATATCAAACTTCACACACCACTCTCACGCAACAACAACTATCATCCATGCAACCACCAGCTGTCACATAAAGATTGACAAAAATAAACCGCGCTGATATTCAATATTCAAGTGGTGGTATGCAATAAACGTAAACACACTTGCGCGCATTAATGGATAGCAGCGCAATTTGAACACTATCGAGTAGCTGTCATTTTGACGGCTTTGACAATAGTGTCAGTGCGGCGAAACCTACTCTCACACACATGAGTACATACATAAACCTGTATTTGTGCTATGCAAAGGAGTGCTTCCTGTCATTGCCAAGCATAGAAATGTTGACGCAAACTTTCAATGACCATAGTGAACGCGCATTGGAATAACGACAATGACAATGACATAATGGCATGATGGAGAAAGCAATGTGAGGGAGTAGAAGAGCGAGAGAGTGGTAAATAGGAGGGATATGGCATGTCGTTCTGCATTTGACAGTTGCATGAAAGCCACACACAGGTGTGCTAAACGATTTTCACACAGCATTCAACACGCACATGTGCAATCGCCCTTAGATGATGGGAATGATTTTCAATAGATTTTGTTAAACAGGAAGTCTATTGTTGGAATTTTGAATTTGTTGCAAGACTGCTGTGTGCGGTGGGGCTTTGAAATCGTCATTTTGTGAAGCATTATTTTTATGATTTTATGGTGAAGAAATTTTCAATTCCAATTTTTATGCGAAGTTGAATAGTTTCTGGATCGTGTGGACATTTTTTTTGCGCAGGAGTAGAATATATTTTTTGCATTGTTTAAAGAATCTTGAATCGTAGCAACTATTCGTTTAATCGAAATAACAATAGGTTTAAGTCGGTAAAAAAGTAGAACTGCAAAAAAAGACGAGAGCCAAAGAGGACCTTGATTGAGGAGGAGCTTCCACCAGGAATATCAGAAGGCATTTTTTCGAGTACAAGGACATAGTACAGACCTAAGTGACACATCCAATGGACCCGACGACGTACGCGCGTACGGACAAGCTATCGACGGCTACTTAGCGAACACCCCTATCCCTCCTGTGCAACCCTGGCGAAATCGCACGTTTCCTGGGCCTACCACGATAATGATTGACATGGGCGAAGCTTAGTAGAGCCGCTACAACACCATCAATGAGTATCAACAATAAAAAAGAAATCCTTCAACTTCCGTCAACCCTTTATAACTGCTTTCAAGGTATCCGACACTTAATGCAACACTAAGGCAAATAGCCTTTCTCCTTTGAAATATCCAGAGCCAAGTCATTCATAGATGGCTCATCTGTCACTTGGTAGTTACAGATACTGCACTAATGCCACTGTGGCTGGGCTCTCAGATCATCGCAACGCTATGGATGCTGGCTATAAGTGTAACGTATGCTCTACAATAATTTACTAGGTTAGCAGAAAAAATTAGAGTACAAAAAGCTCAAAACAAAGTTGTGATGTTTGTCTTTGGTCAATCTGTGCACAACACTATTCTGCGAGGTTGTCCAATGCTAGGAAAATAAGGCTGGATAAAAATTAATGAATGTGGATGTAGCTGTGTTTATATTTCAAAACCGTTCGATAAACTTTCCGTCCTTACACCAGATCCAGTCTTTGGTCATCCGTAAAAACAGATTGGCTATTGAAGTACTGCAGAATACTTTCAAGTCATTTTCCTGAACCTCAGTCCACTCAGTGAAGCCCTTTCTTTGAAGAAAACATCTATCGGTGGCATGTCACAGTCGCCTTTCAAAACCTGATCTAATCGTCCTTGTAATCGAAATCCTTTGAGCGGAAACCAGTATCTGG
This sequence comes from Rhagoletis pomonella, assembly GCF_013731165.1. Classification (NCBI taxonomy): domain Eukaryota; kingdom Metazoa; phylum Arthropoda; class Insecta; order Diptera; family Tephritidae; genus Rhagoletis; species Rhagoletis pomonella. Next base: position 48,036,847 of record NW_023458559.1, on the reverse strand, counting down.
CTGGATATGCTATTAGGGTGGAGAAATTCAGTGCTGCGCCTAAAGCCCACTCTTTCGGTGTTGGGTGCTGTTTGTGTGATTGCTCGAGAGTATTGAATCTGGATGCTCTCGGCGTGGAGTTCAATACGTCGTTCAGTAATTGTGCCATTCCAAATGGTAGTATATTCAGCTCTTTTCTGTCGAGGGTTGCCTTTGCTACGGTGGACGCGTCTGCCACCTTCGCAGCGGGGTACATATAGAAGAGTGCGAAGTTTTTCGCGCCGCTATGCTCAGACTGCAGACCTATTCGGATTCCGCATTCACCTCCTACTGCCATTTATTTCGGTGGCATTTTCACCCGTGCAAGGGTCCGAAACTGAATTGAATTGTGCCACCATTACTGTTCCGTTGGTCGAGTATTAAACCGAAATCGGTCGACGACCGAATTAAAATGAAAAGGAATCAGTGGTGCGAAAGGCAGAGCCCCATGTTGTGGTAAATCAAAAGTTATTACCGCAGGTAGATAGGTAACCGAGAGGTGTAATTAGAACACAGTCGGTAAGCCCCCTGATTTCAAACTATTCGATGAACATGGCAATGAGTAACACCCTAAATAAGGGGCGTAAATTTGATATCCTTCAGATCTAGGTTCACAGTGTTAGGTGGAAATAGGGGTTTCGGTTTGAATGATGCACACAGGTACTCCTCAAGCCATGTTACGTAATGTTTCCTTGCGAGAATATGGAGAAGTCTACCCGCTCTAAACTCCCTGTTCCATATCCAATCTCCAGTTTAAATAAGACTTGGTCGATGCTATATTATTTGCACACCTCATACGTGTTTTTGGAGCTCATTGCGGATTGAGAACTCACGTTTGAAGTTTCCAGTTTGGCTGCTAAGGTCCCTCGCCGGACAGTTGTAAAGTATTAGAAACGGACTTATGGAATTTTGAAATCAAACAAATTCGCAGTAAGGGTTCTTACCAACATGACCACAGGCATCTGTGCCATTGCGCCAACTTTCCAACGATGATGTTCGATGCAAAAGTGTTTGAGATGAGGAGGAGTAAGATTCGAAGAAATATTTTCGATATATCGATATTTAGGTTCAAACATTTCGGGCATTCGCGCCCGGTAATTCATTAGCTCGACAGATATAACATAAGTTGAACTTTTGAACTTCTTTCAACCTTTGTCTACCGCGGAAAAAAACTAGCATTACCTACCTTCTTCTATGAAAGTAATAATGTGGGTTCGACAGACTCGGGGACACTAGGTGTGGTAACAGGCTTGACTATGAAAGGCTGGCACAAATCTGGTCAGAGGAATGTACACTTCCCCGGTATTCCTAGAGTTCATTAACTAGGGGTAAACACGTCGCCGAGTGGAATCACGAAGTCTGCATTCACGCTCTTCAAACCGAACTGCTGGAGAATAGCGCCTGTGCTTCATCAAAAGGACATTAAACTAGTGAAATCTCATAATTCAATATAAGACACAATTTATGACATTACAAACAGTACGGAAATGGCTACTCGCTGACATTGCTAATGACAGTGCCATTTTGTTCACTCCCTACTGATATGGGCTCCTTATGTCCTTTTAGTGCTCTCTAAGCCACCGACACTATTGATAGATCAAGAAAATCAATGCATCACGACGCTGTCGTTCAAAAAATCCCGACATACATATGTATGCGGGTATACATATATCTTTTCAAGCAACATCCATTGTTTTTGCCTACCACCGAAATACCAACAAAATTCATCCAGGCCGCCAACTACACTCCTGTTCGCGTGAGTGACTGCTATATGGCTGAGTAATGCAGTGAATCGGTAGACAGCCTAAAATAGGTATATACGTACATATGTACATTAGGGTGCATCACCCTCAATACAAAAAAAATAATAATAACACAGGTCTGCAAAAAAATGGTTTCGGAATGTTCTATAAAAGTGTAGTGTCATTTCCGAAGTAATTTTTTGCGTAGAATCCGAATCCGGGGTTTAAATTGCTCTATCACGTCAGGACTTTGAGATATCCTAACCTAAAAGTGCAAAAAACGCTGTTTTTGCCCATTTTTGAGGTTATGTAGCTACGAAGATTTTGCTCTTCATAAAAAAGTAGACGCGGTATTTTAAAGCATAAGTCTTCCTCTTTTAAATGCCGTTGAGTTTGCTCAAATATCTTAATTTTTCACTGAGATATCGCATTTTGAAGTCTCCATGTTTGTGAATGTAATCGACCGTATCACGTCTCATGTTATCTCAATGGATAAAATTCACAAACATGGAAACTTCAAAATGCGATATCTCAGTGAAAAATAAAGATAAACTCAACGGCATTTAAAAGAGGAAGACTTATACTTTAAAATGCCACGTTTACTTTTTTATGGAGAGCAAAATCTGCGTAGCTACATAACCTCAAAAATGGGCAAAAACAGCGTTTTAGCACTTTTAGGTTAGGATATCTCAAAATCCTGACGTGATAGAGCAATTTAAACCCCGGATTCGGATTCTACGCAAAAAATTACTTCGAAAATGACCCTACACTTTCCTAGAACAAAACGTTGTTGACCTGTGTAATTTACTGTTTTTCCTTTGGAAATATAAAATCTATTATATTGTAAGACTACCGCAACAATATTTCGAAAAAAATATTAAGATTTACGTGCGCAGAACCTATTTGAAAATATCTGTAAATATGCCAAAAATTGAGTTTTTGTAAAAGAAAACTAGTTTTTTTTTTAATGTTTTCTCTAAAAAATCGCCTCAGATGATAAAGAGGAGTTTACTCTTAAAAGATTTATTAAACAACACGGTTAAAAATTTCGGTTTTAATTTTAAACTTTTTGGACTACATATATGACCAAACTAAATTCAGTTTCAAATACAAACCTTCCAAATTTAAAAAAAAGAGAGCACATATGTTGGGTTTAGAATTTAAACAATTCGGTTTAAATGTTAAACCCAAACATTTTCATAATTAAGAATAAAAAAAAACAATCTTAAATTCCATGCTCCGTCTGGTTGGGATTGAACCCAAAGGCAGTAGTCCCAGCGCGGTTTAAAAATTAAACCCAAATTTTTGACCGTGAATGTTTAAACATTTTATTAACAGAATCCAAATGATCAGATTCTTGGAGGTGTTTTCAAATCTGGTCAACCCACGAAAAATTTGATATTTTTCCGAAATATTTTGGCGAAAGTCTTAAAATATAATAGATTTTTTAATTACGGCAGAAAAAACAAAGCTTTTTGTTGTTGATGTTGTTGTAACAGCATACAAATCAGAGTTTTTAGGAAATGATGCAGAAGTGACAGGATTTGGTCAGATATCAATCTTGGTCGCCCCGGTTACGTATGTAGATCGGACCGTGGACGACTTTTTTTTGTGATGCACCCTAATGCACATGTGTATGCACAAAATATTCAGCTACACTGCTGAGCTAGCTGCAGCATATGGTGATTGTCAGTCAGCCCGACTGTTAGCCTGCCAGCCTTTTGTCGGCTGCGGCGGCGGCGGCTTCGATGTCCTTTCCTTCCCTTAGTTTATTTGTGTAGTTGGTTTATTTTTTTAGCTACAGGCGGCAAACAGCGTCGTACAACAAAAACAACAACATGCACACATACACATTTATGCCTATAATCAACAATAAGAAATGAACCTTTCGTGCAATGTGTCAAATTTCTTGGAAGTCATTTCTTTATTTTGTCTTCACATCAATTTTTTTTTCTGTGTATTTTCGGCTGCATTTAAAGTTTGTTGCTATATCGATTGCATATGGATATACATACTTATATATAATGTTTGTGTGTTTATTCTACCGAAATATTTGTCTTTAGCGCACTACTTTGACATCCAGCCGAGTTTCGTATCTTATTTGAGCTCCCATTCGTCGAATATCTGTCACAGCGGCAGCCAGCACTGCAGCTCACGAAAACACACACACACACACATCTACCCCCATGCACATATCAGATTGTCCTTCCTGGATTCACTGCTGCACTGCGCTGGTAATTAGTGGCATATCGTGATACTGCCTTACTCGTTTTGTCTGAATCTTTGTGAAGACACAGCAAAATCAAAATGCAGCTGTCAATTTTTGTGCTGCTTTCGTCCTTTTTTCGTTTTGGCTTATCCTTATTGGCATCTGCATTTACATACTTTTTAGTGTTTTTTGTTACGAATTTTCGCTATGAAATATTTTAAAATGAAACTGAGACACAGGAATTTTTTGTATGCACATACAAATGTACACTAGGGTAGTCCAAAAACCGATGTGAAAAAGTAAAGTCCTAATTTTAATGCTCCCACCCACTAGGATTGTTCCACATATATCGAAAAAATATACTTGTTTTTTATTTCAAATTACAAAAAAAAAATTTTGGAGTCGCTAAGCGCTCAAGTTTTCCATATATTTTATATGGGGAAAAACAATTTTTTGTAGGAATGATATAGAATTCTTGAAAACCAATGTTTTTCGATCGAAAAACTTCGTTTCTCTTCGGGAGACTTCCAATAATAACGAGCTTTTGCTTATTTTCCAAATTTTTTAATAACAACGATTTCTATGGGATATGCAATGGGGGCATTTTTTGTAGGTTTTTGGGCGATTTATAAAAAATGGTTAAATAAACAATTGGGTCGATAGATATCGGTTTTCAAGAATTCTATATAAGTTTTACGAAAAATAGTTGTTTTTTGACTACCCTAATGTACGCAATAACTTGTGTGCCCGCACTCCTACGCTTACTAACTCAGTACACCACTACAGTTTGTGACTCTTATTGAAATCTGAGAGTTAAGTGTAGATGCTACATTCTTTGCACAGCTGCTTGTGTGGTCCCCAAATGCTGCAGTGAAGAAGAATTTGATCAGCATGGAGACCAAATATATACATATTCGTACAAGAACTCGGATACTTTGCATATTTAAACTCGGGTAATGATTCAGCGAAAGATTGCGTATTGAAATCAAATGGAAGACTTTGCAAGTCTCGTATTGGATCTTCTTTAATGATCTTCTTGTTAAGTCAAGTATTTATTTGCCACAAACTCAATTAAAATTCAAGTGAAAAACTAACAAATTTATCAATCACATCTTTCTTCATCTAGCCATCTCACTTTTCTCACTTCTCTGCAGGCTAAAGGTTCTAGTAGTTCTTAGAATCAGCCAACAGCCTTAGTTGAAAACTAACTCAATGACACTTAATGCTAAAGCGCCGCATTGGATTTGGCGTTTGATAAGCCCACGTCTATCTTCACATACATCTCCCGATGCTTCGGGAAGCTCAGAGGCTTTTGCCTGAAATCGCTGATTTTGAGAGCGACCTACTACCGCTGAGAGGGTCAGGAGTTTCTTAATGGCGTAATTTCAGCGATTTAATTTTAAGTTCCTCCTGAATTCTTTTTAGTCTGATATTCCACAGATAGTGCTTAGGAAGGTATAGGTTAAAAAAACGCAGTCTACTTTGGCTCAAACAGTTCGAAGAGAATTCCGATCCGTTGGTATCACCAAACTTTGTGGCCGGTTCCTTTTCTACATGGTCTCGAACTTAGGTCCTGACCAAGGCAACTGCAGTCGAGCATAGCATGCTTGGACATTCGTCGGTGTAAACGATACACTTATCGAAGTAAATATATAATAAAGGTGTCATCGGTCGTCACATATGTTTTCTGGAACAACTTCTATAACAGCGCAGTGATAGCCAACGCCACACTTTTTTTTCCTCTCTGGACATAACCTTAGTTGAAGCTGGCGGTAGCAATGTCGGTCTGTCTAGCAATTTATATAAAAAACCATAGCCGCAGCTGGAGTATGGATCCCCCGAAAACACCATAATGCGTTCCCGCACCAGCCCGAAGGTTTTTGGCTTACTTTCTTAGGTCTCAGCAGTCATTTTAGACATCTGATCTGCATACATGCTGGTCAGTCCCCTAGAGCACCTTCTAAAATATCCCCAACATGTCTGAAGCCACACTATTCGTTTATCTCTATTGACTTTTCTACGTTAGCGATGCCTAGGATAATGCAGTTGCTCTGTCCAGCTATTTCGCTAGAGATATTTTCTGCAGATCCAGTCACTGGGTCCGTTGGTTTCCTACTCTGCACCGCGGAGCACCCTTATGCACCTCACTAAATGTCTGAAAATGATTTTAGACACGCGGGCGGGTAACCCACGGAACGCTATTAAATTTTGGTTGGCATGCGACGATCCCGACAGTGCGGCATTTTATTTAGACCTAACCGGGAGTTCGCTTGCTGAATGTTTCGAATCCCCGATCAAATAGAGTATAACACCTTAGCTGGTGCTGGAATCCCTACCGAGTACTATTTCCCAAGGAGACACAACCGAAGTAGACTTTCAGCACTTCTCAGCGACTCAAATCCATGGGTACCACTTCCGATACTTTCGTTACTTTAGAGAAAACAGGCGTTCTTGCCAGCCTTCGGCAACTGAGGGATTTCGACTCCACTGAATTGAGTTTCTTACTACAGTAGAGCTTGACTCCTCCAGCGTTCAAAATGTTTTTTTTTTGTGTTGCCTTTGTTTTGCTTCTTATTATTTCGTTGGATTCCAACTCAGATGCGCTATGCAAACCTGAGCCAAAACGAGGGTTGACGCAAGAGCCAATGAAACATCGAGATGTGCGTTTAGAGCCAGATGGGATGCAAAATTAGAATTTACCTGTACCGCACCTGCAGTGGCAAATTCTTTGCGGATAGTTTGATATGTACACTCAGGCCTTTGAGGGTTTCAACGGGGCGAGTTCCACTCTCATGCAACTACATTTACATAAGGGCACCGCATGAAGACGACCTGTTCTGTATGTCTCAGTGCTTCAGCGCTGGTATTGGCCATTCAGTTACTACTTAGATGTTTATAAATGACCGAGCAAGAACATAGGAGAACTCCGCAGCTTTGAATTCTATTGCTGATACTCCTGATGAATGACATGAGTTCCCACAAAAAACTCCAAGAAATGGCTTGACTGGAACAGTAAGCTCTGATAGACAGGATCCCCAGTCTGCGACGAAAATGAGGGCCATGGGTTGGTAGCGGGGTGAATTAAAAACTTGTAGTTTCTCTTTAGGTAGTAAAAGTTACTTTTACAGAAGACCTTTGTCGTTAGTTTGTGAGCTGAATAAGACTACACCAAAACAAAAAGAGGAATTGTAACGGCGCGTTCACTCAACAACAACGAAGGTTTGCAATATCTGCCAACTTAGTGGACGAAGACAATAAAACTTTGAACTTTAATGTATTGAAATAAGAAGCGGACTAGAAGTTATGGGAAATTGTGACGGAACATTTTTCAAAAAAGTCCAGGGAATACGGATTAAAAGTGAGCTACCAAAGAACTCAGACAACGAAGGTGTTCCACGGCGATTGTTTACCCTACCTAAACTCAATGTAGCAATTTATTTAAGGTTGAGTTTTGATGGAGCAATGATTCGACCGTCCTTGGAACCTACATATGTATGTATACGCTGAGGAAAATATTTTAGATTACGATTCCTTTGGATTTCGAAATATTTTCCCTATTGCTTTCGCTCAAATCGGACGACAGCATACTTGTTCTTGCATCCCACATTTGTTGACAGACGAGGCTTTGGTACTTTGATGTCAACAGTTTCACCCAATTTGTCAGCTAACCCACAGGGTAGAAGGGCGTGGGTGGGTGCAAGACATAGGTTAACATAACTGTCAATTACGATTTATATTGCCATGCTAAATGCAATAAAATGGAAAACAAACAACAGCAAGCAACAAACTACAACTATCTACGGCATATAAATGCCACAAATGCATCCACTGAAAAAAATTAAATCAATTACTACTAACTGCAATCGTCGATTACGAAAAAACCACAAAGTGCAAAATTGTTATTTGAAATATCTAAGCTCTTTTCGGTTTATTTGTTGAAAGTGGAGTAGAAAACGTTAACTTGTCACAATCGAAATGTCAACAAGACAGACACATAGCCAGACAATGCTGGGACACTTGCTACTTTACACAGATACATATGTATGTCGTACATAGTGTGAGTGCGCGCCCAAGCGCATTCGCCTCGTTGGCTGACAAAACAGTGGGCAAAGTGTCAAAAGTGGAACGGCGATTACAAAGTGCCAAGTGCTACAACAACCACGAAAGCATCAACCACAACAAACTAGTGGGTATTTGCAGTGAACGCGCCACCAACAATGGCAACATTGTAGTTAAGTGTAAATGAAAACGGCAAAGAAAAATTATTTGCAATTATTTAACATGCGAAACACATGTGCGAACAAGTATTGCGATGTACAAAATAAGAAAAAAATATATGGCAACACAATTTTTACACAAAAAAGAAAACTTTTTTTTTTTGCGCCTGCTCCGGCGACGATGACGTTCGACGATACCGTCGCATGAGCGCAGGCGAAACGTCAAAATGACAAAGCGGCGCCCAGCACCGCACAGTGACAGCTTTAAATATTAGGTGCCAGTCACAAGCAGCGATAAAGTGTGGCAAGGTTTGCAGCGGGACGCAAGTGGCATGAATGGCAGGGGCTACAATATTACTTTTGCCACACACATTCATGCAATAGCCAGTAGTCAGCCAGCATGTAGAAGTGAGGAGACTTCGCGGCGGTGAGAAGCTTTTATGGGGCATTTGATGGGGCATTTTTCAATTATGGTTCCACAAATTATCATCGTTTCGAGTTCAAATTGTCAGAGCATGATGAACACGCACACTTACTCACACGAACATATTAGTATAAAGAATATGAAACAATGTATTGAAATTAATGATGTCGCTGGTTAATGAACAACGCCAAACTGACAGGCGACGCAGTGAGCTTAGTTAGTAAAATTCACAGCATACTTAGTTAACAAAGAACAAAAAAAAAATGAAACAAAAAAAGCTAACAAATCGAGTTTCTCATCAAAATGAACTGGCAATTTGCGTTTGCTCGGGAAGTGCCTCGAAATTGATGTGAACGCCATGGGCGAGTATTTTGTATTTGAAGGCTAGACATTTATTTTGTTTCTGTTTCGTTTCTGAAAACGTGGAGCCACCACGAGCTACTTTGCTAGCAGCTAAAAACTTATTTGTTGCGCTTCCGCTTGACATGACATGGAACGCTCATTAAAGGTCTGAAAGTCGTGTCGAAAATGCTCCTTTGTCTTTGATGACTATCTAAAAGTACAACCAAATTGTAGGCAAATCCAATACTGTTGAATAAAGCACGCAAATACAAGTGTACATTAGGATGCCACACCAAAAAAAGCTGATTCTTCTCCAAGTGACTCATAAAATTTGCGTGTATTACCACCAACATGTTTTGTATCCATTTATGGTGCTTCGAGTTGTAAGACTACTTAAAAAAATTAAAATAAGTAAATTATTTAAAAAAAATTTAAAGCAAAAACAAAAAGAAAATGAATGCAACTTATTTTTTTAAATATATCAAAAAATAATATTGAAAAAAAACTCCAGATAAATAATAAAATAAAAACCATACTTCCCAAAAACAAGTTTTTTTTGGCCTTCCTTTCACCACAAAAATATTTCATTAAAAATTTTTTAAATAAAGTTGCTGTCTTCTACGACTACTTACTGGAAAAACAGAATTTCCAAAAAAATTAGTTGAACTAAAATTTGAAGACGAATATAGGGATGATAGAAATTTTCAGAGTCGACAAAAGCTTAAAAAATTTAACAAATCTAAAAAAAAATTTTATCGTTTAAATTGTTTGAGATAAAAACTTCAATCTTCGTAAAAAACTAAAAGAAAATTAGCTAAGACCAAAAAAACAAAATGTTTCCTTCGAAAAAACTTTAGGCAAAATTGGATACTTTCTTGAGCTATTTAGATAAAAAGGAAATACATGTAACAACTTTTAAATAAGACTATCTTCTAAAAAAAAAATTAATATGTAAGAGAAATCCTTTTGAAAAATTTATTAGTTCTAAATTTGTGCCCCCTTAAACTATTTCGGGAATAAAGGAAATTAAAAAAATTGGAAAATAAATTTGTTTCGATAAACAATAAAAAATTTTTTAACAAAATTTAGAACTCTTGTTTTTTCGGTTTATTTAGGTGAACAAATTTTATTTAGGGAATAAAATAAATTGCAAAATTTTATTTGTCTCGATAACAAAACTTTAAAAATTTTCGATAACAAGGTTAGGTTAAGGTTAAACGGGCAGCTCTGCAAAGAGTTCACTCGGAGGCCGCGAAGGCCCATTGTGATGCCCATACAACAAACAAAATTTAGAACTCTTGTTTTCTTGGCTTATTTGCGTGAAAATTTTTCAAAAAACTAATTTCCGTTTGTACATACTATGTACCGTAAAAAAAATTCAAAATATATTTTCTTTAATATATACAAATTTGGAAAATAGAGCCACAGAAGATAAGAAGAATAATCGAAATAGTTCTTAGAAAAATGTATTTGGAACTTTTTATTTGCGTAAAAAAAAATTATTAAGGAATAAAGGAAATTAAAACATTCTAAAATAAATTTGCCTCGATAACAAAATTTTAAAGTTTTCGATAACAAAACTTAGAGCTCTTGTTTTCTTGGTATATTTGCCTGAAAAAACAATTTCTCAAAAAACAGATTTCCGTCTTCTTGGACTAATTACCGTCACAGAAAACAAAAATATATTTTCTGTAATAAAAATTTGGAAAATGAAACCACAGAAGAGAAAAATTAATAATCCAAAAAGTTTTTAGAAAAAATGTATTTTTGTTTTTGTTTTATTTTTTCTGATTAAATTTTTTTGAAAAATACCTATTTTCAGATTCTACGGTAACCTAAAAAAATACAAATTAAATTTAATTTTTAAAAGTTATCGAAAATAAAAAGAAATTAAAAATAGATATTTTCTACAAAATTTTCTGAGAAGTAAAACAAAAACAAATAAATTTTTTCGATGAACTAAATATTTGGTCAACAAAAAATTTTAAATCAAATCTTGAATAAAAAATTAAAATATTCAGAAATTTACTTTTCTTATAAACAATTAATTTAAATCTTCGTCTTCTAATCATATTTTTTTGGAAAAAAAATAGATTGTTTTAGTAGGGTGAGATGATAATTTTTCCGTTAAAATGTAAATAAAGGTTTTCGGGTAAAATTTCTGAAATAAATTTTCTGTGAAAGCAGTGACATTTTTTTTCATATCAAAATTTCGAAATTTCAATTGTTCACTCTCATAAGCGAAAAAATTAAAAATTAAAATATTTTCCAAAAAAAAGAATCTTTATTAAAAAAAATTTTTTCTAAAATTTCTCTTTTTGATGCCATTTTTTTAGATCAAATTTTAAATGAAAGATACAAAATTTTAGAAATGGAATTTTCTTAAAAAAAAAATAACGTAGTAAAGTAAAGTAGTAGGTGGAATAAGGAAATGGATTAGCAATAAGTGTTTACGGTGTGTGCATAGCTCAGTGGTTAGCGCTGCTGGCCTTACTCATGGATGATGCGGTTTCGATTCCTGCTAAAGTCTAGAGAAAGAAGTCTAATGAGGAGATGTGGTGATCTCCGAAATAGCGCTTAAACTTTGTTGCTTTTCCATTTTTTCCTTAGAAACAAAAATCGTGGTACAAAACTCCATAGCACTATTAAAATGAAAATTTCCGCACCCTTAGATGCGAAAAAAATTAAAAAAAAATCTATTCTTCAAAAAAAAAAAAATTTTTTTTTTTTTTCGTCCTGAATTTTCTGTCTTTTAAGACTGTTTTTCAGAACAAAACTTCAAAAAAGTATCAAACTTAGAAACTAACAATATTCAATACAATGTTTTGAGATTATATTTTCTGTGAAAAATCAAAAAATAACTAATTTCTCTTTCACAATTTTTTTTGCAAAATAAAAATTTCAGCCTGAGAAAGAACAATTTTGGTATTATCTACATAGTTTGCGAAAACGTGATATACTTTTTTTTTTAATTCAGCGTGAGGCTTCCTAAAGTTTATAGATATCCATATTCGCATGATTGCAAGTAGGCACTTAATATGTTTTTATGCCACTATGATAACACCACTCGCATAGGCAAGCATTCAGATATGAACTGATTGTTTTTATTATTGTTGCTTTTGTTGTTGCTCTTTTCGTTACCATGCAACTGACATTGATTGATTACTTTCATGCATAATTTATTATTGTAATATAGTACTACGCTGGCTGTATTATGTTGAATTTAACCTTTTGCCTACCCACTCGGCTCTATCGAAAGTCCATCCTCAACTACACTCGCTATGCTAATCTTTCGAGTCTAATATGCATGTGTGTACAATAGGGTTGTGCAAAAATACACGTGAAAAAGTAAAGTCGGAATTTTTATGGAAACAATATACCCCTATTTTTTCATTTTTAAACCAAAAAATATTTAGAGGTCGCTCAAAGCGCCCAAAGTTTTCGATGTATTTTGTATGTGGAAAAAACAACTTCTCGTGGAAATGGTATATAATTCTTAAAAATAAATATTTTTCTATCGGAAAACTCTGTTTCTCTGCAGAAGATTCCCAATAATAATACACCATTATTTATTTAACCATTTTTTCATCGCAACTATAATTTATAGGTCCCCCAAAAACTCACAAAAACCCTGAAAAATGCAATGGGGCGACCAATAAAAAATCGTTAGCATTAAAAAATGGTTAAATAAACAATTGGATATTATTATTGAAAGTCTCCCGAGATAACCAGAGTTTTCCGATCAAAAAATATTGATTTTAAAGAATCCTAAACCATTTCACCGAAAAGTTGTTTTTTCCCATATAAAAATCCATGGAAAACTTTTAGCGCTTTGGGCGACCTCTAAAAATTTAAAAAAAAAAATAAAAAAAAAATAAGGGGTATACTTTTTTCGATATAGAGCAATCCTAGGGGGTGAGAGCATTACAATTCCGACTGTACTCTTTTTGGACCACCCTAGTTTACAAGTATGTGTCTGTATTCAATCATTGCCATATCGTATCTCATAAATACTTATTTATTTAGATTTGTGCTACATTTTTCTTTTCCTATTTGCTGCCTCGTCGATGGAATTTTTTCGCTTTCATGCTGAGTTTTTTATTCGCTTCAACTTATTTTTCGTTTTTGTATATACATCGATTTTTCAAGATCTGTCGGGGTGGAATCATTTCATGTGTTCCAAAGAACGATTTCTTTGGAGTACTGCATGAATTTGAGTGAACTACGCTAACCTTAAAAGTACAAAATTCAATGATTTTAGATGAAATTTGTCCTAAAGCGCCTGAAAATATATTACCGAATGTTTTAAAGTATATTTATTTGTGCGCATGTATGCTTAACCAAACTAAGTGAAAATTGCTGCAAAAACATACGTATAACCATTTTGCTGTAGAGTTTGTGGCATGCGTTAAATTTTCATATTGCAAATAACTTAGGTGGCCAACAGCGGCACGTTCGCTTTGCTATGTGGCACGTTCCCATAGACTGGCAATGGCAAACTAAACTAAACCAGTAGATTTTATATACATACATATATATAATTTCACACGTTTTATTCTTGGCAACATTTCCACTAGAGAACACAACTGGCACTAGAAATAGTTAACCGAAAAATATGTAGAGTGTCTGCAGACATATTCCAAACTTGCCACAGACACACACACCACTGCAAGCGCATCGCTTTTTTTTTTTGGTACTTTTTCATTGATTTTTATTTGCTCATTTCACCAAAGGATTTGCCGAAAATTTTCGACAGTAGAATTTTGCGGAAAAATTTAAGCCGCCAATGTGTAAGTGTCGTGAAACTTTTAGGACACCCGCATAAAATGGAGTAGCTGGTGCATGCCAAGCGGTCATATACATATATTTCGTGTGTTGGTTTAAAACGTAGCTGTGATAATACTAAGCTAAAGCGTTAAATTTTTAGTTTTTTCACAAAATTTGGTAGAATATGAAAAATTGGTAAAAAAAATCTAATTTTTTTTTTTTCAATTTCTGACTAAAGCGTAGTTACCGTTGAAAGCAAGTTTCTCTGTACTCCGGTGGCTCAATTCACTACTCCTATTCAGTAGTAAATCCGTTTAGGAAAATTGTCAAATGAAATACGTGACTTTTTTGAAAAGACTGCGCTGGTTTAACACAAAAAAAAGAAACAACGAAGCAATTGAAGTGCTGTCACTGGCTGGAAGCTTGCGATAATAGAATTTGCTTTCTTTAACCTAAGCGGTAGCGGTGCGTGATGCTCCTAGTTCAGCGACAATTTGATGCAGCCTGCGAGATCCAAGGTTTTTTTATTTTTATTTTTTTTTTTGCGTTAAGTGGCAATCCACTGCTGTTGGTTGAAAGAAAAGCGCAGAGATGTATTTTTTAAGAAGCGGCGGATGAATTTTGAAATTAACAAAAAAAAAAATTATTTATCTCCTATTTTATTAATGTAAGCATCAAAAAACGTAGTTCCGAAGTGGTTTTTGATTATAAATAACTGCCAACTTTACACAAACTGTTCTAACCTTAAACGTTTTATTTATCGTATATGTATTACAAAAATAAGTCATTTTCTTGATATCGGAAGTGTTTTCTAAAACAAATACTACGTGTTTTCTCAATAACAGACAACCGTTTCGACATTTTACTCGATATCGTTCGCAGAAAATTAAATTTTATGATTATTTAAATTTTGGGTACACATACTATTTTGCATAACCTGTTTAAACCGATTCCAACCGTTTGAACCGGTTTGTATTATATCTGCATTTTAATAATTTTGGCTGCCTCGTATTAAAAAATTTCACAGAAGCAGTTAGAACCGATGCCAAACGAATTGAACCGATTCAACCGGTTTCAACAGACTCCAACCGTTTAAACCGGTTTGCTACCAGACATCTTTTCCATAGCATTTAATTAATATTACACCAACTTAAACTAGTTTCAGAAAATTTTCGTCACTACACAAAAGAAAAGAATTATAATTTGGCAGTTATTAAAAGTGCCTTACAATCAGGGTTGTGCACTTACACAAATTTTCACATTTTTTACACTTACATTGTAAAATATTGTAAATTATTGTAAAATACTGTAAACTGTTGTAAATTGTAAATTATTTACATTGTTTACAATTATTTACAATAGTTTACAAGTAAAGAGTTATTGTAAATAATGTAAATATTTTACAGACACAACCCTGGCTGAAACAGCGAGACAATATTTAACAATATTTTCACTGTTTACAACTATTTACAATAATTTACTAATGTAATTATTTACAAGAAGAATATCACCCTGTAAATATTTACATTATTTACAAGTAAATAATTGTTGTAAATAATGTAAATATTTTACAGGCACAACCCTGTTTACAATACACAGTTAATAAATAAAGGCTTTTCATACATTTTGTTCCGAATCAGCTTTAAATTACATTTTTATAGAATTTTTGCTTTGGTCTTCAAGTAAATTAAAATTTTGCGTTTCGTTATATTTAACTTTTTTCTATGTATAGTGAATATATTCTACTTTTATCATATTTACTTTTTTATAATTTCAGGTAAGCAAAAAAATAGGCATATCTTGTAAAGCTTTGGTAAGTATTTTTTTTGATATTTCACAATTGAGAGAAAATAATTTTGATAATTTTGAATAAAATAATCGTTTCAAACCAGTTCACACTAAGCCTTCGCTTGAATAATTTTTCTGCTAAATATTTTGCGGTGACTTTTCATAAAGCGCGGTTAGGTGAGGTTTGGGGGGCACTCCTGTAGCCCATTGAATTCTAGTAGAATAAAGTGCAAGTTTCAAATGGCTAAAAATTAAAGTAGGTTTTTTAGAATTTTTCGTCCCCCAAAAAACACAATTTATTTTTATATGGAAGAAAACCGTAACATATTCAGTAAAATAAAAAATCATGGGTAATTTTAAGCCACTTAAAACATGCATTGTATTCTACTTGAATTCAATGGGCTATAAAACTGCATACTCAAAATCTTTCTAAGAAATCTAATTAAAAAGCTCGAATTTTTCGTTGAATATATATATATATATATTTTTAATATTACACAAAGTTTGAAACTCGGATTTAGACCGATTTTGTTAAGGAACGAACTATATTTTTATAAAAAATAACTGAAATTTAATAGCATTAAAAAAATAATAAGTTAAAACTTGAAAATATGTGGTGCGACTGTAATTTTTTCGACCACTGTACAAACACTGGAATATATCGTAAATTTGCGTCCAAAATTGTCGGGAGGGGTACATCATATTCCGATGGCGGATGGTTAATATTGTTAAGCATTTTAAAGTTATTAACAGAAAACTTGTATGGGGTATTGTTTTTTTGTACGAGCAATTACATGGTCAAAAACGCACTAGGTCGATAGCTTTCAGTTTTAATACACTACTAAAATATATTATTTAACTAAACTATTCAAAAAGCGCAAATCTTTTACAACGATAAGTTGTTTATCTTGTTACTAAAAAAGTAAATAATGTTCGCGAACTGAAAAGAGAAAATGCAAAATGGTGTACTGTGTTGTCACTCTATTTATGGGAAATTCCATACAATATTTACACCTCATTATTTTTTTTGCCGTGAAATATTTTTTTACATTCTTTGTCGAAAAAGTCCCGAAATTTTTAACTCTCAAAGAAGTATCCTTTTTAATTTTTTTGCAGTTAATAAACTGTTTGTGGGAGAAAATCAGTAAGTAAGCAAAATGTGCGTAATTACCTCGTCTTTGTATTAGAATGTGAGATAGATTTAAATAAATAATTTTCTAAATTAAAAAATTTTAATGTTTTTTATTTTTTTAATAATTTTTATCTAATTATACACTCTTTTAATTTTTGTTTTGTTTTCAATCTAAATAGCTGTCAAACTCTTTGGAGTACACTCTAAAAATTTTAGAATGGAAAAACCAAAACTCGTAACTACTACAGTTTTAGTTTTTCTATTCTTAAATTTTTACAGTGTACTCAATAAAGTCTGACCATTATTTAGATTGCAATAAACAAAATTAAACAATGCATAATTAATAAAAAAAAATTATAAACAAATAAAAAAAAATATTTATTTAAATCTATCTCACACTGTAATGGAAAGCCGAGGTAATTACGCACATTTTGATTGCTTAAGTGATTTTCTCCGACAAACAGTTTATTAACTGAAAAAATTTAAAAAAACACAATGCTTTGAGATTTTGAAATTTCGGAGATTTTTTCGATATTTTCGAATATCATGAGGAAATAAAAAAATAGGTGTCTTCTTTCTTTCGTTAAAGAAAGTAGAAAAATATTTCACACTAATAAAAAATATTGCGGTGTAAAAAATGTATGAAATGACCCTTTTATTTGGTGGCAGTGCAGTCATTTGCTAATTTTCGAGTGAAGTGATTCGGAGTGATATGGGAGGAAAAGTGAAGTGATTATCGTAGTGACAACGCTTTTTTGAAACACAATTACGGTCGTCGATTTAATGTTTTTATTAGCTGATTGGTTAATCGATTATTTTTTTATATTTCAATAAACAAACATATGCACCGAATCCAAATATTTATTAGGTGCCTTTTTAATAATATTTCGCGTTACAATTTAGCAAAAACTGGTTTCCTACGTTCTTTGGTATGTGGCTAATGGCCAGATGCGCCGGCTCAATTTGAGACGCGGGCGTAGCCGCCGCTGCCGATTATTTCTAAGATTCACGACGCCGCCGCCGCAATATCTATCGGCGTACACCTCTAGTATGTATGTATGTACATATGTACCCAATAGGTATCGGTTTTAAGCATTCATGAAGTATGCATGCTGTATTAGTGAATTAGTGTGAACAATTCAGGAGTAGTCAAGAATTTCCACAAATAAATTAAAATTCTAGCGAACTGCAAGCGAACGTACGTTGTTGTTTTTTAAAGTACATTTCTTGATAAATTTAAAGTGGATTTTTGTAATATTTTCAGTCTTGCAAAAAAATTTTAGTGAACGGACGTGTTGTGCGATAATATTTTCAGCACTAACGGTCTTTTACAAGATATGTATTTGCATGCGTAAATGCTACTCTTTTGTGTGTCCCCGTATATTAAAATGTATCAGAAATGTAGCATTTACATACGGGGATACATATCTTGTAAGAATGCTTTAATACTATTCCATTAATGCATTTTTGCATGTTTGAAACATTAATACAGCCATATACATACAGCAGTAGTACAAGTGTATGGTTAGAGTAGCCATACGCTCTGAGAAACCACACGTGTTAAATGAAAATGAAGGTTCATTTATAACAGCGATGTCGTATGTATAAAATTTCTACTGGGTATATACATATATGTACATACATACATACATACGAGCACGAAAAATTTTGCTTGCATATGCACAAAATAAACCACACAAATATTTGCGCAAATACCAACTTTTACAAATAGGAATCGAATAAGAATCTTATTTGTACTATGTAATTTGTATTTGCGCAAATGTTTGTGTGGTGTATTTTGTGCAATAGTCCTCTGTTCTCTTTTCATTGCAAGTTAAATTATTTTAATATCTGTGACCTGGTCTACGTAAAGGGAGCTTACGTGCGAAAACTAGTTTTCTGTGAAAAAGCTGTTAAAAGTAAGCAACTCGTTTCGTCAGTTTCTCATTATCTCGTTAATTGTTCTCCGCGCCGGACGTCCAGTAAGTGTTGTTGTTGGTCCAGTAAGTGTTGTTGTTGGTCCAGTAAGTGTTGTTGTTGGTCGGAATATTATTATAGTTTATTTATTATATTTTGTCGTATTTTTACTCTTCTTTCTCTACATTTTTAGTACACTTCTAAGCAAGTTAGGATTTTCTGCTTTTCACCACGTGAAAAAGCATCTCATCTTCCATCCGAGTCAACCAAAAAGTGAAAATTGATTTTTTGACACCTAAGCCCCCTTTCCGTAGACCAGGTCACATCTGTTGCAAAATTTTATACAGACAACACTAAAAGGTAGAAAATAAATAAAATAAAAAAACTTTTTAATATACCACGCTTTTATAAATAGACTAAAAAGTTTTTTTTTTTATTTTGTTTATTTTTATTCATCTACTAGACCATTGCATTGTCTTTCGAGTCGAATTGGCGGCCGTTTAAAATTAGCTGTCGTCGCAACTACTAAAATATACTATATGCAGAACGCCTTGGGGTCAGCCAAAATGACACCTGATTTGAGAACCTAAATCCATCAGGCATGTACTCTGCGATTGCCTTGCAATACGCAAAAATTGCTGTCCTGACTGAACCTTAGTGTGCTGGTTTCCACTAAGTTCAGCAGCCACTTCAACTTAACCTAACCAAACCTAGACCTGTTTTAATCGCTATTCAGTTGCTAGCACTTTGAATGGTCAATGAAATTTTGAAGAAGAGTTGTATTTAGTTTTTCTACACACTTGCTTATACACTTCCTAGTACACTCCTACCGCAAATATTCTCCATCGAATTACTTAACTTTGCCAAAAGTAAACGCAGACTTAATAGCAAAAACTTGTTAGTTGTACCAATACTAATTTCTGTCTGCTGCCTTCAGTAATCATTAAAAACTTGTTACTTCAGGGCATAATTAGCATACTGAGATATACCCAGCTGCAAGAATATTCGGGTTTACATATATTTTTGGGCAATTTTCAAAGTCTCCCCACCTTCTCTTTGAAATTATTTTTGTCTTCTACAGGAACTCAATCCTCACTTTTTCATCATCAAAATCGTTCGATACACTCAGTTAAATTTTATACAAATACATATGTACATATGTAGCACCATAGCAAAGGAAATGGAAAGCTCTGGATGTCTAGATTGCCTGTTGGCTGGCATAATGGATTGGCAAAACTATTAAAAGACCAGTTTAGTAAGTCTGTAGCTTGCCAAGGAATACATCTACTGCTAATGACATTATTACCCAATACCCATAAAATGTAGTTAAACCAGCAGAGGACTTGTAGCGTATCGAAAAAGAGGTATCGTGGCTTGTAGAAGCAGATTGCTTGCAAAAATTTGTGCAACGCAGCTTGGAAGTGCAAACTCAAATGTGCGCTTATGTATGTATACAAATAATTTACAGTCTGGAAAAGAAAATTGACATTTAGCGTAGAAAGCGCACGTATTTGAAAAACTTTGCAGTCAATATGGTTAAAAGAATTCAAAATTTCCATTTAGATCTAATCGTTTTGTAATTTCTTGTAGGTGTACATTTCGATTAACCTCTGTGATTGCTACTTGAAACTAACTGACATTTTGGCAGCATATGCCAGACAGTTGGCCGCGTGTGCATAGTTTACTATTTATGTACGTAATAGCATGCGCTCAAATGTTTATGACCATATAGTACATTAGACCGTACCACCCTACAGGTAAACAAAAAAAGTTCGCCGTACACTCCTGAGTCTTAAAATATGTTTGCAAGGCAAATTTAATTCTTATTTTTAACCGACTTCCAAAAAAGGAGGAGGTTATCAGTTCGTCGGAATATTTATTTTTTTTTTTATGTATGTTACCGCATAACTTTGGACCACGTCAATCGATTTCGATAATTCTTTTTGCATCGGAAAGGTAGTGTCTCAGAGGTGGTCCCATACTAATCTGGTTAAGATCCGATCAGTGGATCATGAGATATATATATATATTTTTTTTTATATGAGAGTTGAGTCGGTTTTTTTTGCTAAAAATTACTTGTATTTTTTTTTTTTGCCAAACATTTTTCGGTGACACCTACATTCGGTAAAAAAAAACAATTTAAATAGTTCTACTGGAATACTCGAAATACTTCCTTAGAAATAGTTGAATGAATTTTAGTGAGCGTTAATTTAATGGCATTAGGGCGGTACTTTAGGATGATAAGAACTGAGATGGAACAAAACAATTGCCTCCGCGAGACAAGAACATCGATATATCATACTTGAAGATCCGACTGTATGTAGATGTTGAAGATACGACGACGTTCGGCCAGAGGAATTATTTGAAATTATCTTCCAATCTATGTAAATACTTACTTAGAAAAAGTTTAATGGTTTTTTGCAAGCTTTAATTTTCTCACATTAGGATGGTAGGAACTGATATTTGGTGGGAAGATCTAGATTGGGGTGCTTGAGGTCAATGAGCTTTGGCATAAAACAGATTTTCTCCTTGAGTCAAGAACATCAATATATCATACTTTATCCAACTGTAAATGCCAAAGATATACTGCACAATTTAAAAAGGTGGCCCTTACTTTCGACAAAAAATTTGTTTTTTAAATTGCCTTGTAAAAATCTTTCTTTAGACTCAGGAGCGGCGATCCGAAAGGCGTAGACACGTTCCGGACTATGAAGATTGTCACGGAAAACACAAAATCCAGCGTAAATTGCTAAAAAATGTAAGTGGACGAAGCAGAGTAGCAGCATTTAAACAATTTTGTGAGGAGGCGGATGTCAACCCCTTGGGGAGGTGCAAATCGAGTCATGATGTGCAAGATCGGCAAACCATTGCATCATAAATGCCCTGTATTGCTAAGAGAAAATATTGGGACCCTATTTCCTCACCGCAATGCAGTAACCCTGCTGCCACGGCCCATTAATATCAAGGATGCAGAAGAGGTAACACCTAGCGGCTTCCGGTATGATTGGCAACAACAAAGCTCCCTGTCCAAATGGCATACCAAGCACCATAGCACTGAAAATGGCCATTCAAGAAGACGCGGTGTTGTTCGATGTTTAGACTAAGGCTGCTTCGCCGATAGGTGGAAAGAGCAAAAAATGGTGCTGTTGTTGAAACCAGGCAAGCCCCCGGGATAACCGGCCTCCTACCGCCTTATTTGTCTTCTAGGGATCTGGAGAGGATCATCCGGACAGTCTCAACTGAAATTAGGTTTTCGCAAGAAAAGGTCTACGATAGAGGCAATAAAGAGAGCGGTTTCTTTTTTTTTAATAATTTTGTATTTACGGGCGATATAGCGTAGGTGGTCGTAGCGAAACACAAAGAGCAAGTCGAGAATAAAGGTAACGATCCAATTGCCACCAAAACCGACTGGCTGAAAAAGATGTACCTTTCCCTAGCCGAGGAGAAAAGAGAAGTGGTTTTAATGACGCAGCCGCAAGAAGGCAGAAACAGCTTCTTTCACCGCGAGTAGGCACCAATCAAAAAGGCAAATACGCTATAATCACTTTTCTTAGTAGAATGCACCAAAATATCGGTAGACCAAGGAGGATCAGACGGAGTGTACTTACAAGAGCGATTACTCTTCTATACTCAGCACCAGTGTGGGTTGAAACTCAAGGCGCACCCAAAACACTACAGTGCCCTACAGAGACTGTGCGCACACAGAGTTGCTTATGCGTACAAGACGACATCCATGGAAGCGGCAATGGCGGTTGCTGGTGTGATACCGATTTCCATTCAAGCTCAAGAATCCGCGCGTATCTCAATGCGAAGGGAAAGCCACACAGAAACAGAAACTGAAGCTGCCTTTAATAAAAAAGAAAAAGCCGTATTCATTCGAAAAGGGCAAAAGAGATAGGACAGAAGTACGAAGGGAAGGTGAATGTACACCCTAATTTCCGCCTTGAAGAATTAATTCCACTTGACGCAGTTACTGGCATGCCACGTGTCTATTGAAGCTACCTTTACCGATTCGGACACGACAACTTGCCGCTTTTCCCAGGCCGTTACGTAGCAGAAGATGCGTGCCACGTAGTCTTCAACTGCCCGCGGTGCTTCAACGTCTTTAGAACGGAATGGTAAGAGATGTTGTGCCTAGTGCTCACACCGCCTCCCGACGCAATACTTAACGGTAGTAGCGGGAGGGATAGTGCGCTTAAAGTTCCACACTGACGGGTTAAGGCTTTCGTTACTTCCACCTCTGAAAAAAACAAAGACTCAGGAGTGTACTGCGAACTTTTTTTCCGATGCGGTCTAATATTTATAAATATTTGAGATCTTTATTTTTTCGTTTTTGTGACTACTAATGCATGTTTTCCTTAAACATCTGATTGGGTTGGCCTCTAAACACCTTTTAAAAAGCTTACAACCAAATTCTAAATCTGATTGTCGTGCCATTCAAAGCATTACCATTACCCTGATTTCTGGTAAACATGCATATGTACATATTTAAACATACTTTGGCATTACAGTAATCGAATGCCAATACTACATACAGAAATATGTATGTATGTATGTGAATATCTAAATGGCCCACCCTATCTAGCAATAATACTAAGACCATGAAAAGCTAGCGACAAAACGATTTCCTCTACCAACTAGGTATGCACTAGGAATGTTAATCCCGGGATCCCGGCCTTTTTTGGGTCCTGAAATTCCCGGGAGTCTTGGAAAATAATCCCGAGACTTTAGGGATTTGTTACTTGCACTAATGGCACTAATAGAAACTACTTTTCTTAACCAGTATTGGCTATATTTATTTTTTTATTTAATAATAAATATTTTTTTTTATAAATGTCTAGCTCTTTGTACATATAACACCGTCTGATAGTAAATTTTACACACAAAAATCAATATATTCGCAAAATCATGGGCCAAATATTGTAAAATTGTGTTTTTAGTTTTTCACTTTGACGTCAGTAATTCAAAAATGATTAAAAAACATTACAGTGAAATGTGCTTAGAGAAGAAGTATGGGTATCAAAATAAGGAGGAGATTCTGTAGAATTTAATCAGCTTAAATGTTTTGGTGCATAAGGACTGGTAAATATTGAAAATGTCCTTTTAAAATTTTATTCTTGAAATTTCGCAATATTTGTTTCGAATTTCGTCCTTCTAACTTTATCAGCTTAAAAAATTACCCATCATCCTTGTGAATCCAAAAAATTTGAATTTTTTTTTTAATTCTAGAGAAATTTCCCCTTTCATTTGGTACCTATTTTTTTATTCTACTTATCATCATCATTGAAATTACAGTCCTTTGAAATAAATCCTTCTAACTTTATCAGCTTAAAAGATTACCTAGTCGTCCTCGTGAATCCAAAAAAAGTTTTATTTTTTTTTAATTCTAAAGAAATTTCTTCTTTCATTTGGTACCCATATTTTTATTCTATATTGCATTGAATTTTTTAAATAACTTTTGGAATTAATCACATATTTGAAATTAGAAAGTGCTTTAAAATAAATCCTGACGTCAGAGAGAAAAAATAAAAACGTCACTTTAAATAAAAAATTAGGTTTCAAACCCATTTATTTATTATTTATTTTGTGTTAGGAGAGGTAGAAGCAATTTTTTCGATTTAAGTTGTTGAAAAGTGATGAATATCTAAATCCCGGGACTGATCGCGGAATCCCGGGATTGTGATAACGGCATCCCGAAAGTCCCGGGATCGTAAAAAGCGAAAATATTAACATGCCTAGTATGCACATTGTATTTATGTACATACGTATACTATATATGTATGTAGTTACGGGCAAATACATAAGTGCACCTGCCTGTATGTACAAAAGACTCTTTGCAAACTTTCGAAATTTCGCCATATGCTATAAGGATCATTGAACGAACGGCGCGCGCCAACGTTTCTAGAATCGAACAAATGGTTATACAACTCCTAACAGTTATCGAACATATACTACACAGTTTTTAGTACACATACGTATGTACTTAAATAAGCATCTTGCTGTTGTTGTTGTTAGTTGCTTGTGTGCCCCGATTTTCTTCAAGCTCAGCCAAATTTGTGTCGCGGTGCCATTTTGTTGCATGTTACCTAGCGAATTTCCTTAACTCTCACACCCTCTCTTTTATCTTTCCTACCCGCTTAGGGATTACCATTGACAACAAAATACTACATGTGAGTAAATTTTAAGTTTCTACAAAAAGGATGAATCGAAATGAAAAGGTAAAAGCTCTTCAGGTCTCATAAGTACAGCAAATGCAACGGGTGGGTAGCTGCTTGAAAGCAAAGCCGCCTCATTTCGTCGCCACTACAACTGCTCAGCTCAACTCGCTGAATGTTATCCATGGCATTTACTCTAGCCAAAGTATTGCAGCATTAAAATAGTTCTACTTTCCTCTTACTTTGCGAGGCATATCTAGTCGTAGTTTAGTTTGACAGGTTCTTTGTTTGGCTGTCTAATATGCAATTCGTAAGTGTTGGGCGATAGCAGGTGAAAGTCAGTAAGGCAGCAGTGGAAGCTTGACAGCAAATCGAATTGCACAATTAAATCGTAAACGTTGCGAAATGGCACTCAGAAGCTGGGAGAGTTATTTAATTCGCTGCAACCAGCGGCATGTCCGATAGTGTCTAGGTTCTTCGGGTCGGAAGTGAAGCATAATTCTGAGGACGATTACATGAAAGCTATAGGGTGATAATAAGACCGCAGATTTTCGCCAAATTGTTTCATGCGCTAGGTGGCTGTACATATTTATCCAAGTCTTCGATCCAAACCATCGCATTTCTCGGTGCGGCAGATCTTTTTTCTAAGTGGTTCAGCCACCGGATCGAACCACACCACTTTTTGTACGTCTTTCCGTGGTTTATCTGAAATCGCTACGCTGAAGTGCGGTTCTTCAACCTGTCTTTCATATGTGCCGGGTTCGAATTCTGTCAGGCGCATCCTTTAAGTTTAAGCATTAAGTTTTTTTTTTTAACCATGTAAAAGCATCTGTAAGTGCAGAATGAAAGCGTGTGGAACGAAAAATTCAGTCAGAAAAATTTCAGAAAGTCAGCACAAAACGTCCCCGTTTTACAACAATTTTCAGAAAATCAGCACAAAACGTCTTCGTTTTACAACAATTTTCGGTACTTGGCTGCATACGTTTGTGTCGCACGCTTTATTGGGAAACCTTTTTTTCCTTATCCGGATTCGTTACAGATTTTTTTTGCTGGCTGGGTAAAGTTGTTAAGTGAGTGAGTGAGTTGCTCTTTTACGCCCGAACTGTCTGGACATACATATTTAAATCAAATTTAGCACACATATTGGTTTTAACCTGGATTATTATAAAGGACATATTTTGAAGAGGGTTGCCACATTTTTCAAAAGTTAGAGTAATTAAATAATAAGTTAAATAAAATAATACAACAATGTAAAACTAAAGCGTTTCAAAAACGATCTGTTTCAAAATTACTTTTGAAAGGAGTTGCCTCCTGTTCAGTTATATGAAAGATTTTAATGTGAGTATCAAATTATAGAAATTTAAGAAAGCTCACAAAATATTTATAACGGGGCTGCCACCTGTTAGGAATTCAAAATGAATTTAATTAACAAATAAAATAAAACATTATAATATGCGTGTCAAACGAGAGTGGTTTAAGAAAGCTTTAATTCGAAAATATTTTTCAAGAAGGTCGCCACCTGTTTAGAAGTTCCAGTTCAATTTAATGAGATTTTAAATGAAACACTTGGAAGCGTACATTTTTCTACCTAATTTTTTCTTATCTATAAAAATGATTTCATTTCACATCTCTCATTGCCTCTTCACGCCCACTTTCACACTTCAGTTCACTTGGATTTGTTTTAAAAATGGCGTGAAAAGGCAATAAAATGCAATACGTATCAGTGAGCAGCAGAATTTTTTCCTAATTTTCTTATTATTCATAGCTTCATTTTTATTCACATCCATGCTAAGCAACTTGTAGCACGACGCACTAAAAGGACATTTTTGCGCGAAAGAGTTGAATTTAACGACACATTTGCTTTGCCGTTGCGGCCTTGTGCGAAGAAAAAAATAAACAATAAGTATGTAGCAGCAATAAGAAGAAGGAAAGTGAAGAATATTTATAAGAAAGACATGTGTGAGAATGTGTGTACGTTCTTAAGGGATTGAAATTGTAAAGGAATTTGCCATAGGCGCGCACCTCAAGTGAACGACACTTGTCCTTGTGCATTGCTAAGTTTGCAAGAAATGTTCGAGCAAATGCTGGGGAATGCACAATTTTCCGCATATTTGAATTTGAATTTCTTTTAGTTTTCCAATGTTTTTTTTTTTGCTTTTTTATTATTCGTTTCCTTGCATTACTTCTCAACTATTATTTCTAGCCACTTCCTTGCGCTTGACAAAACAATCAACACTGGGAAGCAAATAATAGCAAGAAAACAGAAAATGCCTCATCGAAGCCTGTAGCCATCTACTTCCGCAGCAGCTCGCTTACACTTGAACTACATATTTCCGTGCGTCTACCTACCCTTTGCTGCAGCGCATTTGTGTGAACTTTATGCGCCGGCATGCGTATATTCGTTCACCTTTACTTTGCTTCACTTCGTACTCAACAGCATCGATTGCTGATTATGTTGACGGCCAGGGATTTTGCTGCTGCTTACGACTATTGCTTTTGTTGTTGATGTTGCTCGATTTCACTGCCATAGCAAAACTTGCCGTTATTCCGTTGCATTAACTTGCTTCAATCAAACTTTCTGCAATAAATATTTTCCTTCCCTTTTGTTGCTGCATAGTATTATGCTTACAGGCTTGTTTCTATCTTCTTTCCATACTCCTTTCCCTCCTGCATGCAGCCATGCTTTCTGAGCTGGTGTGAAAATTGCTTATTTGCACTTCCTGCACTAGAAATTACAATTCTTTCAACGCACAGTTCCCACCTTCCATGCACAGCTTAGGCTTCCTTCCTTCCTTGCCTTTCTCTATTCTTTGAGACATTGCGTCACACTCAGCTTGCCACACAAATAGTGTTGCTTGCAATGCCTCAGAGTGCCACTTATAAAATGATTATCGCCGTTTTAAAGTACATTGTTATTGTTCTACATTTCGCATTGTTGTTTTTTATGTTGTTGTTGTTGTTACTTTTCATAAGTATACTATATATGGCTGCATGCAGTGGTGAGTATCTACTATGTTGACATTGTTGATTGTTTACGCCGGTGACTAGCAATGCTGTATAGCAGCTTTCTCACGCGCCAACATCGGCATCGGTGCCATACTTGCGTACTTACACCCACTTCACTCTTCCAACAACTCTACCAAGCGTGTCTCGCTGAAGTCGTAATATTACTTATATACATACATACATTAGACTGCATCACTAAAAAAAAGTTGCAGCTTTCCGGCGGGGTTAAAAAATCTATTATATTTCAAAACTTCTACCAAAATATTTCGAAAAAGTATTAAGATTTGCGTGAGCTGGACCGGTTTGAAAATACCTGTAAAAAAATTGCGTTTTTTATGAATAAAAAAGCTTTCCTAAAGGATTTTTGGGAAAAAATCCCCTCAGATGACAAAGCTAAAAGGCTTATAAAATCTACACAAAAATATTAAAATTTTGTATCAACGGTATCTTAATAATGAGATTTTTAATGCAGATTTTTAATTTTTTCAAAGAGTTGTGTAAGAAAAACTTGAATACCTGCTCCAAAACTTTACCGATATAGACTTATGAGGTATCAGTGGAGCGTATTTTCTCACCCTCTTTATTTCTTTGCATTTCATTTACGTCCCAATTTTTTCTTTATCAAATACCAACACATCTTAATTCAGCATGGAATGACACTCGTTTATCTTAACTTCCTCTTTCATACTTTGAATGAGCTTATTCGCAAGTAAATTAAAAGCGTGAGAAAATACCTTACCAATGATACCTCAGAAGTCTAAATTGGTAAAGTTTTGGCTGAGTTATTCAAGTTTTTCTTAAACCAGTCTTTGTAAAAAGTTCAAAAATAGCATCAAGAATCTCATTGTAATCTGAGGTGATTTAAAAAAAAAAAAAACTTAAAAAAAACTGTTTTTATTAATAAAAATCTAAATTTTTGGAGGTATGTAAATCTTATTATTTCTCCGAGATATTTTGGTGGCAGACTGAAAATACAATAGATTTTATAATTCCAGTGGAAAAACAGTTCAGATTTTTTTTTTTGTATGAGGAGTGATGCAGTCTAATAGATATACATATATATACACACCGACATACATATAAAATATGAATGTGCGGATGCATTTGAATTATTCTGAAGATAATTTTATTATTTGCTTTGACGCGCTTGAATTGACATTGGCTCGATTATGCATGCCGCCATCAGTGCTGGCTGGCTTTCCGCCGGCTGTCTGCCTTCATGCCTGCCTGCCAGCTTGCTTGGCAGGCATGTGGCTGTTCTACTTTTACTGGCTTGATACGTCTTGTCATTTTGCTTTAATTTTTATTGTTTTTACTTCATTTGCGGTATGAAATGTTGCGCTCCAATGCTTGGTGACGGAATTTAGTCATAAAAATTCCTTTGGTAAAATTTCATCATTCATCATATTTCTTGAATGACTACCCAAAGGTAGAATAGAATTGAATTTGTTAACAAAGTTGCGCAATGTCATGCATGTTTGGCCTTAAATAAGAAACAACTTTATGGCAGTTTTATTTATTTTAAATTTCTAGTATGCCATGGCGTATACGCAACTTTAGGAAGAAGCGACATTTTACAACTGGAAGTAGAGTGAAGGCAGGCGAAAACTAAACAATTTGGTACATTTACAAATATGTACATACATACATACAAACGCATGAGATTATAGTGAAGCACATAATAGACTGGTATATTTAGAACTAGTACTAGACCCTCTTATATCATCGTCGTATACTGTTGTGAGTTGAATATCGCTCAAAACAAACTAAAATATACTCCAGAAAATATTTTAAAATAATTGAGCAGAATATATGTTAAATATTTCTCTACTCAAAAGCGAGCTTGACTTGTGTACGAAAGCGCTCTCTTAACATACACAAAAACGCGCTCATATCTTGAGGAAACGAGGAAAGGGTGTCCTTCAACAAATGTTACTGAAGTCAAGTATGGGAACAGTACAAGAAAATGTGAAAGTTGAGTAAGTTAATTTCTCTTGAATGAAATTTAGCACACGTATACATATGCAGTTTTTAAACTGGATTAAAATATAGGATATTTGGTTTGGAAAGAGTGGCCACCTTTTTTATTAGTTGAAATCCATTAATTAATAAGTTTAATAAAATATAACAACAATGAGGATGTCAAACGAAAGGGTTTCAAAAACAATTGTTTTCGAAAGCACTTTTGATAGGGGTTGCCACACGATCAAAATATTTAAAGTCAAATTAATTAACAAGTTGAATCCAATATTTTAATATAGGTACCAAACGAAGCGAGAGATGTTTAAGAAAGCTGTATGTAATTACAAAATATATTTTCCAAAGGCTGCCACCTGTTAGGAATTTCAAATCCATGTAACTAAAAAGTTAAATTAAACAAATTAATATGGGTGTTAATCAAGCGCGGTTGAAGAAAACATTATTTCGAAAATATTTCTCAAGAAGGTTGCCACCAGTTTAGAAATTCTAAATTTATTTAATTAACAAATTAAACAAAATATTTTAATATGGGTATCACATCAGAGAGATTTCAGTAAGCTGTATTCCTAAAATGATTTTGAAGAGGGTTGCCACCTGTTTTAAAAGATAAATTTAACTTAGTTAATTGAAATATTACATCGAGGTATTTTATATATTTACACTAAACTATTTTAAGAACTTTTTTATATTTAAGGGGTTGCCATATTTCCAAAATTTACGTAAATCAACTTTTTCCGTGTATGTCAAACAAACTATGTACATATAACAATTTGGCATTGATATTAAACTAAAATTATATTCAAATATAAGTATCAAGACAAATTGTAAAAATTTGGAAGCCAAATATGTACTAATTGTTTTGTTTTGAATTTATGTAGTTTTGTGTGCCTACTTAGAAACTGTCTCGAGAGCCTGTGCGAATCAAAGCTCTATAATATACATACATACATATACATTTGTTTGCAAACCCACACGTATCGTTGCTCTCAACAAACCCAGGGATTTCCTTTTTAACTTGTTAGCATTTTGATATGCCGTTATTCTACTTTCAGTCGACAGCTGTTACCTTTGGCTTATCAAAACTGCACCAAAAATAAAAGAAGTACACATAAAATAAAATGGAAATGTCTATTTTGTTGCAATGGCAACAAATGTTCAGGCGAACCTTTTATGCGAGTATGCTCGTATTGCTCCTGCGGCAACAGCTTCCGCAGTACCTTTATCGAAAAAATTGGCATAATTGGTTTTCGTTGCCTACATCACAAGCACCATTGCAGTGTCGAATCCCTACTCCACTTCATGTGCCATCAGCTGAAGCAGTTACCTGGCAATACAAGCGGCCAGAATGCGTGTCAGCGTACAAGAGATTCTTTTTTTCCCTTCCTACAGCTTCACTTTAGTATCTCCCTCACTATCTGCGTATCTATGTTCACGTATTATTGTATGCTGGATGCTTCCCACAGCTGTAATCTACGCAATGCTCACGCAAAATTGACCTACTTTCAAACAACTGACGTTGTCATATGCCATACAAGAAACCCCACCCCATTTACGATTGGCTACCTCAGCTACCATTTCTGTTCTAACCATGCTGCTGTGCAAATTTCCAGTCACTTTTATCCCTTCGATTTCAAGTATTTTGGGAAATGGGTATTGCGAAAATGCCACTCACTTTGCGTGCATTGATTTCGCTTCACTGGCTCACTGCTTTGCTCGTGCCCGAACCCGTGTGAGCTGCCTTTGTCTTTGGACGCAACATCCTGCGTAAGAAAAATGTTGTTGGTGCCTGCTAGCTAACATTGGCTTCCGGTAATGGTTTCTGTAGCACCGCATAGTTGCCGAAATTGGTAATTTGTGTTTGATTTCGAGCAGCTGTCTATTGGTGAGGCCATTTTTTTTGGCTGTTGGAGTATAGGCGGCATAGGTGTATTGTGGTTGCCTGGCAGTGACTGTTGTTGTCTGCCTGCTTGTAGTTAAATAAGTGGGAGTCAGTGTAGGTGTTGGCAATTGATTGGTTGTCTATTGCAAATGTCTTAATTAAGGGGTATTAATTTATTTGCCTATAAATTTTAGCAATATTTATTACCTGATTATCTTAATGAACTATTTTGACAAACGCGTCGAAATAAAAGAATTGCACTCAAACCAACCAAGCAAAATTGGAGGCAGTAAATAAAGTCAAAAATAAAATTTTCACTGACAGTAAGGCGGCTGTGAATCTCTCAAGAAACGGTGGTAGCTATGGAATACTGCAAGCCTCCTAAGAAGATGGCTCAAATATAAGAAGAATTCCTGGCCATTGACAAAACTTAAAGTAAAAAAGTGATAAACTAGGAATGCCGGCAAAATCAAAATACGAAGTCTTGCCGAAATTACAATGACTCATACTCTTTCTGGGATAATATTTTTAACATTTGCATCATTGGCTTATATGCAATCGCACTCATCGACTATCCACAATAACTCATGCTTCCGCAGAGAAAGATAAGAAAATACTTATGAATCTACTGTCGCTGTTCTATTAAGACGAAAAATTGCGAAAAATCCTTGCAAAATCACCTAAAATACTGAATAAAATACGAAATATCTCCAATCCCCCTGGTGTCTCAAAGAAACCTAAAAGATTTCGAAAAATCCTGATGGAAAAATTGGAAATCTAAATAAAATACGAGAAGTCATGAAAAATCCTGAAGAGTTCCGAAATATTTCGACGAACCTTAAAAAGTCTCGAAAAAATACCAAAATATCGTGAAGATATGCCGAAAAAAGTACAGAAAAGCCTAAAAATCCAAAAATTTTGGAAAATATGAATAAAACACTAAAAGTTCTGAAAATGGTCACGAATGGGCCGGATGGTCATAAAAATTTCGAAATGTATCTATTGCAAAGTAACAAAAAAAAATAAAAATAAAAAAAAAATCGAATAAGGCACGCAAAGTCACCAAAAAGGACGAATAGCACCGAATATGTGCGATGAAATTCGAAATAATATCTTAGGGCCCGGGCCCGGAAATATCTTAAACTTACCATAGCAAACACTGAAAGTCCCAAAAGCTCTTAAGAACCGTAAAATGACAGAAATTCACAAAAAGTGCAGAAAAAGCACCGAACAATCTGAAAAAGTGCGAAAGGTACAGAAAGGTCCCGAGAAAAATTAAAAATCCGAATTGACCAGAAACAAGGCCCAGAAAAGTACTAAAAGGTCTCATGATTAATTACAAAATGTACAGAAAAAGTCCCGACCGATCCGAAAAAATGCCGAGAAGTACAAAAAAATTCCAAGAGGTCTCGGTAAATTTGAATAACCCGAATTAAACACGAAACATTACGAAAAATCTCGAATAGTCCCGTGAAAATCTCGATGAATTTCAAAAATTCACGGATAAATACCAAAAGGTCTCAAGAAATCTCGCATGTGCGCGAGAAAAGGCCAAAATATGACGAAAGCTTTTGAAAAGAACAACGAAAAATCAACGTAAATTCACAAAAGTGCAGAAAAAGTCCGGAGAGGCACCGAAAAGTCTAAACAAAATTCACACAAAGACAGTAAAAGTCTCCACAAAAGCTAAAAATAAGGATAATATCACTCCACTATTTTTATGTAAAAAAAAATAGCAGTTGAATTTTACCTCTTATTTCAGGCTTCAAGAATCGGAATTTTTAGGCAAAGATTGAGATTTACTTTGTGAGAACCTAGAAAAACTAGAAAACGGCACGAGTACTTTTTCGCCAGGCTTTGTTTTTTGATTTTAGGCCGGTTTCTTGGTCTCAACAGTTAGAAAACTTATCAGCTTTTCAGCATTCTGCGACAGGATTTTAAATTTATGTACATATGTTAGACTATTAAACCAATCTTCTTCCACAATTCGCCTACTTTGTCTTTTGTAAGGATTACGAACACACATCCCATTCACTTCCTTCCGGGAACTCTTGTTAAATATGTACATTCTTCATTTCTTAAGCAAAAAAAAAAGAAAAATTAAAAATAAACGAGAACTCAGTAAAATCTTTAGCATGAAAATATGGCTTACATTGTTCAACTTTGTATTGTTTGAGTTACAAAAAAAAAAAACTACCGAAAACGGAAGCACGTGCATGTAAGTAGAAATCGGAAGATGAGGAATGGTAAGCAGCAAAAATATGGGAAAGACAAGAACCTACAAGCAGCAGGAAATAATGAAATTAGAAAAACGTATTGAAAACTCATATTAGCACAAAGCACAAAAACAAACGATTCAACAACAAACGACAACAACTTTAGCAAATAAGCAGCAACAAAAAACAATGAAAACAAATAACAAAACAAACAAACTATAGAAGACAATCACAAACAACAGGCCTGCAAAATAGAAAAATAATACAAATGAGTAGCATAGATTTATACAAAACAAAAAGAAAAAACTCCTAAGTCCACAAAATGTATGGATGGCAAAAGAACGTGCTCGGAATGCGCTATGTGGGATTAATTTCATTTTCTACCCACTCCTTGCGAGTGCGCGGCAATGTACGTAGGTACATATATGGAAAATACACATGCAAGCACAAGTTGCTGTGTAACAGCGATTACTACGGTCATTGCCAATACAAATAAACATTTGCTGTTCAATTTTGTGCCATTAGTAGATATTTTGTTGATTCATTTAAATGACTGGCGGCAATGGAGGCACTGGTGGCACCCACCAAAGGCGGCCAAAACTAAAAGCATACAAACATAAATGGATAGTATAAACAATCGACAGTTCCAGAGACCCACATATGGCAGGCGATTATGCTCCATACATACATACATAGTATATGTATTAATTTTTTTGTAGGTGTATACATATAAAGGGCTTAAGTAGTGGACGCGAGGCACTCTGGTAGGCTGCCAGTCAATCGACATGTCGGACTTTGAACACTTGGCATTATTTTTATTTAGTTTTCACGTAGGTGGCCTGTGAATTTATACGTATTTGTGGATGTGTATGTCAACAATGCAATTGTATGTAGTTTTGTTTCTTTTATTATCTTCTTTTATATAAATGTGCTGTCTTCAATCGTTTTTCCCCTTGTTGCTAATCTCCTTCATGCTCGCACTTGTCTAATGGGAGACATTAATTTGAATTACATTATTTAGTAATGCTATTTTTTCGCATTCGATGCTCTGAGCATAGTAATTTTTTCTACTTTCGATTTGTCTTTTTTTATATTTTTTCCTTTGCTTCTTTGTAGCTTTGCAACATCTATCAGCTGCTACTCACTAAAATACCCCACATACAAACGCCTAATTGTCAGCAGTATGTATATTTG
Organism: Rhagoletis pomonella; assembly: GCF_013731165.1. Classification (NCBI taxonomy): domain Eukaryota; kingdom Metazoa; phylum Arthropoda; class Insecta; order Diptera; family Tephritidae; genus Rhagoletis; species Rhagoletis pomonella. The sequence continues at coordinate 48,001,861 of NW_023458559.1, read as the reverse complement.
TAGGAACGTGTGTATGTATGTATAAGAATGCAAATGTCATGACGATTAAGTGCGAAGAATGTAGATTAGCAGCTCTTAAACTGAATTTATCAATGTGAAAGGCGCACTCCACCTAAGTTATATTTAAGTATGTTTGTATTCCTGCTTGAACTCATTAAGCCTTTAAGCCCCGGCCATTTTGGACCCATTTCAGGCTTTGCGGTTTGCAAATATCCTAGTTTTTGTGCAATGCTGGTTGTGCTGTCATGGAACCATTTCTTCAAGAGACATCCACAGATGGTCAACGATGTTCATAACATCTACTTTCTCAGCGTGACTAGCCGAAAGGAAAGCATCTTTCCAGCAAGGAACTGGCCAAGTAGATTCGTATGATAAAACTATGGCTCAGTCTAAAAAGAAGGTATTTCGACGCAACCGAAATGAATGCCTCCCATAAAGGTTTAATGGTTTTAAATGCAGAATAAGTGATTCCAGTGCTCTCTTTCAGTCTGGTTGTCAGAATAAATGCTGACCTCCTTTAACATCAACGTCACATACCATATATGTACATATATCCAAGTCAGTCCAAGAAAAATATGGAAGAACAGATGATTTTCTATTATTAAACTTTTAAAAGGGCGTAAATGAAACCAAATATCATTTATTTGATAACATATTTTCATAAATACGAAGAAAATAAACAACATAAGAAAAGACTATGTATTTGTTCAAACTTACGAGCATTGTTCTGGTTCTGCCATTTTGTTCAAGTGCGTGTAGTGATGAAATACGGCACTAATCGATTGCTTACTATTCCTGTTTCTGTACAATCGATTCAGATAAAACGCTTATAATACAATATATGATCAAGCTTGTTTTTGTAAGTGCTTTTCCGTAATCATATCCTTTATGTTTTTAAAGAACGTTTCGGCCACTGAAATATGTTTAAAAAATATGATAGCTTAAAATCGATAAATAAATTTTCATGGATTTCTTATGTACGTCTCTAACAGGAACATACAATCAGCTGAGTGTCTGAATTTGTATTCACCACACATGTTTGGTGAACTTTTTGTGACTTTGTCTTACTGAATACCGGATTTGTCTCAAGTCACAAAATTGAAAGTATCAAATTTAGTTATTGAATTGTTGAATAGCAGCATAAATACATATCAGCTACCTCTCTCTGAAAGTACGAAAGCGTTCCACAGCAGAAAGCTTCCCGGGATTTAGTCAAGCTTCCATCCGACGTGAATAAATTCACGCGTCCTTCGTTTCGTGGAAATTAAATTGTATAGGCCAAAAGGCATACATACTGAAGTGATTTGTTTATCCAATAACTACCCGTTTCGAATTTGACACTCTCTAAGAATTTGGCCTAAGATGGGTCTGCCAGAACTGAAGTCCAACTTACTAGATCAGATCAAGTTATGTGTTTTATTTAGTCTGATTCCCATTTATCGAACAATAAATAGTCCAGAAATAAACTTGTCCAAAATCTGTTGCACGTGTCTTGCTTATGTCCATGTCTATATGGGAGCTTTTATAAGAAATGTTTTACGACAAATACACTGGCGGTCGTTAGAATAGACTCGCCTTACTTTGAGAGTTTTGGCTGTATTGCCACGGTTTATTTTATGCTTAATATTTTTTTTATAAAAGCCTGGCTAGCTATACGACATACACCATATAAATCTCATTTTCAAACTTTATACAAAAATTATAAAAATTCGACAAATTTTCACCAAATTTTTAAACTTTTTATTCAGAACTTTTAGAAACATTTCTGGTATACAGTTTTGTAGCCCATTCAATTTCAGGCTAATAAAGTGCAAGTTTCAAGTGGCTAGAAAATTCCGTTGATTTTTGACAATTTTTTTGTTGACGATGCTACGCATTCTCTTCCATATAAAAAAATTGTCGAGCACACTTAAAATCAACGGTATTTTGTAGCAAATTGAAACTTGCACTTTATTACCCTGAAATTGAATGGGCTTACAAAACTTCATACCAGAAATTTTTCTAAAAATTCTGAATAAAAAGTTTAAAAATTTGGTGAAAATTTGTCGAATTTTTATAGTTTTTGTATAAAGTTTGAAAAGGGTGTTTTTTGTATAGCTAGCCAGGCTTTTATAAAAAAAATATTAAACATAAAATAAACCATGGAAATATAGCCAGAACTCTTCAAAGTAAGGCGGGTCTATTTTAATGGCCGCCTGTGTATATTACACTGTTTGCATAGGTGAAGGGCTAAGGAGACGATTATATGACTCACGGTTATAGAACTAAGTAAGTGGGAGACAAACAAGTTTTTCAAAACAGTTATTGTTGTACTCACAGAATCTACATCAAGCTGAACATGGATTCCATGTTATATGGTATCCTCCCCATCTCTTGTCTCGAGTCGGTATAGAGAGACACGTGCATAATGCCTTTCTCTTCGCCTGCAACTTCTATCCATCACACCGCCTATCTTCTTTTGTTTTATTTACCTACTCTCCTGTCAAATTCGATCTTAACTCTTGTTGCCTATGACTAAAGAGTGACTCCTTATACTACGTATTTCTCTATAAATAGTAACCTAACTTTCATCATTACACTATGTACATACTTTTTTGATGTTTTTCCTTATCCTATCCGGTAACTTTCAGGCTTCACCTCCGCCATTTTTATCGAGATCTTACTTTGCAGTGAGCTGTACGGTTTTTCATCAGTTTGGACCCAGTTTAAATGCATTGCTAGGTAGTTTGAAATCTAGTTGGGGTTATACTTTTTTATACAATATTTGTTCAAAATCTTCAATAACCATTGAACAACTCGTCGTTGTATTATAGCGAAATTCCTAGTAAAAGCATGTTGTTTGTAATCTTACTAAGTGCATGCATTTCTGTAATTCTGCCTATTCACTTGGCTAAGCATTTGGCAACTGTCCATTTCGAGGTGCTTACAAAATGTGACATCTGTCTTACCCATTCATAAACAAATGCATGTGCACACAATTATGTATTTCAAAATATTTACCTTTCAAAGTATACATGCATGCACATTAGGGTGATAAAAAAAAATTAAATTCGGAATTTTAATGCACTTATTTTTTATTTTGAAATCAAAAAATATTTATAGGTCGCTCAAACTTTTCCATGTATTTTATATGGGGAAAAAACAATTTTTCGTAAAAATGGTATAGAATTTTTGAAAATCAATATTTTTCGATCGGAAAACTCTGTTTCTCTTCCGGGGACCAATAATAATACCCATTTGTTTATTTAAACATTTTTTAATATTAATTATTTTTTATAGATCCCCTAAAAACCCCAAAAAATGCAATAGCGGGACCCATACAAAATCGTTTTGGTTTATAAGAATTCTATAGCATTTCTACAAAAACATATTTTCCCACCCATATAAAATATATATGTATATGAAAAACTTTGAGCGCTTTGAGCAACCTCTAAATGATTTTTGATTTCGAAGTAAAAATAAAGTATATTTTTTCCATATAGAAAAATCCTAGGTGATGAGTGCATTAAAATTCCGACTTTGCTTTTTCACATGCATTTTCGGACCAACCTAATGCACATACGTGCGTATTTAGGTACATGAATGCTGTTATTATGTGTCGGGCAATGAGCGCACATAACCCCGTGTGGAATGTCCAATTCGTGGGAACAATAGACCATTGTTATATTTGACACTTAACAAGACATTTGGGGTGTAGTGTAATTTCGGGAATACGTTGAGTATAATGCTAGTAGGTGTCATGTACACAATAGCCAGCCAGCTATGATAATATGTTTAGTAAATATATATGTACATGAATATACATGGTAAGGGTATTCATATAAACGCGTAAATGCCTCGTAACCACGTAAACCTCGTGAAATTACGTAATTTTGTTTGGAAAAGGGATTTATTTACGAGGTTTACACAGTTACGAGGCATTTACGCATTTATATGAATACCCTGAGTATGTGTGTAATTATATGCACTGAGAGACTTCCAGTAGAAGGCAGAGAAATGATCGCTATTCCGATTATATTGGGGTATATAAAAGACTGCCAAAAAATGTACAAATAAAATACAAAGCTGCTCTTGGCCAGGGATGAATTTTATATCGATGGCTGAGTGGAAGATCGACCTATCTCGACCTATCTACTTCAGAATTTAATTGAAAAACACCCTATCTCAAAATTCGGTTCAAAAATGCCCTATCTCACTTCAAAATGTATTGAAAATATGCTGATATAGGGCGTTTTTGAATCGACAGTTGAGATAGGGCGTTTTTGAAACGAGTTCTGAAATAGGGCGTTCTTGAAAAGTTTTTTGAGATAGAGCGTTTTCGAACTGGCTGCCGAGATAGGTCGATCTTCCACTCAGCCATGGATATATGCTCAGAAAAACGCAGGTTTAGAAAACTTATTTAAGGATAAGGTTTTAAGTGGTGGAAGAAACTTGTAACCATTTTCGTATCTAAAAAAGCATATTCCACTAGGATTACATCCTTCAAAGCTCGCTCAAGTTCTCAGAGTCTGAGCTATTTGTTGGCCAAAACCTAATCTGAGAGAGGAGCGGGTAAGCCAAGTGAGAGCTTTAGATCGCTTTACATAAACTTTTGTCGACATTGTCTGACAGTCTGACAAGTGGGTTCCACGGTCCTCCTGGTATCTACCCCCTCGATCAGTTCAGTCTTTAAAACGTGTTTGCAGGAGGTTAAGTGTGCCCACGCCTTGAGTAGAATTGACCACAGATATTTTCATATATTTCCTTGCCAACTCGCCAGTCACGCAGTTTGCTGAGATAGGACGATTTCGAACCGGCAGTCGAGATAAGGCGATTCTCCACTCAGCCGTCGATGTACTATACCGGCTGAAGCTGTGGAGCTTCAATACTTTTACTTCCGCCATCTCCTCAACTATTAAAAAACGTGATCCCAAATGCTTGAGGCGCCTCGACAGGAGAGCTGGGCGTTGACATCCTGACAACTTCTGCAGAGGGAGCCCATCGATGGAGCCCTTTCTGTAGATTGGTTTATCATCAATAATTCTTCAGTACGACTCTTAGTGAGTCTCGCCCATAAGTACCGTGAGCTCCCACAGTATTCACGATTGATCTGTAGGCCACGTGTTACGATTGTGGTGTATTCTACAACGCGCCTCTGTAGATCAGAAATCGGTGGTAGTAGGGAGTTTTCTGCTTCGCTAATTTGCATTTCCGAGAGGCTTCGACGTGACTCTGTGAATCCAGTGGCATTTCCAAACTAATTTCAACTTGTCCTACTACCTTGGACCTAAGACACGGTGCACATTAGAGCGATACGATAAAAATCAACCAAAAATTGGTTAATATTACCAAATTCTAACTTCAAAAGGAATCAGCGTAATTTTTGGTTAATATTAACAATGCCTTAACCAAACTTTTGGTTGGCAATTTTTTCGTTTGAACACGCTTATGCTCTCCACTTCACAGATGCTTTTTCGTAAATAGGAAAAATCAAAAACAGAAAAGAAAATAAAAATGATGAGTTGCCGCGGCATTTGTACTCGAATCTGCTGGAAGCCAACAAATAACAGCAAGCGTCTCTGCACGTTCAGCTACAGCCAGGCATACGAATTGGTTTTCAAATGTTCAACTTGAATCACATTTCTTACAATCGGCGTATTAACCATGAGAAACCCAAACAATAGCTTGGTTGAAAAAGACCATTGTACTTTTGGCTCAGTGTATTCGATTACCAAAGGACTCACGCGGTTAAAGGACAATATTCATGGCAGAGGGAATTTTTACCGTCAACTGCTCCACTGTCTATACTTTAAACCCCGGGTCTTTTGGTCAAGATAGACGTAAAATGCTATTTGACAGACCTAACGAACCAGTCTAGGGTGAAAGCTAGATATTTATATAAGTAGTATAGTTATATTTATTTACATACTTATCGACTAAGCTTGCGTGAGGCGTATATTTGGGCGTTAAAATCACAATTTATTGTGGCACGTTTTTCCATCATCCTTTGCCAATTTTGGTTTGGAGACAAACTGGTATGGCGTGGTACCAACTTCCGTGTCATTTGACGGGCAATGGTTCCACAATACATCTTTAATCTCACTCCAGAAAACACGAAAACAACCAAAACGAGAATATGTATCAAAATTACCAGGTTCAGGTTAACAGGTTCACTTCTAATGACGGATCACAGTCACTTCGAAAGGATAACAGATTCAACCGAGACTGAAGAGTCTTAAACATCAAATCTTTTAGCGGTGCCAACAGTGCTCAGTTACATAACATTCTAAGTTGAATATACCTTCATTTTTAACCGACTTCCAAAAAAGGAGGAGGTTATCAGTTCGTCGGAATATTTTTATTTTTTTTTATGGATGTTACCGCATAACTTTGGACCACGTCAACCGATTTCGATAATTCTTTCTGCAAAGGAAAAGTATCTCAGAGGTGGTCCCATACTAATCTGGTTTAGATCCGATCATTGGATCATGAAATATATATATATATATATATTTATATGAGAATTGAAGCCGGGTTTTTTTGCTAAAAATTACTTGTCGTTATATTAAGTATATCTAAAGGTAGGATACATAATCATCATAACCAAATTTGTTTAAATTAAGGTATTTTTTCATATATTTTATAATGTTTTGATATTTTTTTGTAAGGCTTTTGACACTCTACCCATTTTAACACCTAATCACCATAAAATCCCACAACTCATCCTCCCACATTAAGTATGCAGAACAGCATTTGACATTTCGGTTTTAATAACATTGCATTTAGATGTCGAATATATAGGTATAAACACCCATACATATATTCCAACATACGTGCATTTCTATATTGCAGACTTTGTCTGAATGAAAAGCCAAAAACAACAAAAAAAAATCCAAGAAACCAACGCCAGAACCCCGAAAGCACCACACAAGAATAAATAGAATGCATTTTGGGAAATTCAATTTAATTGGTAAAAATTTACACGTACCACATTTGTATTCATCCAGAGCAGAGAAGAAAATGTGGAGGCAACATTGAGGGCATACATGGTGGGTTTACCATACTCTATATACGCTTGCCACTGCGTAAAAAAAGAGCAATATTACTAAGTGGGTAAGCGATGTAGATAAGTATGTTTGCAGCGTGGACTTGTTGGCAATATTAACAAGTAAATTTATTTTTTGTTTATCTTGTTGTTGTCGCCATATTTTGTTTTTATGTCGTAATAATAAAGTGAATTATGGCTTACAGGAACATCTACATATGTACAAACATAAATATATATTTACTTGTATGAATTTCTTTACAAGTATACGCTTAGCGTACGAGCGAATGAATGCCTCGTAATCCTCCTCAATAGATTGTTGTCATAATAGCAAAGCCGCCTCACTCTTCGCCGACGGCGCCTACATGTTGCAACATTTTATTAGCAGTGCCAGCACATTTTTGGTTTTTGTTTGTCTTTTGTTTTTGTATGTATATCTCATTCTATTTTGGAGATTTTGCAGGTTTTTATTTTTTCCAAAAAAAAAAAATATTTTTTTTTTAAATAAATGATGTGACACAGGCCATTCACTTGCCCCACACAACAACACCCAACGCTGTATCATTCTGTTGCTTCGTGTGGCATCAATTGCTTCATTCACATGCCACGCACACCCGCAACAGTTGCGGCAGGCGGTAGCAGTGTGGCAGCAACAGCAGCATGCGCTTGCATAAAGATTAATGCTGTTGTGTGCAAAGAATGAAATGAGTCTTCCGCTTGTTGCAGCTCCTACACATATTTAGTCTTAAATTCTTGCATGGCATACAAATAAACAAATAGACTCTGTACTTAATATCCCAAATGACGTATATATGTTGCATGTGTTGCACGCTTAACATGCCAACAGTCGCTTAAAATTGGTATTAATGTGGCATTTTGCTATCACTTGCAACACTTTGCGAAAAACCAAACAAAATACTTAAAGGATTTTGTTATTGTTGTTGTTTAATATACATGCTATACATGTACATATAAAGGTTGTTGTTGTTGCGGATTTTCCCCTCATAAACAATGTTGTCGCGTTTTGTAGCAATTTCTTGGATATCACCTCTTCTGGCTCTTTTCTACTCTTCTGTTGCTAGATCTTATTTTTCTGCTTTAACTTCTCGCAGTTTGTATTTGCAAGTTGCTCTGCGGCATTTAGTTATAAATAACTAAGAATTTATTTTGCTACAAATCTCGCAAACGAATGGGGAGTGTCTTGATAAGTGCCAAGATATTTGCATATGTATTCATGTAAGTTAGGGATGTCTAGCAGGCCTCAAGGCCACCTAAAGGCTTTCGAATAGAAAAGCCTGAGCAACTGCAGTAAACACTTCGATAGAGTCGGTCTTTCAGGGTGTTGTACATATTATACATCAGAAAACTTCAAATGTTAAATGGCATGCCGATCATGTGCTACGAAGATACTAGCTGGAATGATTGCAGCAACTTAAAGGGGTTGATGAAACGTCGTCTCGTAAGTGCTCAATTGCGCTTCGATTAGCACCCCCTTGGTAAAAGGGGCCGCCCGGGGTGACACCTAGTAACGCCCTGGCAGCTAATTCCAGCGCCAACTCTTCCTTTGTCTCAACACCTATGTTTCCCTTCAGACCTAAATCCCTCCCAGCTTTCTCCTCCAGTATCTTTTCAGGGCCGGACGAAGGTGCCATATCATCCATGAAGCCATCTTGCCGTGCATTGGATCTCTGTCCGGACGGTCCTTCCCCTTTTTCGGCGTCTGGTGGGACCAGATTATGGACAAAAACAATAACCTAAAACGCTCAACTATAGTGCTGGAGTCTGGAACTCCTAAACAAAAGCCGAAAGGTGCCACAATCTCTGCATTTAATAAAACCAAGGCCACACCGGGCTTAACTAAAAGCAGCCCTATACGTAGGTATCCGCACCCAACAGCATTCGAATTAAAGTACTACCTTATCCGAAAAGTCCAAAGGTCATTGCTATGCACAAAAGAAGCATTGGGCGGGAGGCCTGCACTACAAGCCCCTATTATGCTGGGCCCTCCTGCAGTAGACTCGCCACTCAGCGAATAACGTCGGGCCAGCTAATTGGGGTGAACCCAGGCACTCCTAAGTATATATTTCTGCCTCATCTGTTTAATCGCTAATGCCTATAAGGCCGATACTTACGATGTCTATCAAAGTCGTAGAGAAAATATCACAGAACTTTATTTCTATAGATCTTCAAATAATATCTTGGGATATCTGGTTTCGGAGCTATTACAATACTAGCAGAAATTGTATAGCCAATGGATCGAATTGTTGTTTTAATTAGGTTAGGATATGCTGGCTTCTGTCATTCAAGTTCAAAATGACTCAGGAGTATTTTTAATCGACTTCAAAAATGGAGGAGGTTATCTATTCTATTAGATTGCTTTATACAGCCAGGAGGCTCGCAAATCTGATTGTATTCCACTTGCCCGTTAGCGGAGTATATACATTTCATAAAGCAGATTATTCTTCTTTGCACGAATTTATGAGTTTACATGCAGTCAGATTTGGCCTTTCCTCGAATAATTCTCGTGGAATTTGCATAGATATGAAGAGTGTGAAACAAGAAATCCTTCCCACTATCAGTTAAATGTTGAGAAGTGTGGCGCTCAAATATGTAATGGGACTTCATTTCTTGAGACATTCGAAAATGACGATTGAAACCGGCAAACTGTTGAAATTTTTTCCAACAAACTGCTCGCTTTGAGGTGAATAGTATTAAGATCATACTAAATACAAAGATGTGAGTATCATTAGAGACAATCGCCTTAACTTTGTCTAACTTTCGTTAGTGGTTTAACTTGAGACTTAACACATAAGTACATCAATTATAGGAACAAATTTATTTTTTTTTATCTTCTTGATTGAAAAAAATCCTTTCAGATTTGATGTCCCTAATGTAGGGCACGTTTCAAATTCCCATTCTCTACTCATCGCTTGATTATTTATAGTTTAAGTTCAGTAAAAATTACGAAATGCAGGATATTCGCTATATTTTTAGATTACTCAATTAAAAATTAAAAAGAATGCAGAAGGCAAAACAGACACTGTAACTTTATTTCGATATAAATACACATATAGATAAGGCAGAGTATAAGTCGTCGCCTTAGCTTAAAGATTAGAACTGCATACAGCCTACGAACAAAAAATGTTTTCCTCTGAGTGTACGTTTGTTATGAAAAACGTTATCATTTAAACCATGTGCCGTTCAAAATAGACTCGTCTGAGGTTCTCCTGCAGTCCGATGTGATCTTAAGATGCACTTGTCTTGTAGATATAGTCTCAGAACCCGGTTGCGAAGCTCAGTTCCTGAGCTTATGGAAACGTAGTGACAGGACATGTTAATTAAGTCGAGGAGTAATAGAAATACACATGCTTTTCCAAGCTCTTCGCCCGTCGGGAACCCACTGGCATAAAAGTTTTGTTACCAACACGTCTGCCTGGATTCTTCATATTTATATGGGATTAAAAAATAATTGCTACTGTGTAAATTTTCGTGCCCTTTCCATGTCGAAGTAATCGCTATTGGGGAAAGCTGTCGCACTTTGAGGCAACGCGAGGTCTAAGGCGAGCCAGTCGTCCATTTTTAGGGCATTAAAGCTGATATTTCAGCTTTGACGTCAGAACGTTATTGAATATAATTGGTAATTAATTCAGTGTAAACTTAAGCTTAGACCCCTGGAAACTGCAAGTTCCCGGAGAACAAGGCTGGATAATATAAGCCATGTAGAGTTCAATATTGAACCAAAGCGATGATCGGTATTTACAAGCTTTTTTTTAAACTATAATCTTAGAAATCCGGCCGTACATATACATATGTGTGGCGCCAGGCTGTCAAATAACCACTCCCGTGCCACTCGAATTTAAATTCAAAAGAATATGCGACCTGTTAGTGAAACATGTACTTGACGCTGCAAAGCTAGTAACAGATTTCACTGGATATCAGTCGGTTGGAAATATTCCATGTCTTTGGCTAAGTTCAAATATGTTGAGTTTTATTAAAGAAAATTACATCTAATGTAAAACCCAGGAATTTTATACGCTCAGCGAATCGACTGAAGGAAAACTAAATAGTACATATTTAAAATTAGATTTTAAATAAAAATTTTATTTTAACAAAAAATTTAATTTTGCAAATTGTTTCACCAAACCAATGATGTTTTCCTTTTCTTTCTTTGCAGGTGTGTAGATGCATTTTATACCAGAAACATTTCAAAAACTCAAGTTTAGTATGTAAAGACCGAATTTTCAACATTCTCATCTAAATAAATTGCCACACATCACCTTGGCCGCCATTTCAGAAAAACACTTTCTCGTTCTGACAGACAAGGCAAACAAAAATGAGTCCTTCTAAGATGCTTGCCATGCGTGTGAGTTCATCCTTTCGCCTCCGTTCAAGTTGCACAAATAAATATTTGGCTAAGATTTTAGGACAAAATTTTAATTTATCTGTTTACTTTGCGACGCTTGCGATGGTTGTTGCCTTAAAGGAGCCAGCAAGCAATTGTGTGCGAGGGGCAAGTGAAATTGCGGTACTCACCGTAATGGAATAAAGTTTGCGCCATCTATTAAATCCAATTTAAGAAAAATTTCAGTACGACCGAAACTAACCTCAAACACAATTTGGTATGTACACATGTACGTAGCGTAAGCAAACAAGCAGGAAGTGTTGGGTTAATGTGTTCTTATGGATTTCTTTTGCCACTTTCACTGCTTCTTTCTAAATAGCATTTCTCTATTTTTGACAAAACAAACAAACCCTTAGAAAATTTTCTAATAGAAATGCACAAAAATTTGGTGGGGTATAAAATTTGAATAGCTAAGTATCTATGTATGTATGTAAGTAGCACACAATCTTTTCAACTACACAAACATATGTATGGATGTACATATGTAGTATGTGCGCTGTCAGGGTGTGTAGTACTCGCTGAGGTGGGAGAAGGGTACAATTTTCACGCTTTAACAAACTGAATTTTATGCCCTCCAGCTACCCAACCACCAACCAATTCGTATGCTTGCGTGATAAGGGATGGTAATTTAAGTTAAATACCCAACACCCCTTAAAAGCTAAATGTGGGTAGATATGGGTCTGTTTGGGTAGGAGGTGCTGAGTGTGTGTATTGGCGCATTTGGCATTCGCGTGTGAGTGGGTGCGTTAATTAAACTGACGTTTGGATTTGACACCATAATCGTATTAGTAATGAAAGAAGTGGTGAAGCGCAGTGAAGTGAAATGGTCAAATCAATTTTTTTTTTCGTTTAATTCTTTTGTAGCTGTCTGTCTAGCTACTGCTGCGGTTAGCACATAAAGGCTTACTTTGGCATACAGATACATATTTTCAGTTGTGGTTGTCACCTGAGATGGTTCGAAATACAATTAAATAGACCTCCGGATAAATTTATCTCCATAGCTATAATTTAGTCTGATAACGTAGAGCCGACCAATGTACCGACCATCGTCAAAGCAACTTTAACAGCCACGTTAGCTTAGTAAGCTGTGGGGAGTGTACAAAGATCTGCCTTAATTGGAATGAGTGCAACACTTAAGACACCCCTACTCACGCTTAACGTAATGATAAACTTTGAACCCGTAGATATTAAAGCCAAAGCTGCCGCTGTTCGTGTTCGCAGTTAAGCTAAGGGACGTGGTCTATAGGTTTAGTTCTAAGTCGCAATATATTCGATCTTGCCGAGACCGGCCAATGCACAACGGTCCTGGGTCCAAGCGGATTATTCACTACAATTTTTCTCCTTAGGGAAGGACAGTACGGGGAGTTGTATTTGGAACTATGGCTCTGTATTCTAATAACCAGCCGACAATCCGACCCCGTGTCTTTTTGATGTTACGTTTGGTCAACAAGGAGTGCTGGACTTCTGATTACTTAGCTATCAAGTTTATAAGAGGTCGAGGTCTCAATAAAAACCGATCAAGCAAGCCAGGAACACTTTGTCGCAGAGTAGACATATAGTGATGGGCTCCTCTGGCTACATTTGATCAGCTTCTGGACGGACGAGATTTTAGACAGCTCAGTGGGTGAAAACCTCCACCTGTGAAGGCATCACTTCTTGCGAAGTGGCTAAACTTAACTGTCGACGAGAGCTCTTATAGCCTTAGTCACTAGTGAAAGTCTCAACTGCTAATTTAAATCGGATCATCCCAGAATCTAGCAAAAATTTGCTCACGCGTCTTCTGCACCTTCTCTTTGGAAGTGCTGTAATTCTATTTTACCTTAGATGCATATAGAAGACATTAAGACTTTACCGAAATGAACAACTTTTGGTTACAAAAAAGTCAAATCGCATTTTTAAATCTTCATTATTAATCTTTAATTGCGGAAACCTGAAACTCCAAGCACTTCGGAGATCATCTCTAATTTTTGATTACAATTTGACGTTTTAAATGCGTACAATTTTGCTGAAGTGAACATAATTTCCTGTGTGAGACATGAATGATTGTAAGACTGATTTGCTGCTTGAAAAAGCCACCCTCTTTCATTCATCGCATCAAATCGGACACGCAATCCCACCATCCAACGATTTTATATAGGCTGCAAACACAAATGTAAATGAACAAAATGCGCACAGCTGGCGGAAGTAGAGGTAAAGCGGAGGAGAATAAAAGCGCAGTTCAATGTCAATTTTAACGATTTTTTTTAACCAAATGCTCCAGCTAGGGGAACGCCCAGCCTGCCTTGCGAGAGTGCAACGAAGTAGCGAACCCAGATACGCTGTGGCAATAAAGAAATAGATTTTTCATTTTTATCAACGAACAGAGCTGGCAAGTTATTTATTTCTTGCTTTTCGCCATCACGGCTGCACTGCGACGTTTCCGTTATGACGCAACAACGGAAGCAACGAATTCCTCAAACAGCAGTGGGAGAAGTGGGGGCGGCGACGATTACGGCAAAGTGTCACACGGCAACATGCGATAGGACAGTGCCCCGGCGAGCCGGCAAACCGGCCACATGAATGACGACTATAAAGCAGACTAAGCAGTAGACACAATCATGGCATAAAAGTTACAATACGTAGCGTCTGTCATGAATGAAAGTCACACCGTCTGAAGCAAGTATAGTGGGTGTTGCCACACCCAAATCAGCACCACCACTATCTGCCAACCGTTAAACTTCTAAGCAACCCCTCTAAATGGCGTGCAAACTTCAAGAAAACAACTTCAGAAGGGAAAGCCCAAGCACTATAACCTCCACGTATTCAACCACTCACTCTTTGTGTGCAAGAAACACGCGCACAGCGAAAATTCTTGACAAAACTATTTTTGAATGTCTCATAATGCACACTAATATTGGCCAGTGTTGCCAGAACTTTTTGGGCCGACCGGCTAGATTGGCAAAAAAAAGCGGCTAAAAACGGCTAAAATGTTTTAGTGAAAATTCACATGCTTTATTTAAATAAATCGCAAGAAGCGAAAGACTAGTTAACACCATTAATTTATATCGAGTGTATATTCCTCATCATCAAATGAATCACTATTGTATATATCACCTGAATTCATTAATTTTAAGAGATCGTCATCTACAGTAAAATTATGGCAGCATTTTTCTTCACGTTTTAAACCGTATCTTATATATAAAATAGCGTTTAACGTTTTAACGCACATTGGATTTCTTTGCTTAGTTTTTATTATGTTCATTGAACTAAATATTCGCTCTACTTCTGCATTACTTATAGGCAAAACAAGAAAACTAAAAACTAAGTTGGAAAGGTCAGCAAAAGGGTTTTCTCCTAGGGCATTTCGAAATTGATAAACTTCGGCCCAAAATTTTACAGTTGAGTCTAAATTACTCTAGGTATATAACGTTAACCGTTGCCATTGCATCTCTATGGATGTTATTTCGTCGGCATTATATTTGTGTTTTTGTTGCTGTTATATAACAAATACTTTTGGTTTAATTACTCTTAATGCATTTCCAACCGAAAAAAGTCAATTTTTTTTAGAATGGCAATATTTGTAGGGAGGCGTTGGCGTAATTCCTTTATTAAAGTGATAATAAAATAGCGACCATTTTCTCGAATTATTTTCTCGGCTTCATGGTCAAAAGCGTTTGTGCTTTCTTTTGTTTTTAAATACTCTTCAAAACTGTGATAAAACTGAGGAAATGGAGCAAGGTATGGTTCCAACGGGGAGCATATAGGATAAAATGTGTCCGCGCTAATAACCACTAGGGAGCATAGATGCGAAAGTAAAACATTGAGTTCATTAAAAATCTTCATTGGGTCTGCGTTATTGCTTTCGAACAACTTGTTTACTTTTTGCACCTGAAAATTAGGCAAATAGTAAAATCGGCTAAAAACGGCTAACTTTTTTTTACAAACCGGCTAACAAATCGGCTGCCGGCTAGATCGAATTTTCTCCGGCTAGTTGCTATCAAAACCGGCTATATCTAACCGGAAAACGGCTAAAATGGCAACGCTGATATTGGCGTTGTTCGAATTGTTGTTGTATCTTTTGTTGCTGCTGACAACCATTGTTATATTTGCGGCATAGCTTGCATGTTTCGATAACGCTGCAAAGAATATTGTGTACCAGCGGTTTTGCAGTCCGCAAACGTGTATGACTCAGTGTTTCGGGAATACACGTTTGTAGCACTTATTTAATCTTCAAGCTTCGAGCAACATTGCAATAGTCTTGCCTGACCATCAATGACATTTCATGCAGTGCATGTTTAGAGAGTTTCTGTACACCTAACAGAGGACACAAAGGGCATCAATGGGAGCAGAGGTTGTGCAGTGCACTACTCAGTGATATTATGAAAGATAGTTTTTCGAATAAGCGATAGAGACTAGGAAATACAGCCCAGCGTTTAATGGACTTGTAAATGCCGCTATGTGTTTATAAACACAGATTACACACGAAATTAGGTTTCGAAAAATAAGACGCCCTACGGTAATACTCAAGGTTTGCCAGTCCCAAAAATATTTATTATTATACCCTGTGCAGATTTAGGGACTCGATAGCAGCTGAGCTAATAGGTGTCTGAGGATCCACTGTCTAAGGGATGTCCATATTTAGAAATAAGACAAGAAAACAAGCAGCACAGAAAGCCATTGAAAAAAATCTGGCAATTTGTGTCCCATTTGAACTCTCTGCCGAGTTCGCCATTTTCCGGGAGGTATTCTTTCTCCATAATTTACACCTTGGTAACATGAACAAGAAACCTTCAGGGTAATTTTGTGAAGTGGTATTCCACTCTTTTAGAGTTTTTCTCTGTGCTCAGTTAGCGAGAAGTGGTATAAATGAGTCATTGTTGCAAAGGCTTGCATATGGAATCTAAGCTGCGGTAGTTAAGCATACTTAATTCTCCGTACTTTAATAACTTTGGAAAGTGGATGTATAGTTACCTCAGGGAACTGTTCTGTCAGATTCATCTGGTTTTCCTATAACTTCAAATCTGCAATTTGGCTCCACTGGTATCAGACGGATTGTCATTGGAAATTGGCGTAGCCTAAGATAAAAGCAGTTGAATGAAGAGGAAAATTAAACAAATTTTAATCTTTGTGGCCTCTGAAAAACTGCATCGGACAGGAGACTAAGTACTGCATTACAGACGTAAATTGGAAAATTGTCATCGACATTCGTTCCAAATTTGTGAAAACTGCTTTGCGTTGTTTCCTTGAACATACAAAAAAGTATTACCCACAGTAGTTAATTGTGTGCCATCAGAGTCTTCTAAGCATCTTGGCTTCTGTAGCTCCCTGCTCGCTGAAGCTAAGCGAATATCTAGAGCTCTCAAATCAGGTTATTTGATTATATGAATGTCGTTTCAACAAACTTTTCTCAAAAGCTACCTAAGTCCAGCAAATATGAGCCTTATCCAACTGTCATCAGTTAGCTTTCCGCTTACCAAATAAAGTTTATTGTACGTAGTTAAAAATATTGAAAATATTCCACTTCCGATGAATGCGAAAACGCAAATAAAATATTTGAAATTTTTAGCTAGTACAATACCTAACTATTGATTGGCAAAATATCACAAAACCTCATTTTTCACATCCGCCAATTCCATTGCAGTACTCCGCAACCAAAAAGCTTTCAACTCTAATCTCAGTTAAAGTAAACATCAACGCTGCGATATCATCCTTATGCAACACTTTCGGCAAACTCATGAAGATATCCGTGAAAACTGCAACGCCCCTAGGGTACACCACCTCACTGAAAGTAGATAAATAAAGCACTACTTTCAAAAGTAAATATGTATAAAAAAAAGCAATAGAAAATGTTTTGCAAAGAAAAAATGCGCACTGC
Source organism: Rhagoletis pomonella (assembly GCF_013731165.1). Taxonomy (NCBI): domain Eukaryota; kingdom Metazoa; phylum Arthropoda; class Insecta; order Diptera; family Tephritidae; genus Rhagoletis; species Rhagoletis pomonella. The sequence goes on along the minus strand of NW_023458559.1, from coordinate 47,984,581 downwards.
CAAAGTGAATTGAATTTCCATTGTCAAACACACAGCGCTGACAAATGCGTCAATACCAATAGAAATTCATACACACAGAACGATAGATATACATACATATGTATGTATGTACTAAGATGGTTGCTATGGCACTGCGCATTGCAGTAGTAAATTTATCACCCACCAAATTCTAATGTACCTATGTATGTATAACGATTTTTCAACTCGTTGCTAGGTCAATTGCAGTAACGAATAGATATTTTGGGCCACAAATAGATCGAGGAGGGGTGAAATTTTCACAGTAATGCAATTGAAGAGCGTTTGCAATCTCAGTTGATTTGATGCGAATGCGTCTTCTGCATCCTCCATCTTCGCAAGTATTCAGTTCACTTGCAAACTGGGTTGTGACAACATAGTTATTTACCTACTCCCCTTTAAAGCGCAAATTTCCCACCCTTTTTATACGATATGTTGGCGCAATTGAACTTTTGTTTGCTTTTGGTTTACTCCACGTTCCAGCTTTAGTCTGCTACTAGTTCGAGTATGCTTCATCGTGCTCACTTCAGTTAATTTTTTCGCAAGTCCTGTTTGCACCAAAAAAAGAGAAATGCAAAAAATGAAAACCATCTTGAGGTCAGTCATGAAAGGGCGGATTGTTGAAGAGGAAGAGAGAAGAGAAAAAACTAAAATGAAGTATTGAATGCGAAACTTTTGCTATTTTTCACATCTTGTTTTCTTTTTTCTTTGCTCAACTTTAAACTTTAACTTTTTAAGCGCTCGCAGGGCGTTGGAGCTCGATTTCTATACAAAAAAAATAATTGTAATGAAAAGATAAATTCCGAAAAAGGAGTTTCTTTGCCGCAAAACTTTTTAACAGCAAAGCAATTCCAGCAGTCAATTCAATGCTACCGATAGTTAAAGAGATACAAAAAAAAAACGAAGGCAAAACCACTGTCCATCCTTGTTTTGCTTGCTTGAAAGCATCTTTTGTGGCGTGTTGCAAGAGTTTGGCAATCAGATTTGTTGACCCATTGGGATCCATTTGTCGGTAGGTCAATGTAAGTTCACTGCACTGTCATCATAAAATACATGTACATACATACATACATATGTACATGTGGTATCCTGCTTGTTATCACAACATACTAACCGACTTACGGTCATATTAGTTGTGTGCTGTATACTATTGAAAGTCACTAAACTAAATTTAACGCGCTGACCACTACGGTTTTGAAGTTCATGTTGATGAAATAAAGTGTATACAACTAAAGGAAAGTTGATTTTGTAAAAAAAGTAGTGAACGAATATGAAAGAAAGGCGGAAATTTTAATGATAAGGGTGCTTGCTTATTAGCATGTGTGCATATATATATCAGCGAATCTTTTTAAGGGCCATACAGAGTCTGACGAATTTCAAGGGCTGTAATAAATTTAGGAGAGTACTCTCTGCAACATTTGAGTGGCGAAAGATTTTTACTGTTGTAATGATTCCTCTTCTATTTCAGAAAGTCTGACTAATAGGAAACTGCCTTTAGAGAATCGATCTGTGTGTAACGGTCTCACAGTGGTGCCAAATTAGAATTTACTGTTAAAGATAGTGCAGAGCCTTCATGTTTTAACCGATGTGATACATATTTTTAGATAAAAGTTTTTGAGATTTTTTGTATAAAATTTTTCATTGCAAAGTGCACAGGATTTAGAAATTTTGAAGAACATCCTGTTAATGAATGTTACATAATAAAAAGTAGTGGAACACAATTATAGGGTTCCCCTAAACAAAAAAAAATTGCAACAAAATTATATATTATAAAAAAAATTTCCCAAATTAAATTTTTACAAAAAAATTTGGTAAGCAGTTTTAGAGCCCACTAAATTTTAGAATAAAAATGTGCAAGTTTCTAGTGGCTAAGAATTCGCGTTAATTTTTGATATTTTATTTTGCTGACGTAGCAAGGAACCTTTTTTTTGGTTTTCTAACACTTCAATTTTTTTTGACATTCTTTTTCATTTCACGGGAAGCCTCTAATTGTGTTCAACAACTTCAAGAAAATCGACGAAAGTTCACTTAAAAAATTTATGTAAAAGAATAGGTTGAACAAGTAAGAAAGTCTAAGTTCGGGCGGAGCCGAACGTTAAATACCCGGCGCAAGTATTAAATATATGTTTTTTCCGAAAGCTAGCGCTAGATGGTAAGCCGGGGTGTATCAATTTTAAGTAAATTAGCGTCCTTAAATTTCGAAATATTGCAGTTTCAAGCAATTCCAATAATTTTCAACGTTTTGCTTCTATGTGGCAAGCACAATAATCATACCGAGTTTGGTACAAATTGGTAGAACAGTTATCGATATACATATATGTGATCATAAGTGGGCGGTACCACGCCCATTTTCCAAAATTTTACCATAAACGTATTTCTTGGTAAAGAATTGTTGCAAGCATCAATTTTGAATAAATTAGCTTCAATATTTACTGATTTATCGAAGATTTTGTATTTCTCTAAATTACCGTTATATGGGATGTGGGCGTGGTTATCGTCCGATTTTAAAAACTTTCGGCGATTTTGTATGCTGTACCAAGGCCAACAACTGTGCCAAGTTTGGAAGAAATTGGTGTAGCGGTTACCAAGATATACACATGTAACCATAAGTGGGCGTGGCTACGCCCATTTTCCAAAAATTTATAATATTATTATTTTTCGTCTAAAAATTGTTGTAAATATCAATTTTGAGTGAATAATCTTCAGTAGTTACTAAAATATCGCAGTTTTCGTATTTCCGAAAATTACCGTTATATGGGATGTGGGCGTGGTTATCGTCCGATTTTAAAAACTTGCGGCGATTTTGTATGCTGTACCAAGGCCAACAACTGTGCCAAGTTTGGAAGAAATTGGTGTAGCGGTTACCAAGATATACACATGTAACCATAAGTGGGCGTGGCTACGCCCATTTTCCAAAAATTTATAATATTCTTATTTTTCGTTACAGTGGCAAAAATGGATGAATAGTAATAATGATAAAATTTTTTTGATATTTTTTTTTTAATATGGTTCATGTGCTTCAACAAAAACTATATAAATCACACTTACAAGCTTTATACAGAACTTAGGAAAATTCCACACATTTTTATCTAAATTTCGAGCTTTTTAACCAGAATTTCTAGAAATTTTTTGGGTATGCACTTAACAAGCTTATAAAATTCGAGTAAAATAAGTGCAAGTTTTCAGCTGCTAAAAAATCGCATTGATTTTTAACATTTTTTTGTTGCTGACGGCTTTTAAGGTTTTTTTTTTCATATAAATAGCGAAATTTAGGAAAACTGGTTGGATTTTTTATTTTGTTTGCAAACGGTCTTGCGCATACTCTTCCATAAGAATTTCATGTTTATATGGAAAAAAGTGCAAAACGCTGTCAACAATAAAAAAAATTATTAAAAATCAATGCGATTTTATAGCCGCTGGAAACTTGCAGCATTTTATATGCTTGTTAACTGAATGCCCAAAAAATTTCTAAAAATTCTGTTTAAAAAACTCGAAATTTAGAAAAAAATTTATGGAATTTTTCAAAGTTCTGCATACAGTTTGAAAGTATGATTTATACATTTTTTGTTGAAGCATGAACCATATTTTTATAAAAAAATAACAAAAATATTTTAGCTTGAAAATCCTTGTAAATATTAAAAACGAAACACCATTCATTAAATTTTGACCGCTACTGTATGTCCGTTGGAAATCTGTAAGGTTTGTTATTCATGTAGGATTACCGACACCAATAAAACAATTAAATGTGTTTTAATGAACAGTTTATTAATACTTGTAAAAAACACTTAGCCTATATCGTCAGAGCATGTTAAACGTCGCGCAACTTATATGTAGTTTAAGTTTTGTTCTCGTCGCTGTCTAGTTCTTCGTCTTGTCGTCTTTCCAGTCCGTTCCCCTTTCACCACACGCAGGGTTAAAATCGCTGAGTTTCTGGATTTTATGGAATGCAGGACCTTCTATTTAGTTGGGCAACATAGGAGCCTTTAGAGAGCTTCAAATGAAATATTTATTGCGACCGAGCTGTTCGACATATATACGCCTTAGTTAAAATTCTTTTTTTGTTTGTTTTCGCAGCCGATACTAACCGTTTAAAAATCATTATTCTGAAGGAAGCCATCGGATTTCCTTTTATTTCTGGTTATTTTGTCGTTAACAAAAAGTGTAAATATTTTGTTCCACTAAGCAACCGTCTGGCTTACCCCGATTGGACTATTAGAATCCCGTAAGCGGCGGCGAAGAAAGTAGGCTTCTTATATTAGAGGCGGTCGTTATATTTGTCGAATCGAACTGGAGCCATTCTTATTTGCATTTTCTGTGACCTTTTGTCTAATATTTAACCTGGTATTCTGCACTTTAACTTACATTTCCGAGCAGCGAGTGGTATATTTAATAGGTTGGGAGCGGGCCCAGCTCCTCCAGGTACCTATATGCTTTTTTCAGTATAGAACAAGCTGCTCAGGCACTTGTCAGCTTTTTGTATTAAAGATAGTGTAGAACGTTTCGACCCCTCACACTGGCTCTTAAGAATCGTGCCACTTCTTTTTTTCTTCATAAATTGAACAATAGGCTCAGCTCATTCATCAAGGTAACCACTACTGGTCAAATTACTTTCCTGGACTCACAAAACGAAATCTGGATGTCGAGCGATATGTTCCATGATCTTGGAACGAGACTGCTTCATAAATTTTTACGTGGCGCATTCCTTCGCCTTGGTTTAAAGGGAGATTCTCAGCCACTTAGTTGAGAAAATTCGAATATTTTTGCGATAGAGGCAAGAGCTTTCAGGCTTCATCTTCCATATTGCCACTAAGCTGACTTGAAGTATATGAGAATAGTATGGTTATTTATATTCTTACCCCTGATAACCCGAGAGTTACTGCTTAATCTTGTTGCCTTTTATATAATATTTAAGAGATATCTGAGATCTCCTAGTCAGCTTGGACTTTCGGTTTCAAGAGTAAACGAGCTTGACGATCTACTTTTTCTACCATCGAGTTTTGGTTTGAGGATCCAGAACACCGAACCTTGGCCATAGTAGCCTTGTAAAATAGTTAATGGATGAGTTCATAAATATCTTTTTTTTTCATAGTAAAGCAGTCCCAGGCTTTCAAATGAGCAGCTCCTTTAGCTTCTAGATGCGAAGCATACACTTTTGTCGACACTAAAAAGCTGAAGGCAACGAGAACGTACTAGAAATAACAGAATCGGCAACATTTTTTTTTTGGTAGCCAAAGGTCTAAACTGCAATCGGATAAATTTAGAGCAGATTGTTGTTAGGCAGCAGTTGAGGTCTCAGGTTGACCCAACATTTAAATGCAATGAAGGATCCGACTAGCTAAGAGCTAAGGATCAGCGACTTTCTCAATGAGACCTGGGACGCCGTGTGCCCCATAGTTAGTCATATCTTAACGTCAAAATCAGCCAGTTGGCAAGTTCATTAGATTAGAGTAGTAATGGTGAAAGGCAGTAGAGACTCCAGGTTGGTCGTTGATGAGCTGAGAGTTTGGGCAATCGACTTCCTTTATGAAACCTAAACCACCAAGTGGTCCACAGTTAAATTCGCAAACTTCTAATTACTGAGTTGTTTAAAACGGAGCAGATTGATAATACGGTAATAGGGAGCAGCGAAGGCCTCAGATTAAATACCCGTGCCTCTGAGATCTTGCCGTGTGCTCGATATACCAGCGGACTAAGTATAGATTTTCGTCTTTTGTAGCTAGCAAGAGAAAGAGCCTTACCTTGAGGATTATGAACTTATCTACAGACCAGATAAACACTGAACCACTTTAATTGTTTCCATGTTTCGTAGTTGTTTTTACTTTCCACTGTGAACAAAATACAACGCGAACTACGAAAATCGTGTTAGACAAACTTTATGAGTACCTCAGCTTAACCGCCTATTGAAAGTCACTTCACAAATCCATTACGCAGCAGCTTGCCATATAAAACTACTTATCGCAGTGATCACAAACCTATGAAGAGCCTCAATTACTATCAGTTTAGAACAAAACGAAGTTGAAAGCAAAAGTGGCTGAGCAATCAACAAATATTTTCAATGGATTTTGTTTCCGGAAAGCGTTTTGAAAGGGAAAGTGGAGTAGTAGTAATAAAAGAAAACGAATACAGGCAAAAATTTCTATGCTCAAACGCACCTACACTCCCACAAATTTTTCGCATACACGTGCACCCACCTCTCTTTTACAATACACGTTTCATACAGATACTTCATTGCACTTAAATGCGCTCATTGAAGCAAAACTTGACCCAGTTTACGCCAGTTTTGCATGTGAGTGTCCTGTCACGTCTGCCTACCAACCACCCACCGGCTGCGCACACAAAACGCGTATAGGCCAATGAAATCCTTCAATTACGCCGTCAAGCGACGGTTTCATAGGCTTTACGATGACTGCTCGCTGCGCTGCTTGGCGTAGAGTAAACAATGAAACGGCAGCAGATGTGGCACACACATTTAACGGTGTATTCGTACTTCGTACTTCATGTAAGGCTATTCCAGTTTTTATTACACTTGCTTTTGCAAAAATGTACACACGTAATACGCGCATGAATTTCGCCCACCGCCCGCGTTTTTGACTTCCCCTTTTTATGTGTTGTTTACATTACCCATTGTTTGTTGCTTTTGTTGTAGTGCCCGTGCCTGTGCCAGTGTCTTCTTGGTTGACGATGCTTTAGTAGGACACAACGGCAACAGCAAAAATGAATGATTTTTCTCTCGCTTTTTCCCCTCCCAATTGTTAAACGTAGCGTATGGAGGATATTTTCATGCCGCGCAGTTGAGCAGAAATCTGATGGGTGAGAGGGGTATGGTTTGCTCAGTGGCGGCGGCATGCGGCGAAATTCTGTCAGTAGGTACTCGTACATCTGCAAAGCGCAAATATCATATGTAGGTTTTTATTTAAAAAATAGGGGCGCGTCCGACCTGGTGCTCTGGTAATGCCGAGGTAAATATTTTACATAGCCGCTTGGCGAGATTAAATAGCGTACAGTATGTACGGTGGCACACCGCTGCCTGCAATTGGCGTGTGTGTGTGTGTGTCGGTTGCTCCTTAAAATTGATACTCTGTATGTCTGTTGTTCTGTTGCGGATGCTAAAGCTGCTCGAGTACGCTTTTTTCTCATTTCTTTTATATGATCTTAATAATGCAACAAAAGTGCTGCTGTTTCATTGTTTGCATTTCCATTCAAATTGGTTTCAGACTGCAGTGCAATGGCAGGGGAAAAGTATGAAAGAAAATCACACGCTTGTGTTAAATATTTTATTTTAATTTCTCTATATTCTCAATTGAGATGTGCATTATGCAGGCGAATTGGTTAAGAAGGAGAAGCTTATGCTGTGGAATTTTGAATTTAAATTTAATGAAAGGGGTGACTTCACCTCTCCTGTGATAGCACAGAACCAAGTAAGTTGTGTTTTGCCAAGTGGGGAAAATTAATTATTAATTTTCCATATATTTTTTTGGTACCTTGTTGTATATAAATTTTGTTTCATGGCTGCTAGAAGCAAGTGTTTAATTAAAAAAACTTTTTTTAAGACAAGCTTTTATTAGTGGTTAATAAAAAAGTTGGTTTCTGAAAGGATTCATCCTTTCACAGATTACCTTCGCTACGACAAGAGCTTTTTATCGACGCCGTGCAATCAAACTATAGGAGATAACGCCATATGGCTTTATTTCACTACACATTCGCCATATTTTTATAATATAAAAATCAAAAATAATTGTTATTTTTTCTAATTTTGCATAAAAATTGCAATTAATTTTTTTTTCAAATTTGAGTCTGGGTGAAAAAAAGAAATCAATTGGTATGTACATATCACTTAGTTGTAGAACATTTCCTTCATAGTGAATTTTTCCATGACAGTTTTCATTAATAGCTGTTATGTTCGGTCCCTGGTTCTATATAAAGGATAGCCATCCACGAAAATATTAAAATTTTAAAAAAGTTTTTAGGGGCGCTAGCAATGTTTCAAAAACTTTATATTAAAAAAAAAATCGCAAAATTTCTACAAAATAGATTTGACAAATGAGGTGTATTCGCGTATTCTTCTAGCAGAAACTCTCAACAGCAAAATTCAAGTGAATTTTTATCTGTTCTCTCTCAAGGAGATAAATGTTTGTAAAAGTACGCGAACAGCAAAACCCGACAGTTTTTGATAGTTATCATAAACTATCTATACGCGAGTTCACCCATTATTGAAACTTACTCACATAAATTCATTAAACTCGCTGAGTTGTAGCGGTTAAATTACAATTTTTTTCGAATTTTTGCGATTAAAAAAAAATAAATTTTTTCAAGTAATCCACTAAATTCTTTTGTGTTGAAAATTTCGTGTATGTATGTCTTTATTTTGGTCATATGTAGGAGCCATGATATTGATATTTTTAGCTTGCTGTCTCCTCAGGCAAAAGTTTTTATCAGGCAAAATTTTGCCAATGGAGACCGCTTATTGCTCATGGTAAGCAATAATTATCAGAGCTTTTATCTTGATAAATATTGCCAGCGATTTCGTACTTCAACATTTTCATATGCGAGATAGCTTTGTGGCGGCAACATTATTGATATTTTAATATATAAGCCAAAATTGATCTGTCTTCTATTAAAATATTTGTTATTTGTAGTATTTGGTTGTGAAATAGCATATTTTTTTTTATTTTTTAAGTGATTAAATCCGGCAAAAATAGCCATCTTACAAATGCTTTTATCAAGATAAAAAATGCCGATGCACAAATATTGCCTCTGATAAAATTTAAGTCAGGCAATAAAAATGACAGTGGGTAGGCAAAAACGTTTGCCTTTGGAGACGGATTACTCTAATAAACTTATATTGGTCTGGGTTCTGCTTCATAAAACATCTGTTAGTAGAGTCGCCAGTCAAAGTTGTCTACATCTCAGAACGTCTTTACTCTGAACGTCTGTTATCATATTACCGTTTTCGTCGCTAAAGGTATCTGACCCGGTTTACGTCCACATCGGCATCTTAGTCTCTTGGAATCAGCCGATAAAAAACATTATTAGCTCAACTGAAACGAGTTCTCCTCTTCTAAAAAATATTTCAGTGACTAATAAGAGCGGTCGTCTTCCTGGGATTTTGCCTCATTTAAGCCCGAAGGCTTCCTTGTTATACCGATTTTGAGTCCATGTCGATCATTCTCCGAAAAATTTTACGAACTAGTTTGTCACATTAAGCGCTGAAAATTACAGACTTTTTACGGGCATAAGTCTCATAGACAGTCAAATGAAGTATTGGACGAAACTACGCCGCCTAACCCTCACCAAAGCCTCACAGCGAAAAATGCGACATATAGAAACTAGAGGATATTGTTTCTACGAAAAGTTTCTAGGCTATTACCCCTTAGCTTACAGACGAAAAAACAATGAAAATTCCATAGAGATTCCTAATAGATTTTATGGAAAAGTTCTTATTGATTTTATTTATAAGAACATCATTTACAAACCAGAGAGAAAGTCTGCTTAATTGTGTCGTTTAAAAATAAAAGTATAAAGACTTTCTTCTTGAAGAAAACCGATAGATATATCTTTTAACTCCTTTCTATTTTTTTAGTTAGTTTTCTCTCTGTACGGCTAGTGGCAAACAAAGTGCTTGACGCTTTCGACTTTCTCTCCGTCTCAAAAATTTCGACAATAGTCGTTCGCGGGGTAGCCAATTCTACTGTCGTGTACCTTAGGCAATGACCAGTGATTATTCACACAACTAGATATCCTGAGAATGCCGGGTTCCATAAAGCTACCGAACGTACTAGTCAGCCAGATCTAGTTCACTTGCTAAAGTTTCAAAGTTGGAAGCGTCGGACAGCACAAAAGCATACATGCTGAAACTAACTAACCCCAACCATTAAGTAAAATTACTTGAATTTGATAAGAGAAACTTTATTGAAACTGCATCAAAATTTTGGTATAATTTCTTGCTGAGGATATTAGACAAGCAGTCGAACTATGGACAAGCTGTGTGTTTTTATTACAATACAAAAAAAAAATACATTTATGAATGAAGTAATTAGCTTTTAGTTACTGTACAAATAGTCTGATCCATTCTACGCTAGCCAATATCTGTTGTTTGTTTCTTTCTAAAGCGTAATGTAGCTTATATTTTCCAAGGAAATCAAACTTAAAGCACAGAAGAATTCAGCACCATCCTTTTATTTTTATTTATTTCTTCTTCAGTTTTATGATTTCTTTTCAACTCTTTTGTAGTGATGTGCTGAATTGTCGGTACCCAATACTTGAAAAAAAAATCGGTACCCAATACTTCCTTTTCGGTACCCGATACCGATTCGACACATCAAACTGTCCTCATAATGTATATACGTTACCGGCCCAACCCGATCTTGGGACAAACAAAGGCTAGGCTAAAGTGATTCTCCCAAGATCCAACACATCCGTCCAACGCAGATAGGGCGTTTTTGAACCGAATTCTGAGATACGGTATTTTACAATAATATTTTGAAATAGGGCGTTCTTCAATCAAATTCTGAAGTAGAGCGTTGTTGAAAAGTTTTCTAAGATAGGACGTTTTCGAACTGGCTGCCGAAATAGGTCGATCTTCCACTCAGGTGTAGAAATTATGTATAATAAATCTATTACAAAATTTTTTAACTAACATCTGGCATCATATTTTACATCAGAATCGAAGGGATTTCTGAAAAATCTGGCCAGTTCTTTTGTGTACATGTGATTTTGCATCCCTTTTCAACATATGGCCTCGGTTGGTGTTAACTTAAGGTCTCTGTTTTACTGTTTTTTTATTGGTATTGGTTTTTATTTGAGAGTATTGAGAATCGGCCAGTCTGAAAAGTTCTTTTCTTTGTAGGATAGATTACCAATTTGTCTATTTTTGGAACACGGAAATTTAAATTTGTGAAGCTTTAGAGAAACCCCGACTCCGATATTTTATGCCATATAACCTATCCGGAAAATGTATACACAATTTTAGTTTTACTCGGCTATTCAAAGGCGAGTCTCCCCTGAACATTTCGGTACCGAGTATTGAAAGTATTGGATACTTTTTAGATCGGTACGGAGTATCTATCAATACTAAGAAGTATCGACTCAGCACATCACTACTCTTTTGAACTTTTCAACGATTACATAATTTCTTTTCTTGCGCTTGTTCCTTAGCGCTCTATGCTGACTAAATATTATTCCATTCATTCATTACCATTGACTGCATTTTTATTGATGAATGAAAATAATTGAGATTTAACCATTAAACCGTAAGAGTAGTACTACCTCCTTTATTACATCCGGTGGGACTAAAGTGTTGCGCTGCAATTAGCTGAGTTGCTTTTCAGCGCTACAGGTTTAATATTTTTCTTCTTTTCCTCTTGTTTTTTGTTTCGTTTCGTTTCTTGATTTTCATTTTGTGAGTTCATTTGGCTTTAATAAAACCAACTGCAGGTAAATGTTGAAAATTTTGTTACTTGTTTACCGTTGTTTGATTTTTTTTTATATTGATTCATTGCAGAATATCAACTCTTGTCTTAGAGCAATAAGAAGTTTTTATTTTTTCAGTCTTGAAGTAGTTTTATCAACTGCGATTAAGTGCTTTTAAGTTCCTTTTACATGTACAGGCTTTTTAAAAGGGAGTATCTTTATTGGGAAAAAGGATAGCTAGGATAGTTCGGGCAATATCTTAACTAAAATATAAAGAGAATCATGTCACTAAAGATATCATTTTTAAGGAAGAGACAAATCAGCAATTCCTTCAATGTCTGCTGTGCTCACTGAGAAAGTTTTCCATTTGTCTTTTATTCGTGGCTTACAACTTCGGTGTGAATCCTGGCAAAGCCTTTAAATTTAGTTCGTATCGAATTCGGCAATTGGGCGTATGTAAATTGCACACATTATGTGGAAGAATGAAGGTTGATTTCCCATTTGTTGAACTTCCAAGCCGATTTTTTAGAAATAGATCCGTTGTTACAACTTTTCGTGACGGTTTTATTTTCAAATTTTTACCGCAGTGACGATTTCTGAATTTCCGTCAAAGAAGTTTACTACCGTTGCATCCGTGCACAGTTTACGATTTGATAGTATTAATGGACAAAATCGTAATTATCTTGACAGGAATAAGATACAAATATGAGTTCGAAAGCCGGCATAATGGCCTATATGGAAAAAATAGTGTCATTATATAATCATTATTGATATTCAACCCCAAAAAAATTGGTTGAAAAATAAACTTGCGAAAAAATGAATAGTTTTTCTGGTCAACAAAAAAATTTTGTTTTTGGTTTTAAGTACAGTATAATAAAGTGCAAGATTTTTAGGCAACTTATAAAACTGCATACTCAAAAAAGTTCTAAAAATCTGATGAAAAAGTTGAAAATTTAGATGCCTCATTGAAATTTAAAAGTGAGCATCTAAAAGTTCTTTAGTAAACTTTTAACAATAAATTTGAATTCCTTGCCTGAGAATCTGCAAGAAAAGTCTATAAAACCAAAAACAAAAACTTTTTGTCGCAGCTATCTAGCAAAGTATTTATTTTTTTTCGAAAGTTCATTTTACAACCAATTTTTTTTGGGATGAAAATAGTAATTATATAATGGCACAATTTTTCGCACCATTATGTTAGCTTTCGACCCCATATTTTTCCAAACTTTTCTCTTATTCCTATCGAGATATTCACGATTTTGTTCATCGGCACTCCCAAATAGTACACTGTGCGCCGCCAAAGAGACGCCGTCTTTTCGACACGATTTTTATTTCACTACTAGCAAATACCCGGCGTGCTTCACTGCTCCTTAAAAATATTTTTGTGTTGTTTGATACCCGTATAGTAATATTTCATTTATTTTATCAATTAAATTAAATTAAATTTTTCAAACACGTGGCAACCCTCCTCAAAAATATTATCGACAGTAAACTTTCCTAAACCTCTTCAGTTTGATACCCAGAATTTAATTTATCTTCGCAGTTAAATTAAATTAAATTTTTCAAATATGTGGCAAGCTCCACAAAAATATTTTCGGTTGTAAGCCTTCTTACATCTCTTTCTTTAGACAGTCGTATTGCAATATTTACTTTATCTTACCAATTTACTTAAACTGCAATTTTTAAACAGGTGGCAACTCTCTTTTTTTTCTATATTTTAAGTTAGAGATCTAATAAAACATCGGTGAAAACTGCATTCAATTTAATGCATTAATTTTCGAGTGCTGTACGTACAAACATACAGACAAACAGATACAAAAATTCTAAAATTTGTTGAATCTCTCATATATGTATCTAGCAGCCATACTTATACGAGTGCATTTCTTTGTCTGCCTCTAAGTAGAATTTTGAGTGCTATTGTTTTGCACCAACCGCTGCTTGTCAAGTGGTTTATAGTTTTCGCTACTTATCACAGAAGTTTTTTTTTTCAGCCCAGACCGAAGCGTGTAGCCAGCCGGCCAATGCTGTCTTTTCTACAGAGATTTCGCTCAACAGCAACAACAACAACAACAACGATTAACATGCAAGTAAGCAAGCTTGGTTCTTATAATAGCACGAAAAAGTTGGCTCGACTTTGCTGCCCTCCACGCTGGTTCCTATATCAGTTTCTCCAACTCATTTTTCAGACAACCACTTTGTTGTGCTTTTGTTTCTGTTATTTATTTTTATACTCTGTCGAAAAATAATGAATGCGAAATTGTAGAATAATGAAGCATCTTAAATGACAGCTTGGATAATGAGTTTCCATCGCGCTCCTCTTACTCGACCACCGCTCGTCGCGCTCCTAGCAACTTACAAACATTGTCTTCGCTCGCCAACGCCGTACCGTCTTGCTTGTGCGCGTTCATCTTCGTCTTCGTTGGCCAATTCGTCTGCTCGCCATTTATGTAACTGTTGTCCATTCACATTTCTTGAGTGCAGCGGACGAAATGGAGTTTGCTTGCCATAGTTACCACCCGATTTGGCCACATCGACTTGGTTGGTGAGGTGGTGCAACTTATTCACACTTTTTTTCTACAAAGCCATGCGCTGCTTCACTTCGGTGACAAGTCAAAAATAGAGAGATGATGTGCCTGAATTGATGAAGTTGTGCACGCGTGTTGGTTTTGATGTTGGCTGCCTTACACTTAAGCGACTGATGGAAAAATTTTGCTACTTATTTACTGAAGTAGCTGCTTTCATGCTACTAAAGTTGATGAGAAAGGATGACTTGACTCATTTCGTAGTAGAAGAGTAATTGGTTTATTGATTGCGGTAGTTGGCAACTGCTTGACACCTCGCCGTGCATCTTGCCGCCTCTGCAACCTTAAGCACCGTGGAGCGGCGCACAGCGCTTTGTGGTTTGCTTAGTTAGTTTTTCGTTGCAGTAATAGACACAACAAAGTGGTAAGCGCTGTTCGCGAAATGTGTGGGTTAGTGGGTCTGGAAATTGCTTGGCCCTTGCGCTTGATTAATTGAATTAGTTATAAGAAATAGCAAGTAATTTTTCCGCTAACTTGAGGAAAGCGCAATATAGAGCGCTGATTGGCAAGTTCGAAAGATAGCGGAAAAATTTTTCGTAAGTAATATCTGAGAGTTGTTGAAAGATTGATTGCTCCTTGATATATAATCGATGTAGCGAAGGGTAATATTGCAGCGTGAGTTTGAGTGAAAGGGATGCTATGAATTTTATTAGGCGATTGATAAATTGGTTTTTCTCTAGATTGCCGCCACTGCTTTCGTTCAGAAAATAAATTAGTATTTATCTGAGTAAGGCTGGGGAGTCAAGGAGTGGCTGCAGTCCGGCCCAGCTCATGCTGCTATTAATTTCGGAAGATCTAAGCTTTTGAGCTGGAATACTATTTATTTTTTAATGTCGAAAATCTGAATCGAATAGCTTCAGTCTTGCGTTTGCCTTTTTTAGAAACAGATATCCAGGGCTTACAAATAGACAAAAAGTACAAATCAGAGCTCTTCCAACGATTTTGCTCCGATAGCCTTTTTTCTCTTCACTGTTAAAGAAAATGTTTGGTTTTTTATGCCTTCACAAAAAGCCAAGATAACATTTAAATATATTTTTGCATCCAAAAAATACCAAAATTTCCCAACCGTTTCCGAAAAAACATCGAAAAGTACAGAAACATTCCAACAAATTCTGAAAAAAAAATCTTGAAATGTCCAGAAAAATTCCCGAAAAATGCTGAAAAATATAGTAAAAAGATTCACGAAAAAACCTAAGAGAAAAAACGAAAAGTAAAGCAGAAAGAACTTTAAAAAGCTCCGAAAATTCACAAAGGCTCCCGAAAATACCCGAAAGGTAAAGCACGAAGACACGAAAAATTTTCTGAAAAATTCCAAAAAAGAAAATCCGAAAATGCAACACGAAGGATGATAAAATGTTCAGTAAACATCAAGAAAAGTTTGGACAAAATTCCAAAGTTCCCGAATAATCCCGAAGGATAAATCTAGGAAAATAAGCCCGCAGGATTCCAAAAAGTTCCGAATCATCCAAAAAGGTATCGAAAATGTCCCAAAAATGATCGAGAAGCCCCGAAGAATACGCTACGAAAAAACAGGAAAGTCCGAAAAAATCAGGAAAAGTAACGAAAAATCCGCGAAAAGTCCCGAAAGTCACAACACAAAAAATTCTAAACTATTTAGAAAAAGTCCTAAAAAATCTCATGTTTTTGGGAAAAACTCCTAAAAGGCTCGAGAGATTCCGAAAATCAGGAAATATCTCGAAAAATTTTATGACTCAAAAAAAATCCGCTAAGATCCTAAAAATACCGAAAAATCTAAAAAGTGGGAGCCCCAAATACTGAGTGAAGTGCTGAAGAAACCCCAAAAAAGTTTCGAAGGATAAAACCCAAAGCATTAATAAAATCTAAACATTCCTAAAAACAAAAGTTCCACATTTTTCTGAGGAATGGCTAAAAGTAGAAAGAAATAATGTAAGTTCAGAGAAAATCCCACAAGTTCCCGTTAAATAAAAATGTCAAAATATCCAGAAAAATAAAGCACCGAGGAGGTCCAAAAACTGCGATCAGGTTAGTGCTGAAAACCCCCAAGAAAAGTTTCGACAGATGAAATACAAAAATCGCGCAAAAAACTCGGAATTTTCCCCGAAAAAAAATCCAAATTTTTCTTAAGAATGGAGAAAAGTCTCAAAAATTATGAAAAGTTCATAAAAAATCCCATAAAGTTCACGTTGAATAAATATGCGGAAATATTCAGGAAACTAAAGCACGGAGAAGCCCCAAAATATGCGAAAAGTCCAGAAAGTGCTGAAAACCCCCAAAAAATCTCCTAAAGATAAAATACCAAAAATAGAAAAAATCATAATCTCCATAAAGTATACCAAATTTTTCTGATAATTGGTGAAAAGTCTCAAAAATTATGAAAAGTGCAAAAAACACGAAGTATACCGAAAAGTACCGACAGTCTTGAAGTGTCCTAAAATTCCAAAAAATACCTGTTACATGCTAAAAAAACTCTTGAGACAAAATTTGCCTTTTATTTTTACATTAAAAATATACATATTTACTACCTTTCAAATAACCAGTAAAAAATAAGTATTTGGAATTGGCTAATTTTGGCTAATTTCGAACTAAAAAAAAGCTTGTCCTTCTTAACATATAGTTGTTCCTTTTATCTTGTTTCTTTAACTTCTTTTTATTTAAATTTTAAATTTTTATATTTTTGGTTTTCCCTTCAAAATTGTCTATTTTGCCCCTTTTTTCTTGAACAATTTTTCCAATCTCTCCCTGCGCCACACCAAAAACCATGATAAAAATATTTTTTTAAATATTTTTTTTTTATCATGCCAAAAACCATGTCAGTGAACCAAATATGAATGTTTTCTAATACAGCGCAACGTCAGCAAATTTAAAATTCCTTTCAAGACCACAACAGCAGTGCAACAGTGTCACATGTGACTGCGCATGCAAAATTTATTCATAGCAATGTGACAAAAAGTATGTATGTATGTATGTATGTAGTTTTCTTAAAAACTTATTTTATATTCTAGAGTTTGCCACACGTGCCACATGTCAACAGCAAAGTAAAATAAGTAAAAGTGTCAAAGTATGCTGCTGCGACACTGCGGTTGCCAGTGACTGCAAATTCTTTGCGGTCAAGTGATGACCAACAACAACAACAACAACACAAGCAGTAAATAGCAATGGAAAATTGAAGCAGAAATGGTATGAGAGATGAATAAAGAATGTGACTATAAACAAGCGAATAGTTTAATATCTGCCAAAAAAAATATAAACTGAAGGAAGAAGCAGTGGTTGTTTTTTTGCTGTAGCATACCTACAGGCGCGCAAGCAAGATGGATAATTGTTTGGGTTGAGTAGTTAACAAAATTTTGCTGCTTTTCCTTTGTTGCGCTATTCTAATTTGCATTGCAAAATTAGACTTTTTACTATCTCAGGGAATTAAGTAATAATGAGCAACTTTAGAGCGTGTTTGCGCATCATTAATGGTGACATAAAGAAACTGTTGTGCTGTCTCCCAGTCAACTATTTATTAACCGACTTCCAAAAAAGGAGGAGGTTATCAGTTCGTCGGAATCTTTTTTTTTTTTTTTATGTATGTTACCGCATAACTTTGGACCACGTCAACCGATTTCGATAATTTTTGCATCGGAAAGGTAGTGTCTCAGAGGTGGTCCCATACTAATCTGGTTAAGATCCGATCAGTGGATCATGAGATATATATATATATATATTTTTTTATATGAGAGTTGAAGTCGGTTTTTTTTTGCTAAAAATTACTTGTTTTATTTGGTCTCTTTTAATCTCCCTTTTTCTCTGCTTATGCACCTACTTTACTCCTACTCTTCCACAATCAGCATTGGCATTTTAAATTCACCCTAATCTCAACAATTTCTGCTTCTTCACTTTTTATTAGGTGACACTAATGGTTTAGTCTACTAAAAGTTTTTGCTCTTAACGACTTGATGCTCCCTACAATGCTCATAATGACTACTTTAAAAGTCGTTTGTCAACATCTTCAATAAATGTTGCAAAAAAAAAAAAAAATTTATTTCTGAACTATAATCGTTATTACAGCCGCTCAGCTCAACTTGCTGGCTTTCGTGTAGTTGTTTATTAAATAGCTGATGTGTGAATTTTATTTGTGTTGTTGGCTACTTGTAAACTTTTTATTTTGCATATAAATTTCCGTTTCATTTGTGTGTTGTGTGCAGCGTGGCCGTTTAGTTAAAATTATAGCAAAAGTGGTACATTTAAAATGAAAAGCTGCAATGCTGCATAAATTCTAAAATGGCTACTATTTCACAGCAACAAAAATTTTTTTGCTTGTTAAAAAAAATAAAAATAATATTGAGAACGAAAACTTGAACCATAAAAATATGATTGTGCTCATAGCTTTAATGCGTTGTGTTTTACCTTTAATGAATATTTTAACTACTCAACTCTATCAAATTGCTTCCCTCTAATTTAAGCATGTGTCAAAATTGTTAAATTGCAATTTCTTCCATTAAAAACAAAAAAATTATATGTATATCTACTGAAAGGCATAAGACAGCTTCACTTGAAGTTCTACATAATTTTGTCAGTAGGAAGCAAGCTGATTTATGCTTACGACAAGTAAATATGAAGTATGCGTGTCATATTTGAAATTTTTACAGACATACCTCCTGTAAAATTTATTAAATTTTTATTGTAAAGCTGATGCAAATTCTTCTGATATGCACATAAAATAAATAATATGCAATATAAAATGGAAACGGAAGAAGGTGTAAATATTTATCATTCGCGAGGTTCAGGATTCACTCAAAAGTAGACGCTTCTCTGATCGAGATCCATTCTCTTTGCATTAACCAAACTATTGTCGTATAAAGGTCTCAGTGCAAACACATACCATGCACATAATTAAGAATACAGGTATTGATGTTTTCGTTTTTTTTTTTCATTACAAAAGAAAAAATAGGAACTGCTTTAGAAATATAAAAAATGTGTTTGTTAATTTTCCTCAAACGTCATAAAATTTAGTACTTGGAGCCGAAAAAGTGTTGTAAGGCGTCATTGTGAAAAATTTTTCGCTATCTTATTAGAAAATTTAAGAGTAAACGAAATTTCATCAAAATATAATTTTTTAACGATTTTGACGTTCTTTCAGATTGATGCTGTTCTGATTAAAATCAGCATACACTCTGAATTTAATCAAAATCTGATAGTATTTACCATATCCGCTCACAAAAGCGGCAGTGCGTCCACATTTACCATTTTCCACATTTCTTCATTCCTAATTGCCGAATAGAGCATTTCCGCGAATTTGTAATAAGTTTACTATTGTAGACCGCAGCTTATATGAGGACGTTCCACTGTGCACCGTCAGCAAAAATCTACGGAATATTTTTTTTATTTCTGCACAAAATTTTGATCCTGGACTTATATGGTTTTGATATAATTTTGAAAAGCGCTACATTAAAAAAAGCGCTGAATTCTTAAAAAAAAAAAAAAACAAATTGAACCTAACGGCCTTCTCTAATTATAATTACAAGCATACAAAAAAAAAATAGTGAGTGGCAACACTGGTTGCGGGCAGAAAACTTGATCCTCTTACAAAAATATTGCTTAAGTGCAACGTAGTGGCTGGAAAAATTTTGTAGTTGAATATTGACCAACTATATAATCCGACATGGAAAGTTGAAAAACAGAAGTGAGGGTAATTTAAACTCACTTGGCTTTGTTTCGAATCCAGTCTGCTGTATTACTTTGATACATATAGGTCCGAGTTTCATTTGTACAGCTGCATATATCAAAAATATTAATGAAGCTTTTTCGATAAGTTATCATTATAACCTCGAAATTTTCATGTAAACCGAAAACTTGCTTTATTAAATTACCCCTTAAGCGTAATATGAAAATGGTAGAATATGTATTATTATTTCGTTGAATCAATATATTATGTAGTTTATATTAACATATCCCAACAAGTCGCATAAAAATCAGCACCAAAAAAAAATCAGCTCACCCTAATACACATGCTCTGCCACTGCAGCTCATTAGTTCACCGCCTTGCCACTGCCCGACGATGAATTTAACACAATATCCAATCAATTCAACGATTGTTGAACTGCATACGAAATTACAAAATCGCGCCATCGACAATTCCGTTGAGAAATGCTCTGTTTAAAGGATCAAAATTTAATAATACCAATACAATGGGCAAGACAAAAACAATAATAATGGAAATAACTACATGACAAGTGAACAAAGGCTCGCAAAATAAAAGTATATAGCAACACTATCTGGATGTACATACATATGTATGTGAAGAAGTGTGCGTGGAATGCCACGTTTGATAGTCACATTTGCAATCCTATTGAATATTTAACTTATTTAAATATTTAAATGTGGAATTGTATGCGGTAAATACGCATACTTGCATGTGTGTATGGGAGGACCTTCCACATTTTGGCTTGAATGGTACACATAGCCGCACTACCGCGCACAGTGGCGCAAGCGCGAAATTGACTATTGAAAAAAAGGTCAAAAGCCTACAGTTTTTGATGGATTTTAAATTTTTTCACTTCAAAGTTACGTATTAAAATTTAGAAACTTTTTAAAATTTATTTTGCTTTAGGTTTTTTTTAACAAAATTAAAAATACACACTTTGCAGCATAAAAAAAATTTCCTTTTTGTAAATATATTATTTTTAAGAAATAGGTTAAAAATGGAAAATTGTTTTCCTATATATTTGTTACAATAAATACAAATTGAAAATTTTAACTAAAAAAAAAAATCAATTTCCTTTTCTTTAATTTAAAGGCAATTAAATTCTTAAGAAGTTTAAGAAACTACCTTTTAAAATATATATGGATTTTTTATTTCTTTGGCTCTTAGGCGTTAATTGTTAAATTTCTAATATTTTTTTTGCATATAGGTATTATTTTTAAGAAATCATAAAAAAATTTCGAAAATTAGTTTCCTTTATGTATATTTTTTACAATATAAATCGAAGATCTAACTATTAAAAAAGCTTTTTAATTTCCATTTTCCTTTTAACTAAAATATAACTAAATTCTTAAAAAGTTTAAGAAACTAGTTTTTAAATTAATTGTGCTTTTATGGTTTTTTTTATCAAAGTTAAAAAACCTTGAAGCAGAAAAAAATATTTCTGATTTTAAGGCGTTAACTGTTAAATGTCTTATGTTTTTGATAAATAGATTATTAAAAAAAAAATTTTAATTCGAAAGTCGTCTTCCTATATATTTTTTAGAATATAAACCGAAAATTGTATATAAAAAATATTGAATCTTCGTAAATGTCTCGAAAACGTGTATTTTATAGAAAAATTAATTACCAAAGAAATATTTCAAATTCAATTGCCTTTTATTTGATATAAATACCAGTTGTTAGGATTGGTTAACAAATTCTCCAAATATAAAAAATTTCTATGATAAATTTTTTTTTCTTGAATCATCCCCGCTAACTATAAAAACGAAATAAAAATAGATCCTTGAACCTCTTAATAATTGAATTACGAGTATCTTGCAATTAAAAACAATTTAAATCCTTCAAGAATTGTAAATCCTTTGAATTGTAAATTTCACGTTTGCACCACGGTGCAGCGTAACTACTCATATATATATCTGCGTGCGAAAATTCATATTGTTATACATACTATTTGCAATACATATATGCACATACATACACAAGTGCACTTATTTTTTATTTATCATTTTTCGTATCACTGCCACAATTTCCGCGAAGTGTCTCCGGATGGCTGTGGTTGGCCAACGTTGAAAGTAGCGCTGCATTCTACATAGGCTATTGTACCAGACAAGGATCATCCCAAAATCATATGTTGAGCGCGTGAGATTACCCCTCATCAGTGATCGGACTTAGAAAAAATTCTGTGTGGTAGAATCTGGAAAAAAATGTGGTAGATTAAAAAAAAAATGTGGTAGATCTCTGGGTTTGGATCAAACTTTCTATAAAAATTAAAAAAAAACCTGCAACGTTTCACCTAAATGGCAAACTTTTTAATTAGGCTCTAAAAAAATTATTTTAGTATAATAAATGAAGTTGCTAAAAATTGCGTTGAGTTTTGGCAATTTTTGCCCTTGACAGTGTAAAGCAGTTCCTTCCATAATAGGATATTTTTCGAACATATTTTAAGACATTTCTGCAACCTTGCGGTGTGCCACCAGCTTTTCACATCACGAAGTAGCGAACAAATGTGGCACGTTACAGAAACCGCTAGTAGGGATTTGCCGATTTTGACAATTCTCAAGTAAAAGTGAACAACGCCTTAGAAATCTTAGATGCACTTAAATTTGCTAACACTTTCATAAAAATCGCCGTTTTTTAACATTTTCGCTACAAATTCTTTTTATAAATCATATATGTTGCAATTTAACACAATAAAACCGCGTTTCCTGTCGAAAAATTGATTACTGAAAAAATTTACTATTTTAAAGTTTATTTTATCCTCCCATTCGGCTTTGTTTACTTTTGCTTGGGAAATTTCATCGTAGCCGGGAATGCGGAATCTTGTATTATATCATTCTTGTTACCATATATTGTTTAGTGTTGGACAATTTTTTCTCTTAAAATTAAGAGAATTATGTCAAGCAAAAATAAAACTAATCAAAAACGCGAATATATGGTAGATTTCAGACCTTGAGTGGTAGATGTGGCAGATGATCAAAAAAGTGGCAGATCTACCACAATGTGGTAGAAGTCCAATCACTGCCCCTCATAGCACTCGCTCGCTGTCAGAATCCATATCGCATTGAATATTTAATGCAATTATGCAACAAAAGATGCGAAATAAAAAATATAAATAATATTTAAAATGGAAATAAAAGTAAAGCAAAAAAAAACAATTGCAGAATTAAATAGCGCGTCATTCAGCACTTTTATATTTGTGTATTCATTTATCGCTATAGTTGTTGTCTTGTTGCTGGTTGCGCAGAACAAGCATTGTCCATTTGCTGTGATGGTCGGGTCGCGCGGCGCTTCAATTGAATTTATTCGTTGCAATGTCAATTTGAATAAAATTTATGGCCAATTGCATGGTCAGAGAACACCGGAAAAGATAATCGAGGAAGCTTGATGCCGCATCGAAGAGAGTGTATACGCGCGCGCTTGTTTGGTATTAAGACTAGCAGTTTAAAGGTCCACTGAACTGCCAACATTATTCGCGCGTTAATTTTACAATAATTTCATTGTGTGATTTGGCACATCAGCGCGCATAAATTGAAACGCAAGTGTATTTATTTAAATCATAGGATTAAATACAAATTTCGGTCTGCTTAAAATACTTTAAAATAGCGTTAAAATGATTCTCACTTGCCACAGCAAGCAGTTACAATTTATGGAATAAATGGATAATTATAGCAAAAACGAAATAAAAAAAATAAATACAAAAAAGCGTGGTTCTAAACCGACCCACGTTCCTGCATTATGCTAAGCAGACCGTCAAGTAAACTATGTCAGGCGGATCCCTAATCATCTCGCGAAAAAAAGGTATCAGATGGTATGGTTAGGCTGTCGTGGTCGTTTATAAGACACACCTAGACTCCGGGGACATTGTGATGCCACATGTGGGATCAGCAACTCCCGATTCGGAGCTTTGCAGGAATTTTAGAAGATCTTTGACGCATCTAAAGTCCTCTAGGTTATCGAAGAATTGTCCACCCAGAGTGAAGAGTCTTCGTCTGGAATCGTTTTCTCCTCTTCTTCATCTTGACAACTTCTACAGAAGTGAGCTAATCGCCTACGCCTACTCGATAGGCATTTAGCGCCATCTGTCATCCGCTACTTTAGTGAGCTTGCAAGTTTCTAGGGGTATATTATTTCATCGTTTATATCCTCAATAAGGCGTTTGGTGCCAAGTCGCGCCCGTTCATTGGCCTTATAATTCCCCTCAATGTCGCAGTATCCCGGGACCCATATCACTTTTGGCAGAAAGCCATCAGCCATCTCGTTAAGATATATGCGGCAAGTGTGAAAACACTTTACCAGTTTTGAGACCCTATTGATTGCCATCAGTTCCGCCTGAAAAGCCCTACAGTGATCCGGAAGACGAAAGCTCCCAGGTGTTTGGAGTATACATCCCCACCAACCCTTCTATCGAGCTTTGAGCCATCTGTGTATCTATGGGTAGACTCACAACTTCCTAGAGCATCTCGTTTCCACTCTTCCCTTGAGGGTAGGACTGCCATAAATGCTAAAATGGGAGCAGTGTTCGAAAGGGCGTAGTCCACCAATTCGGGATCATAACTGGTATTTGACTACTTTTTTACACTGTTCATACGAATTACCGCAACGCATACAGTGTCTTGGATGGTGTTCTTCTCACCACACCAGTTATGAGTGTGGAAGCGAGGCTTTATTTATTTCCCAAGGGAAATATAATGCTGCGATATAGAATTGGCCTAACTACCGCTGTGTATAGCCAGTGTACTATTTTGGGTTCTAGCACCGAAAACTACAGTTTCTTAGGCGCCTGAGATCCTTTAATGAAGCCGTAGTTAATAAGGCAATCCGACCTGCTAAGTAAGTGCGGGTGAAGGGCTAGAGTGAGCTTGTAATAGGTTCTCTTTGAGCCCTACGGAACTCTCTTGAGCTGCTGACTCGCAATACCGAGTTTTGGGCGCCGCCAAGTTTGAGAATTTTATCCATAGCACTGCTTACTGGCGCTAAGAAGTATTTAGCCGATGTAGAATTTTGGTTATGGCGCCTCTGACTATCTTTATTGAAGCCGCTTTCAACAGTTTTAGGGCTGATGATACTTGGCAAGTGATATGGGTATAGTCGTTCTTATGGGTATACATTTAGAATTGAACGACCATACTGTCCTGTCAGCTTCCTTGTGAACTCCTTGCTATTAGTAGCCAACGATTTCGTGTGAGTTATGTTTGCGTTGGAAATGAAATAGCGTAGCAATGACAGTCCGGCTTACCTTTGTCCATGGATAACCGTTTGGCCTCGCACTGGCTAGCCCTCCTATAGAGGAAGTATCTGAATAATTGTGCCTTGCTTCGAATTTTTCACTCTAAGCCAGTAATAACTAATGGTCTCTGTTGAAAAATATCTTCAAAATTAAAATTAACAACAAAAAATCAATTCAAATTAATTTCATTGCGAATACGCCAATATTTTTCATTACTCTTTCATTTGCTCTGCCAAATTGAATTCCAATGAGTTGGCCTACGTACATATTTCCTTCAAGGTTATCTCATTAGCCCCTTTATTATTTCACTTTGATCGCTACGTTTAAACTCAAATAAATACTAATTCAATACATAACTTTTAAGTGTTGCCTTTTAAAATACATTCATAGGAAATTCAATAAAATTTAAGTAATTTGTCGAAAGCGTTCTTAATTTAAGAAGAACATGAAAGGCCTTTTGTTCACATTCGGCAGCTGCTTTGATCTCCAAGTGAGTTTGACTAAAATAAATTCGAAAATAAATAGATTTGCCATTTTGCGTTGGCTGTTGTTTATTAGTTAATGTGCATTGTTGTTATTTTTGCATGTTTTTTCGTGTGTTTCGTTTGCTTTTAATCTATGTCTGAGACGTTTGTATTTATACTAACGTGATTGTTCTGTTGTTTTGGTTCCTTTTCTGCTCAGCGTGGGAGCGGAATTTGCTTTCAAGTTTTAGTTCAACATGTTCAATTAATTTGATAAATAGTATACTCGTATACGAATATGAGCGTTTACACGTACACATATATTGTAGAGATTTGCGTAAATGAACTTTTAAAATAAAATATCAGATCTAGTCCATTTAAGGTGAATAGGGGACCACTCACCACGGCTGAATATTTCGCCAATGAATTTGCAAAAATCGTAACCTGAAGTGCTATCTTGTCATATGGGCTATGTTGCTAGGCTTACTCTATGCAACACAAAAAATCCAGATAAGCCCGATGATTTCCATTGAAATCCAGTCTCTGGCGTTTTACTAATGTTTTAAAATTTTCTCTCGATTTTGAAACTTTATTGTGCAAAATTTGTACAACGCATTGTGACTTTTTCCCAATTTTTTGGTAAGGCATGGATTCCTCGCATTATCAGGAGGATGTATCAGACTAGACCGAGCATACTTTGAATTGCCAACAAATTATAATTTAGGAAGGTTTTATTGCATGGCAGTTGAGAAGTGCATGTGTAAAAATTTAATAAATTTTAATGAAGGAAATTTTTGTATATACAGAAGTACAAAGCACGCATTTAGGCGCTTAGAGTTAGTAGTCGCGCGTAAACAGATCCAACCGGTACCATCGAGATCAGTTTTGATCATTTGTGCGGCATTGTCTTGGTGAAAGATGAATCACTCAAATCTGATTGCCCATTCCCACCGTTTTTCACAATCGGTCACTTCAATCGCATCAGTTGCTGTCTGTAGAGAGCTCCATCGATCGTCTGCCAACTTTTTAGAAGCTAATGATATAGAATTCCCTTCTTCTTCCACCAAATGTGGAGCAGTTGTCTTGCTGCTATGGATATATGGCCTTGGAGCGGATGGTACGGGTTCGCCGTGCCTATTATATGCCTTCTGACGATTTGGATTTTCTTAATATATCAATTTTTCATCGCCGGTGACAAAATAATGCAAAAACGACTTCGCCTTGTTCCGTTGAAGAAGCATTTAGGAAACAGTGACTCTCCATTCTAAATCGCTTGGTTTGAGTTCGTGAAGCACTCATTTTCCAACTTTCTGGACCATACCAAAGGCTTTAGATCGAAATAAGTGCCATATTAAGCCACGCGTAATATTTTCTCAAGTTCTTCTTTGGTTTCGCACGGGTCTTCGTCCAAGATTTTAAGAAGACCAAAAGTCTAATGGTAAGCAATGCGAGCTACCATTCCGCAGGGCCTGAGTTCAAGCTCGGTTCCAACCCACATCAAACGTAAAAAACAAAAAAAAGTTTTTTTTTTTAATAGCGGTCGCCCCTCGGGAGGCAATGGCAAACGTCCGAGTGTATTACTGCCATGAAAAAAGCGTCTGGTGAAAATAAAATCGTCCTTTGGAGTCGGCCTAAAACTGTAGGTCCCTCCCCTTTATGGGACAACAGCAAGGCGCACGCCAAAAATCGGAGGAGAAGCTGGGCCAAACACTAACATATGTGTAAGCGCCAATCTATTATTATTATTAAAGGAATAAGATAACTTCGAGGCGACAGAGTTTCTGTGACCGAGTGGTTGCTCCTCATCATTTATGTTGGTTGGTTGTGTCTGTTTGCGTACTCACAATGGTAGCAGCTTGCCAAAAAATGTTTACTCAGCATTATTAATATTATGTTTCCTTACTGCGGGGACTGGTTTGGCCTGGACAGCGCTACAATAGAATGCCGAACAAAGGAATAGACGGTGAAATATGGAGATTTGAGCAAGAATTCCAGTTTGATGTCCTAAGTGCTTCGTAATTAATGCCCATTACACATCAGTTAGGTTAAGCTGAAGTGACTGCCGGTGTGCACACCAGCACACTTTATGCCCGCTAAATCGTTGAGGTCTACAAGGGTTCCAGCATCCATGAACCTCAGTCTACTTCATCCGAGTGCGAAAACATTCGCAAAGTAAGTGCCTTACTTATTCAGACCCGCCTCGTCTCTGCAGCTCCTACAGAAGTAATTGAAAGGCACCCCGGGTCTCTCTGCGTGCCTTTCTTAGGTGATTGCGCCTGCCCTTAAGTATTCGGTCGCTTGCCGTATAGCCGCAAGTTTGGCCTGGAAGATGCTGCAGTGGTCCGGTAAGCGGAATGTCTTTTGCACTCCTAGTTGTTCCGACTACACTCCCCTCAAACTTTGTTTTTCATTTCGGTTCCGTCAGTGTAGAAAATAATAGCAGCGGAAGGCCCCGGAAAATCCTGAGTCCATTGCATCCTGCTAGCAATTTCCACTTTACACCAATTGTCGAAGATTCTTGTCTGCGCGTAGTAGTCTGTTCCTTTCGGCAGGTCAAGCTCTTCCAGAATCGAGGTATAATAGTAGTGATTACATGTAAAAACTGATGTTATAGCGTATAATTTCGAAATCGAATATGGCTTTATTTTTCCTTTTTCTGTATTGACGCTTTAATATCTAAAACTCCTACTTGTCCCTGCCCGTGAAAATTATTACCTTTTCTTAATTTAAGAATCACAGCCACATATGTACATATATACATACATACGAGAGCACTCACTATACATACATATGGAAGAATTTGCAATTATTATGTTAATTCAAAAATGCTAATACAAATCTACAATTGTAGTCCTTTCTTAACTTTCATGCCAGACTGGGTATTGAAATGCCTCTGTATGATATTTTAAACCCCCGAGTGTTTCACTCCCCAAACAAGAAATCTCAATTTCTCATTGAAATTCAGGTCATAACCAATGGCTTTTGCGTATGCCTTCAATAAACCGCCATTCGCTTTCGTTCTTTGTTATATCAATACCGAGAAGCAATACTTTTCGCATTTCCCAAACCAACGAATTGTCATAACTTTTGAAAATTGTCAGCGCATACTGCTATCTCCGCTTTCGATTTGAATATTACAAACTTTCGAATTATCAACTTTGATTTCCTAATAATACAGTGAACTGACAAAATCAGCTGTGTCTAGTTGATGCAGCAAAACAAAATATTTAATTACATTTACATATGACAGCTGCAGTCGAAAATTGGTTGATGGGGAGGATAAAGGAAAAAAGAAGAGGTGGGATGACGCACAGTGGGAAATATATGGTAGTTTATAATTCAAAATCTTTACATGTTTTGGAAAATAGTGGCATATGGAGTTTAAGGCGCCGATTGTGTCATCAAAGCTGTCGCCAAAGTAGTGACGATTAAAGCTATTCCCCGTTAGGAATCGTCGCCCATACTAGGCACCCACATTACTTCAGGATGGCTTTCCATATTTCTCATTAAAAAAACTTTCCATTGATGCGCCCACATTTTCATACCACAAAAAATGTCTGTGAAAGGTCTGCATCACCCTAAATATTCTGGAGGCTGTTTCGCCTAATTTGCCATCATGATCTGGAGTTATCATATATGCTTTAGGGATGTGGCAGGGGTAACAGTTATATCCGCCGAATTTTCTCATTCCTCATTCCAGCGTTGGTATTAGTCTACCTGGTGCTCGTTTCTGTATTCCACTATTTCCATGTTTTTTTTTTTGTTCGACTTCTTTTCGCGCAGTCTCTTTGTAGTCGCAGATTCGCTGGAGTTTCTTCTTTTGAGGCTGGTAGTTCTATTGGTGTCTGTGCCAGGCACGGCCGAGCCAAACACATTAGGTTAAGCGGAGTTGGCTCGGAGAGCTGCCGTGCGTTGCATTGTGGATCATAAGCTTCCTTTGAAGGCGGCGTGCTCCGTAAGTGCAAAGAATTTTAGCAAAGAGTTCAGCCATAGGCCCAAGTAGTTTTTCTAAAAAAACTTCCTGAAGTATGTGCCTAGGCCTTGGGTTTTCTCTGGCGCCAGTTTAATTGTGAGTGCTTCAACCATTCTTAGATTCTTGTCACGGCCTGGTTTAGTTTACTGCGGTCTTTTTCTATGTTTTCCTCGGTGATGACGGTGGCTATATTTTTCGCTTGTACCACGGGGTAAGCATCGTCTGGCATCTCCTCGTATACATAGTATGCTATCACAATTTACATTCCGGAGAATTGAAAGGAGGTTTTAACGTAGTGCTATCTTCGATGTTTAATAGTATGCAGCTCCGACCTTTAGTATATTAGCTCCCGGCTTTTCACCATGTTTTTAATGTGTGGAGAAATTTGAAAGCGCTTCTTGAATACGTCTATTTTTAGTCCTCTTTTCGCTATTGATATCGTTCCTTGAGTCGAGATCTAGTCGCTCTGTAGTTGCTTCGGGAGCACTATGTGGCTAATTTAATAGGGTTTGTAAAAGAATCGGTTAAACTTTATAAGTAGTGGTTCAAACGCAGAGTGTTCAAGAATACCATCATTAAGAAGTATTTTAAGTAGAATTGCCACCTTCTAAATTATATTGCTAACGTTTTAAGTGGCGAAATGTCTGAGCGTAAGCCGGATTTCAAACAAAACCAACCAAATTTTGGCACCAAACGAAAATTGTGGGAAGAAGCTTTAATAGACAAAATTTGCTATAGGGTTGCCACCTGTATTAAAACAACAAAATAAGAGGAGTTTGTAAAAAATGTATCGGAGAATGTTTATATGCAAGCAATTATTTTGAGTAGAGTTGCCCGCTAAAAAAAATTAACAAAAAATTTTAAGCGTGATGTATTGTAACGAATACTAAGCTAGTTAATGCCACAATTTTTTATAATCTTTTAAATTTTTTATACAAACTTTTATGCGATTTTATAACCTTTTTCTTCTTCTTCTTTTCTGAGGGCAGAATAAACCTTAACTAACGTGTTTAATCGCTTATAGCTCAGTGCTACACCACAGTGCAACACCAAGCGGATTTCTGATTTTCGTTGCACAAAACAGCTGTTTGACAGCTTCGTAAACTTTGTGCTTAAAATATCAAAACTTCATGTGTGCATTTGCCATATACATTGTGCATACTTAAGTAAGCTTAAGCGACAACATATGCGTACCCATATGCATTAAGTGCATAAGTGTCATTGTAGCTGTCAAATAGTTGCGAAGACACAGTAGCAATTTGAATGAATGAAAATTTCACATTAATTTTAGCGCCCAAAGCGTAATGAAAATGTTGTGGTAAAATTTGAACTTTTACTATGTATTTAGTTATAAACCTATGCGCATACGCATACGGCGAAGGCGAATGCGGAATTATGAAAATTTCCTATGTAGCGCGCCACAAATGCTTAATGCCTTAAGTGGCGTATAAAGTGGATTTTTAATTTGACAGCTGAATGAGCGAATCGTGGCAGTGGTGGCGGCGGCGGCATGGCATGACAAGTAGAAGCGGTTGTAATGAAGAAAAAGGAAAATTAATAAAATTGCAAGCGCATAAATGCAAGTTCACTAGAGTGCTGCATAAAGTATAGTTTTATGTCCGTTTTGGTGTTTTTTTCATGTTTCCTTGCATGTTTTTCAAACGCTGCAGACACTCACCCAACCATCGGCGCCCGCGACATCCATCAAACTTTTACATTTGCGTCGCCAGCAACGCAAGTTGTAACCAAAGTGCTTGTAAACAGTGTTGCCGCGGCCGAAAAATAAAATTTACCAAAATCGTTTAAAATATTTACGAAATCCCGTAAAAGTTAAGCAACTTATTTAATAAATTTGGGATTTTCTTACCAAGCTTGGTAAATTAAAGGCAATCTAAGGCTCAGTTTTATCGGCAAAATTAAAGCCTGATTATGACAACTTAACTTAACTTAAAGAAACTTAGAGCTTAGGAAATCAAAATGAAACAGATTTCGACGTGACATTAAGTTTCGGCTGTTCAATTATAAGTAACATCAATTTAAGAGAATTTTTAAGTGAGAGCCTGTAAATTATGTTAAGTTGCCATAATCAGACTATAAGGATTTATAGTCTAACAGTTGCTTAATTTGAAAAGTATTACCTGCACATTCTTTCAGGAGGGTTACTCTGTAATGCGATGTGAAAACAAATGATTCGCATTCGCGCAAACACATCGTAATCGCATTTCTCTGTCGTATCGCATTACAGAGTAGCCCCCCAGGGCTTTCAACAACATGCGGAAAAACCATAAAAACTTCGCAACATATGAGGCAATCAATATACTTACAAAACTGTGGGCCAAATATATTAAAACTGTGTTTTTTAGTTTTTCTCTCTGATGTCAGGATTTTTTAAGGACTTTGTAATTTCAAAGATATGATTAATTCCAAAAATTATTTAAAAAATTCATTCCAATGTAGAAAAACAGCACGAGTACCAAAAGAAAGAGAAAATTCTGTAGAATTGAAAAAATTAAATTTTTTGCTTCACAAGGACCAATAGGTATTGAAAATATCCTTTTAATTAGTTTTCTTTTTTTTTAAGCAAATAAACTTAGAAGAATGAAATTCGAGGATGTGGTCGAGCGCATATTAATCCTTAACATATAATTTTTTCGAAAATAATTATTGTAAAATCTTAAGGATATTCATTGATAAAATGTTAAAAGGTCATTTTCAATACCTAATCTCCTTATGCACCAAAAAATTTAATCGGCCTTAATTCTACAGATTTTTTCCCTTTAGTTTGGCAGTCATACTGTTTTTCTACATTGCACTCAATATTTTTAATAATTTTTTAAAGTAACTATATTTTTCAAATTTCAAAGTCCTTTAAAAAAATCCCAGAGAAAAACTAAAAACGCAGTTTTACTATATTTGGCCCATGGTTTCACGAATATATAAAATTTTTTGTCTGTAAAATTTACTGTCACACGGTGTAATAGTTAGCTGCCCTTTCACTAGTTTTTTGAATGCATGCATAAAACGAGTTTGGTATCTTGTTATCCATAGTGCGCATGTTGATCTTGTCACGCAAATGGCGGGACCTAATGTTCTAGGTCGACTCCGAACTGCAAATGGTTTTTATGAGAAGCGATTTCATAGCAGAAGAACACTCGGAGGTTTGAAATTGTTACGACCGCGGATCGGAAGTTGAGTAGAGCAACATTTCCTTGAACTTTATATGGGATCCTAAAATAAAATTTTACAGTTGATTAAAATGGTAACTCATAGTCAGAAATAAATTTTTTAGGAAAATTATCCTTTTTGAATATTTTAGTAAAAAAATTTGCAAACCGAAGAAAAATGTAACACTCCAACAGGCAAGAAAAAATCAAATTTAAGCAAAACGGCAACGCTGCTTGTAAATTATTCTCTACATGCAGTTGTATTTATGCGTGTACCTATTTCCTGTCGACAACATGTTTGCCATTTAGACATTTAGCAAAGATTGCAAAGGGGTAAGCAATAAAAAGGCAATATATTTAGTATTCACATTTTTAATGACTTAAGTATATCATAAAAGCGCTCAAACTGCCATACACCCTGCCAGCGCACGATTTTCATCCAGCCTATGCACTCTTCGGTGACTTTGATTGGTTGCCTCTTTTATACCTTTTTTCGTTTTTTTTCGGCAACTAAAGTGCGTTTGTTAATTTCTTTGTTGCACTTTTAA
This sequence comes from Rhagoletis pomonella, assembly GCF_013731165.1. Taxonomy (NCBI): domain Eukaryota; kingdom Metazoa; phylum Arthropoda; class Insecta; order Diptera; family Tephritidae; genus Rhagoletis; species Rhagoletis pomonella. The sequence goes on along the minus strand of NW_023458559.1, from coordinate 47,951,534 downwards.
TCATTTCTTATAGTAACTTTCTATGTTTATGCGCACTCAACAGCTGCTCCATCAGCCCACCCCCACTGACACTAGTATGGTATCACTACAACAGTGCAAGGTTGAGCTGTCAGCATGCGGCGTGTTGACAGCTTGACAGAGTGGTAGTTGCAATGGGCTTTCGTTATGGAGCGAGAGCGAATGACTCCCACATGCCGTCGGCATGCAAGCAACGTCAATTTACTATCTGTAGCGTGATAAATTTTGATGGACACATGAGTGTAAGTACATAGTTTTCTTTTTGTGACTTCACCAAGGTCTAAGTGTTGGCAAAGAATGTACACTCAAGTCCAACCACTTATGTATGCGTCTAGATGGGAAATGCGTTCAAATTCGTGGAGCTATGTAAACCGAAGTATGCAATGTTTCGTGTAACAGTGCCTTGTTGCAATTGACCAAAATAATTAGACAGGAGCCTTTGGCAACTCGTCATATAAAGCTATTAAGTATAGCATTCCATAAAGCATGTTAGCGACATCATCAATCAATGGATGTTATCTAAGAAAGAGAAATCAGTAAAGCGAAAGTAGATTTACCCTCAAGTTGGTGTACTTTTTCCACTTTTGTGGATTGGGGTTATAGATGAACTTCTTTTCAAACTGAATTGACAAATTCAAATTGAATTGAAAGTAGCTAGGTAAACGATCAGTTAACTGGCATAACGGTCTACTAACTAACGAACTACTAAAACAATCCTTGTCCAACTAACCAGTGTCTGTTATTCTGAGCATCAATGAAGATCCATTATTTTGATGTATACAGTTTTCTGATGAGAATACGGCCTTTCACTATTGTAAAAGAGAAAACGGCCACATTTTCAGCCTTCAGCAGGAATGACCGGGACATTTTAAAGTCTCAAGGATATTCTTAAACGACGCCATATTCAAAATATGCAGAAAATTATTTTCAAAAGCAGAAAACCATACAAATTTTTCGGCTACGTATCATTGAGCCTTGCGAAATACAAGAAGTCCATAGTTAATGGTATATGGCTGGATAAAAACTCGAAGAGGCATTTTGCGGGCTAAAAAAACACCAATAAGGGAAGTTATAGTTAAAGCACTGAAAACAAAAAAAAAAAAAGTTCAAAGGTTACTGGATTGATTGTCCCGAGCAAAAACAAGCTAAGAGTTGCACCAGTTCATTAAGGGAGGCATCAAACAAACCCCTTTCCTTAGGCATGTGAGCACCTCCGAAATCGTTCCCGGGGTATTACAGAATATTGAAGAAGAACTCTTGTTAACAAAGATATAATTGCGACTAGGTAGGCAATTGAAAAACATACTCCTCTCTTAACGAACAAAAATCAACCCCTAGAAACCTAGTTGTTCGTACATTTCTATAGGTAATGTAACTCTTCTTACTACGGGTTTTTAGTTTTTTTTTGCAGACTGGTTAGTGTTGGTATTTACGGAAGAAATTGTAATAGAGGAAGAAGAAATTGTAATAGATGAAATAAAATACCGAACATCAGGTGAGTAAAGGGTATATTTTGACAGTATACAGGTAGTGTTTTTACTTAGGATGACCTAGATGTTGTCAAATAAATAAGAGAAGACCTTCAGAGCCTTTAGGAGAACTATTCTACGTAAAATCTATGGACCTGAATTTGTCGTGGGCGACGGTTTCCGAAAAACCTCTACATTTTTTGAGCTAGATGACGATGCCGTAGTGCAAATATCCTTCGACTCCGCATTCCTAGGAGCTAAAGAACTCAAAGGTAAGGACCAAGTGCATAATACCCTGTCGACATTTCCGGCAAGTGGCTGTTCGCGCAAATGAGCGTGACCAACTACGCCAGGTCGATCCCGTCGATCCCTGTCTATGGGACCTTTATTTGGAGATTCGGCAACTGGTAAATCAACATAAGCGTAAAAAGTGCAAAAGTGCGGCACTGGTGTGAGCAAGCTCTGGTCGTTCCTTGTGTAATCCAACGCGAACGTCTGGCATTTCACGCCACTAGAAGGAAATGAGGCTTCCTGTCTCCACCAGCTTAACCCTCTCACCGACGAAATCAACGGGACCCTCATCACCACCTGAACGAAGAAGGCCGAGCTTCAACTGGGCATTCTCGTCGATGGCACACCAAGTCCGACGGTGAACAACCTGACAATTTTAGGGGTTACCTTTGACAGCCTGCTTTCCTTCTACGCGCAGACAACCGCAATTGTCAATAAAGTACTGAGCTGCAAGCGTTGTTAGCAACATACAAGGCAATTGGCCGGCCGGTTCTGAACTATGCTGTGCCAGTTTGGTCGCCGGAGACTAGTTGGACGCAGTGGACGAAGCTACAAAATTATCAAAACGTCGCACTCCGGACACCGACAGGATCCCTTATGATGTCGCCTGGGCACCACCTTCACAGCGAGACCCAAATGCTTCCTGTAAGGGATGCCACAGGCGTCCCTACCCCAACATCCCCCGATCCCGACATCCCCAATTGGTGTCCGGCATGTGGAGACTCCCCCTATGACACCAACCACCTCTTCACATTTCAGTTCAATCCCACTCAGCTAACACCCCACTCCGAAACCCGTCGAAACAGCTATTTTCTTGGAGCTTGCGACAACGATTGATGGACAAACCGACCCAGATGGGGCATACATAGTAGTGCCGCTACAACAGCAACGAAAAAGGACGCATTTTTACAAAAATCTTTCCTTAAAATAACCGAATTCTTTATATAACTAACTCATATCATAGTCATAAAAAATTCTTTAGTATTTCATAAATTTAATCATTAAAAGTAAATAAAAAAGATCTCACGCAGTTTGCATGATTTAAATTGATGATGAGCACACCAGTTGAAAGAACTCAAAAGCAAGGAAAACTTCTTAACAATTTTAGATTTGTCACATTATACATGCTAATTTCTGCATGGCCTCCACCCCACCGTTTTCTTTGACAACTTTTCAAAGGCAAATACTTTTCTATGCATATATTAAATCTTCCATAGGATTATTTATTTTAGTTTGTTCAAGTTTTTTGTTTCTCTTTCTGTTTTTTTTGTGTCTTTTCTTCATTTGTCAAGCATACAAATCACGCATCTGCCAAGCTGCACAGCTAAAACAAAGAGAACAAGTTTCACAACGCCCACCTAAAGTCATTAAATATTCCACCGGAACAAGCCTTCATATATATATTATATTTATGTAGAAAGATTTGTAAGTGAGCGACGACGATGTTTTTGGGCGCAACGAATTAAAAGAAAAACTTTGGTTTTCAAAAAAAAATTAAAAATTAAAAAAAAAAAACTTGAGAAATAATCTAACTAAAATAAAAGTGAAATCTTAAGAGGAAATCTTCAAAAGAATTCTTCACGGCGCTTATTTAGCATCAATCAAAACAGCGTTGAAGCATTCCGAGCAACAAAAAAGGCGAAATACAAAAACCACTCAGCTGTCCATGGCACACGCAACTTATTTATGTTTGTAGAAATACCGAAAGAGCTGCTGCTTAGCGTGAAGGTAGATTTAGTTGGGTGGATATGGAGGCAGATAAAAGTCTCGGCTCGCAAGCGATAAAAACCTGTCAAATAAACATCAAAGCTTCGTGTCGGTACGCTGATGTTGCTATTGCTTTGTAACTTTGTTATTATATTCGCCGATGCTGTTGTTTTTGCAGTTGTTGTGTAGGAGACAACGTTGACATGCTAAAAAAAAACAGTATTTCACAAGCACCTTCAAACAAAAATATGACACTTAATGCTATCTGATGAGTTTTCTTTTATATGCGACACTTTTTGTTGTTGTTAGTTGCCCATGCTTTTGTTGTTGTTGCTGTTGTTGTTGTTGTTGCTGTTGTTGTTGCGGACGTGGCAAAATACTAATAAAACAATATGAACAGCGGCGGACAAACTTAAAGCAAAGCGCAAAATGCTTTGATGAATAGCGGCAATGGTTCAGTTAGTTACTACAGATGTCAACGTGTGTATATGTGTGTATGTTTGTATGTAAACACAAGAATATCCACATATGTAGGTGTTCTCCAGCCCTCACTTGGCGGTGTACTTTTTTATGACATACGTAGATAGGGTGTTAACACATTAGAGACGTGACAAAAATGCCATTGGCATTCCAGCATCACTCGTTGTTTTTTTTTTTTTTGTGAAGCTAGTAAATTAACACGTTCGATGCCAATGTGACACTAAATAGCATAAAAGCAAAAACCAAAGCAACAACATCAATATGTAGTAGCAACACAAATGTTAATAATAGCGACAAAAAGTATCTACGACCACACCAAAATGAAAAATGTGTTAAGAAAGAAGGTGTTCGACGCTTAAGTGTGTGATCTTTAGGCGGGTTGGTGATAGACAACAGCGCTGCAGTGCATTTTATGGTAAAGTGTGAATTAAGCGCAAAAGTTCAAAGCGAATTCTTTAAGTTATTTTTTAGAGATTTTTTTCCTCTCTACTTACTTACATATTTACTTATTATTTTGTGTCGTCCTCATAAAACTCACTGTCAGCCAGTGTCATATTCGATAGATACTTGATCAACTGTCGGTGTTATGAAGAGCGCTTTTGAAGTGTTGCAAGACACTGTGGGAGAGGGCGGGGATGAACTAAAAGTAACTGTGAAAAAAGCTTTGCTTTATTTATGTGGCAAAGAAAAGTTGCTCAGCTGCATTTTAAATGCGAAAACTTTCAATGTTGCATACCAAAATTTAAAATCATAGATTTCTTTAAAAAAATATATAAAAATCAGAATTATTCTCTGCAAATTGTAGTCTTAAGGATTTAATGAACAAAAAATAATCTATCAAAATTAAGAAATAATGCAAATATAGTAAAGTAAAACATGGAAAAAGGAAAATAAAGGAATTAAAGTGACACACAGGGCGCGTTCAGAAATGCATCAAGCCAAAGCATCAGTCTCTTTTATTTCTAAACTATAATTGATGGAAATGTCAAATATGCGCAACCACGGTTAAAAGCCGAATTGGAACTTAGTTGCTCAAATAAAACATTTCCATTAATTATAGTTTAGAAATAAAAGACTCTGATGCTTTGGCTTGATGCATTTCTGAACGCACCCACAGTGCTCCGACTATATGGAGGCAGGTAGAAAAAAGTCATGGTGACAGTTAATAAAAAAAAAGGTTGGACTTAGAGAGGGAAAATGATACATATCAAAAAAAAAAATACGTGGAGGGGCTCGATACGGACTAATCAGTTTAGGAGCCTTTGGCAATTAACCCATTAAAGCAAGTGTTTTCTTTTAAACTGTAATCAATTATTTAAATGTCGTGGATTATTCAGGTGCAGGTATTTATCATTTATTTGGTACTTTCGTATTTCCTTACCAAAAAATTTACTTTGAAATGTAGATGCTAAAGATTATCAGTAAAAAAAGTGTGAAGACCGGTCCGTCAGGTCTTAAAATTAGACGAATATTTTAGAGAATTTTATGTAGTTTTCGAATATATAATTTGATCTTTACGCGCGACAATGTATGTAATTTTTAATTTAATGTTTCCGCCCACAAGAGTAGAAGGCGTTGCAATTATTCCAACTTTACCAAATTTGATAATTCCCTATTTATAAGCAAAACTAGAGCACATATCAAGTTTCAGTAAAATCGGTGCAGGTGTACTATTATTTCCACTTGCCTCCATTTAGTCGAAACACTGTGTGACATAAAGTGAAACAACTTGAATTCTGACAACTATCTTGAAAACCTTGTACTGACTTGCGAAAGACTAACTGAAAGATCTGCTGAGGAGGAGCTCTTATCGTTATGCTGTTAGTTTTTAGCAAAAAGTTTTTTAAGAAGTAAATTAAATTAAAAACCATATATATTTTTCTTTTTAACACAATAAAAATTAATAAATTAAATAAAAAAACTAAAATAAAGCAAATGAATAAATGAAACTAACAAAAAAAATATTTTTTCCTCTTAAAAACAATAAAATATGCAAACTTAATACGTAGTTAAAATTTTAAAAATATTTATATTATTAAAATCTACAATCTAAAAGAAAAATAGACTTAAAAAAGGACAAAATGTTTATTTAAAAAAGTTCTTAACCCTTCGATTTGTGAGAAGGTCCCTAGGGACCTTTTCGTATTTCATGTGCCTATATCTTTTTGTTCAATGCATTTTTGAAAAGAATTTATACATGTATTCCAAGAATAAATTAAGCTGAATCGTT